>NC_080672.1:273432068-274032623 GCF_030247195.1 Topomyia yanbarensis | reverse complement strand
TTCGATCGCGTGACCGTTTGTATGTCCCGTTGACGTGTGTAGTAGGGTGGGGCAAAATGATCGTTTTTTCAGCACAGCACTTTTTTGGTTCCATTTGGGGTCCCAAACAATTGTGCAAAATTTTGGGTCGATTGGATTTGACCCGGCGTAGCGCATTGCGTTTGAAATTTGTATGGAAATTAGTATGGGAAAACCTACTTACCTACTAAAGTTACATACTGAATCGACTGATGTCGAGTTTATATGTCAGAGGAATGCATTGATTATATTTCAGTTTAATACGCACTATGATTTGATAGGATGCTCTTTTCGATGTTGTTCGATCACCTGAAGTAAAAATTGCTGTTGAACTGGGGCTCTTGTGGGTTGTGCAAATGTTTTAAAATAATACATCTGAACACTATATGTTGAAGCTTCCCCCTCCCTCTACCCTCACTACGCCCTACTGCGAAACTACCTACGCCCATGAAATTGATCTAAGGATTTTGAATAATTCATCCGAACATACCAATGCGGTAAATCTAAAGTATATCATTTTATTTTGGTATGCTATACGAAATATCATTGGTACACCCGCAGTGTTGGCAAAAAAAGATTTTTGGCAATTAATTCGATCTATCGAACTTTGAACAGCTATAACTTGTTGTAGAAATATTCTAGCACCATGCATCCTTCGGCAAAGTTGTTCAGCATATCCTGGACTACACTTCTATCTAATTGCTGGTATACTGCAGGAAGAATTGTAGTCTGTAAAATTGAAAATTCAAAAAAGTTGGTTTTCCCATACTAATTTCCATACAAATTTCAAACGCAATGCGCTACGCCGGGTCAAATCCAATTGACCCCAAATTTTGCACAGTTGTTTGGGACCCCAAATGGAACCAAAAAGTGCTGTGCTCGGTTGATTAGGTTATGATTACGTTTTTCCATATAACAATGCCCCACCCTAGTGTGTAGGTTGCGTGTGATGGCGTCTATGTATAAAAAGACATTCAGAGATCCTCTTGTAAAATAAAATATTGTCGGAAATCAAATCCGAGCAATGCGTCAAATTGAAAACATAAAGCGGACCAATTCCGCAAAAAACGCGAAACTATGGCTCTTAATACTGAAAATACTTCACACCTTCCAGTCCCTTGTTAATGTAATGTCGTTTCAGCATAAAAGAGAACACATTAACTTATCAACGCCCGAGCCCTTCGCGATGATACACAAAGACCAACACGTAATTGCGATCATCCACACACAACTACGCCCAAGATGTCGCAAACACAAAATCGCCCCAATGATTTAGTGAAGGCAATAGCACTTATAATCTGATTAACGCGGTCTCAAGCACACACAAATAAACGCTCATTCCCGCGCGATCATAAAGTCCCTACACCCGCGCATTTGAATTGTACACTCAATTTCACAATCAGAATAATGGTCCGCTGCAATTGGCCTTCAGCAGTGTTATAGTGGGTGACATTTCCCGTCTCGTCTGCAATTAATTCGACGGGGAGCCCTTTCGGGAACCCGGCTCTACAACTCCTGTAGGACAATTCTCGTAAAAGAAATTATTTTCCCTTCGTTTGGAAACATTTATGGGACAGTTAGTCTGTTAAGATGTGTCGTTTTCGTCCTGATGGTTTTTCAAATTGGTAAAGTGCCGAAAACCTATAGTTGTATTATAAATTATTTATTTATCTTATTTGAAATAATTTTCAAGCCGCAAATAAGTCAACTTAGAGCAAAGACATTTGTTTATTAAATTTTTTTTAACTTCAAGATAAACAATAGTGTCGAAACAATACAAAAATGAATTTTGGAGAAGAAGATAAAGTCATTTTGAAATTATTTACTCTAATTTTGGAGCTCAAAAGTGCCTAAAACCCTCCCATTGGCTAAACGTCTTCAGGCAATATTACATGTATTAGTTTGAATCAACTTGGTACATCAATTAACAACTATCAGTACTAGTTGATTCGTCAACCTCCATTTAATGCGTTAACTAGAAAAGTATCAATTCATGGTCTATTGAATATATTTGTCGCTCTTCATAATGATCTCTAACAAGAAGATGATGCTTTAAGACGTTGATTGTAATACGCGTTGATAATGGTGAATCAAAGAGGCCGAGAGGGCGTTTTGAGGCTTTTTAATGTTACGTGCTTTTTTTTAATTCCATTTGCCCAAACCATTTTTCAGCCATTAGTTAATATTTATAATATTTGTATGGTTTCCGGAATACTAATGTCTTTTAGTCATGTGTTATACGGTTTTGCCTTTCTCATCTTTCATTTCTTTTTTTTACTGCTCTGCGCATGATTGTCACAATATCTTATGTCCTTCTCTTATTTATATATAAATATAAATATAAATGAAACGAAACAAGTGAGGTTATACATAGTCTCGCATACGCTTGTCGCGGTTAAACACGCTAAAATATATACGCATGTGCATCTCGCTACACTTGCGAAGATGCAATCACGATCATCAGATACGTCAATATGGTGCGAATAACAAAGGAATATGTGCCAATATGCGAATGGCCAAAACGGTTATAAAATCGAATTTATACAAGCAAAGTTACATACACGCTAGCACATGCGATAAACATATGTCCACGCGATCGAATACGTTAACATACAATCGCTCGAGTCACTCGCCATGATACACAAAGACGAACATGGAATCACAATCATCCACGCACAACTATGCCCAAGATTTCGCAAACACAAAAACGTCCTGATGATTTACTGAACACTTTAGCACTTATAATCTGATTAATGCAGCCTCAAGAGCGAACAAATAAACGCCCATTCCCACGCGATGGCGAAATCCATATGCCCGCACTCTGAACCGTAAACTCAATATCAGAATCACGACCCGCTGCTTTTGGCCTAAAGCAATGTTTTAGTAGGTAAACATTTCCCGTCTTGTCTGAAATTGTAATGAATTATTCTGACAGGGAGCTCTTCCGAGAACCAAGATGTACAGCTCCGGTAGGTCCAATCTAAAAAGCGTTTTTTGTGGGTTTTCAGTTCAAGAAAGTTCCCGGTTTATGGTGCTTATACCTTACATTTGGTTTATCTCATTAGTAAGATTTCCCCACAAGATCATTAATTTCTTGGTCAACAATTACTGGATTGACTTCAAATCGGTATCAATATCTTTGTTTCGTCCATAAGAGGTAAAAAGTTCTGCTCTAACTAATGGATTCAAACGAGTAAAATGATTGAAAGATCTAAGATAATCCAAGAAACAGGTAGGTCAGGAATCAGAAGATTTTCGAAATCAGTAACAAGTATCACATCTTGAATTGGACTGCCCTCATGCAGACTTTCTGATAAAGAAGACATCCGCGGAATATCGAACACTCATCCTTATTATTTTGGTTTATCGGGTGTCGGTATAACAATCAAGAACTTTTCTCTCTGATTTTTTACAATGTTTTATTTCACCAATTTGGTGTAATCGGCAGCTGCACACTCCAAAATATGAGAGCCATCTTTATCGTTTCTAAGGGTACTAATATTGTGTATTCTTCGATCAAATTTATTTTCCAATTCTTGGCTTGTGTTGAGTTTTTCCATCATTTGTAATAAAAAGTCGCGTCATATTTTTTATCGTGATCAATTTTAATTCCCATCGCTTCGCCGCTTTCTGGCATGTCTGGCAGAATGCACAAGTTCGCTCAAAACAACAAAGGAAACATCGAACTATTCTTGTCATCATGAGTAAAGTTGACGAAAAAGCTCTACTCCGACCTAACGCTGCAGTCGTTGACTTTAAATTTTGTTTAAAACGACCGAGTTTTAGTGAAGTGGAATACCTCCTGAAGGTAAAAATGCAACTTAGACTTACGGAAGTGTTGTACCTTCAATATCATCATCTTCGCAGTGCAGTGTTAATATCATTCAACACGTTAGCACAAGCCGAGCGTTTCGTTTTGGAGAACAACTTAAAACACGTGGTTGAAAGTAACAACGTTGGAATTAAAATTCCCGTATATATTGAGAATGATTTTATAGATGTAAGGTTATATGACCTTTCGCCTCGTTTCCCTCCTGAGCCAATTGCAAAATGCATGTCGCAATACGGACAAGAAGAATCCGTTACACCTGATACTTGGAGAAACTTCTTCCCGGGTACTCCTAACGGCGTTTTTGTAGTGAGGATGCGGGTTGAAAGGACTATACCCTCCTACTTGACAATAAAACTCAAAACTCACGGAACTACAATTATGCAAACTACGCTATGCACCCATGAGGGGCAAACTCCTACGTGCAAGTATTGTAATCAGACAGATCATCATGGACAACCTTGCGCGGAAGATGCAGAGGAAGACGCATCTCAACCGATTGCCAACTCATCTACGGCAAACCAACCCAAAACAGAATTTTCAATACCAATACCTGAACCACAAACGGTGGCCAAATTTGTGGCAGCAGTTGCACAGACCATAATGACAACCACAAAAGAAGCATCCAGTACCACAAAATCAACTGTAAGCAACATTGGCAAGGATAACAATAACAGTAACGGATTCACGCTGGTCAACAATAAAGGCAAGAAACAGGGGAAAACATCTGATCGCGGACACCAAGCCGGCTTCGACCTGGACGTGAAAAACAAAAAAGAATTAAATGACCCCCCAGATACAGTTTGCCAGCAAACCCCGCGAAAGAAGGTCTCCGCTCGCAATAAAAAGTTGCGCGCACGAGATCCAGTATTATAATAATATTTGTTTATATTTTTATTTTTACATTTGTAAACATATAAAAGATCCACGGCTCCGTTAAGCTACCGCTATGAGCCGTGTCAAATAAACGAATTATAAAAAAAAAATTAATTCAATTTCATTTGTAACGTTTCCAGTGTAGCAATTTCCGAAATCTTCCCATTGTTTGGCAAGTTTCTCTATCCCGTTCTCTAATGTGATGTTCTCTGAATATCGATGTTTCGAAAATCAGTGAGATTCAAAAATAGAAAGAAGCGGGTCATCCTATCATCCTATTCAACTCGAACTGACTTCCTGCACACCACAACACTACACAGTGGTCCAGAATGCAAATTTAGCTGGAATTTTGAGATTTTACTAAAACTAAACTTTTAAGTCTTTGGAAAAGTTTTCGTAATTTGTGAGCCTCTCCTTTTTGTTGAAACAACAGTTAATTTTACCAAAATCAATAATTTTACTCATTCTAGCCAGCTTGAGCCAAATGAACTTTAGCGAAGTTGTAAAACGACAAATTTTAGAAAAGTTTGGTGAAGGCTTGTAAGTTTATTTTACAACAAATTTAAAATCAATGGGTAGGGTGTTTCTTAGAAAAACTGTTTTATTCAAAAAACTTTTGCGGTATTGATTTAAAAATGAGTTCAGACAACCTTAAGATTGATTTAAGCCGAAATTTTTTTTCATGGCATCACATATCTAACTTTTTTCGCTGATTAGTTATGAGTACTTGCGGGTTCTTTGGATTATCAATATCACTCATTGGGGCAAATAAAAGATAATTCTTTTTTAACTATAAATAAGGTCATAATTAGAGTTATAATTCAGTTTGTCTTCACATCTCGCCCTGAGCAGAAGCAAAAAATCGTCCCGCGCAAGTGAAACAGTCAATTCTACCTAAAAATCAATCGGTGCCTATCACACAAGCAGTCCATATAACAATAGCCTATACCTACTGTGCGATTTAGTGATGCGTGACGGTGCCCAGCAAAAAGCAATCCAGATACGGCTGAACTCTGTTGCTGTTGATTTGTCGAAATGCCCCGTAAGACCAGCCATTCGGGAAGTGAAACAGTTATTAAAAGTGCAGATGAAACTCAATCTGGCTGAAGTGAAAACCTTACAAATGCATCATATCAAACATTGCGTGCTGATTTCGTTCAACAACATAAACCAAGCTGAGTCATTCGCCTCGCGAAACAACATGCAGCACACCGCCGAATGCGGCAATGTTAAATATAGCATTCCCGTATACATCGAGAACGGCGCTGTAGTAGTTCGGGTCCATGATTTGGCTACGCGTACCCCTGACGGCGCGATTAAAAAATGCTTGCAAAAATACGGAGAAGTAGACTCCGTTACACATGAGACTTGGAGGAATTTTTTCCCGGGCATCCCTAACGGTGTTCGTGTGGTGAGAATGCGTGTGACCAAGCCAATTCCCTCATACATAACCGTCACAGCGTTAGGAAGTGACGATGTTCTCATTCATCAAACATCACTAGTCACGTACCCAGGGCAAATTCCTACGTGCCAGTTCTGCACGAAGAAGCTGCACCTCTGAAAACCTTGCGTAGAAACTGTTAAGGAAAACTTAACCAATCCAACTGAAATCAGCCCAGAACCATCTTACGCTAAACCACTAACAGCTTCAAAACCAACATCTTCGGATCAAGCACCAACAACCAGCAACAACAATAACGAAACGAATGCCGAAAAATACGAACATACAATGACGACCGATAAGAGTAAGACACAAACTGGAACATCTGACCGCGAGCAGCAGGAAAGTAGTACGGATGAGGACATGGACATGAACGACAACGCAAAAGAAGACAAACGGATCGAACCTCAAATGGACAACACTGGCAATATTTCGCCCCCTAGAAAAAGGATCTCAACACGCAGCAGAAAGCTGCGTCTAAACGAGACAAAAAACTTAACATAGTTGTTTTTTTATTTATTGTAAAAAACTAACAATCGGCCTCGTTGAGCTACCGGCCTATATAAATTTAATAATTATAAAAAAAAAGAGTTATAATTGAGCAAAAAATGGCGAGAGCGATATTTTTTTAAAGTTTCAGTAAATTAATCTTAAAAATCTATTTTTGATATATTAAGTACTTATCTCTTTTGAATAACAGTGCTACAGTTTTGATGTGTTAGAAGAAAATGTTCGTCTTAAAAACCTCTAGCAAACATCTGAAGAATTGGTTGTAAAAATGGAAACACGTTAGCACACGCGACATACAAACGCACACGCGATCGAACACGTTAACGTACAAACGCTCGAGTCCTTCGCGATGATACAGGCACTCGAGAAATGCCCACGCCCGCACATATCTGAACCGTGCAATGAATATCACATCCACAATCACGGCCCAATCAATTGCAACAATTGGCCTTAAGCAGTGTTTTAGTGGGTGAAATGTTCCATCTCGTCTGCGATTGTAGTGAGTGATTCTGACGGGGAGACCTTCCGAGTATCTAGCTCTACAGCTCCAGTAAGAAAACTCTCGGAAAAAGGAGAAGACAGGATCTGCAATGTCTGAAAATGTTTCTACGTAGTTGATGGACGGCCCCCGGGCTAAAACGAATGTTGCACCCTGGTTGTGAGTAACTCATTGATTTTGTTAGTCACAGCTGTTTATAGTGAACTACCATGCGTCTTCGTCGTCTTCATGCATGTGGGGTGTGTATGGAGAAACAATGACTGTTTTTTTGTTAAATTCTGCCTCCGAAACATTTGGGTGTGTTATGTAGAATTGAATGATATTTCAACTAAAAATGTAAAAGTGGGTAGTTGCTAATGTACATCACAGTGAAAATTAAGAAAAACAAAATAATTCGCAATGTTTTCAAACGAAACCATTTGAGATGCTTTCTATTTTTTTCTTGAAATTACTTTTAAACCTTTTATTTAAGCAATTAAGAATAAAAATTGGTTCAGCGGGTTAGCAATTATGATTTTTTAAAAAAAATCTGCTTTTGAAGAATCACGTTTTTTGGACCACTCTAACGTGGAAAGAGGTACCCTCCAGATAGAATAAAATATAAAATATTTTTCGATGAAGAATGATTCTACCAAATATTTCGAAATTATGAGAAATTATATAAATTAATTATTATATAAACTTTGTTCGCGGAATTTCTGTTTATATTTATTTGGTTTTAGAACCCTGCGGCATTTTGTAGTAACAACCCTGTATTCAGATATATTATTAAAAATGTAATAAATGTGCTACAGGCAACAGGTATAGTTTTACTTTTAAAAATAAACCATCGGTTTAGTTGAATTTTTGCTGATATTATTTTGTTTTCCTAAATTTAACGGCGTACCCTTATAAAGAACTAATTTGTATACCTAACCAAACCTAAACATCGTAAATTGAGTACTTGTTCTTTTTATAACATTACCTAAATATTTTTCACATCTTTTTTGTTACTTACGGCACAACTCAACCATTCGCGATGACAATACAAACAGAGACTAACAATTGGACAGATTTTTCAAACAATTCAAAACTCGAAAAACGCGCATATCAACACCGCTTTTCCTGTTATTGCCTACGCTTCGATTTCAAATACACCAATCTTCAATATCTATTTGCTTACCAATGATCCTATTACGTATCCTCGAATCGGATTGTTCCTCGTCAATTACTGCTCCCGTCCAATTCAATCATTTTTCATGCTTGATTCAGATTTACCCAGCTCATCAAATCCGCATAGCTGATTTCAGCTGGTACAAGCGCGCTGTTCAGGATTCACAGACGGCAATATTTGTTCCTGTCTCCTCCGGAATGGAGCTTTAGCGTACAGTCGCATACAATGACGGTGCATAATGTCGTTCCCAGCCCGCTGACAGTTTGAATTTCGAATCGCATCCAGCCATGCAGGGACATGCACTCAACCAGCTTTGCTCGTGTAAATTTCGTCGGATTTAATTGAATTTTGCGACAGCAGTAGCAGCAGTAGAGTATAAAAATTAGCGAGCAAAAGTTGTAACATGATAGAAAAAATCGTATTTGATAAACCAATTATGCACAGCCAGGCCAGTGTCGAACCTGCCTCCGCGTCGAATCGAGTTTCCCACCATTAGTTCTCCCCCTGTGCACAGACCCGCTCGAGTTTCATCGAGTGTTTGTTTTGCCACTCCACCGACTGATCGACCGTCTAGGGGGCGACGAAGCGAGCTTCTCTCGGTTCGAGATTTGTCAAATCTGGGTTCGTGTTCCGCGTGGAGCCAGGGAATCAATGGTACTTCGAATGTACGAAATTGCTGCAAACTCGAACATCTGCTATGGTTTGGGTAGGTACGCGAACGAGAAATCAAACGGAAGGAAAATCGTAGGAAAACTGTTGGAACGTTTTCCAAGGCTGTGTTGGCCCAGAGCGAGAACAGACTATGCAGGGGACAACCTACGTGGACGTTTTGCACGGTGAAACGAGGTCGACGTTGATGTAAAGTTGTGAAAATGCAAACATATTTTTATATGTTTCAATGTGCAGTCATATCGCAGGAAGTGCTTTTCACAAACGGGAAATCAAACCACGTAGATGCCACAATTTTACTATATGGGCACTACCGACTTGTGCTGAGCGCCAATCCACACATCTTCCCTTATAATAGAGACAGACCCGTGTCGGTTTCATCCCTCCTGCAATGTTTGGGTTCCGTTGGTTAGAGCAAAATATTAAAAAATGGCGGCAAACCAGAAATCATTCCATGAGAACGCTGTCTCCCAACAGGAAACGAAGTAGTATGCAATGTGGAGGTAGCTTTCAAATCGTGCCTTCGTTAATAGAATTGAGCACGTTTATTCAGCGAAGCGCAAGAGGAACCGATAGGCCCACCACAGCACCGCCGCACTGTACCGCATCCGACCGTGCTGACTGCAGCTAGTTATACCATCAGCAGGTACTGCACCGGAGAAGCGATATAATCAATAAAGCTCGATTCAATGTTTAATTGAATCAGATTTTTCTCATAATTGAAAATAAATACCTCTCTTTTGGGACCAGGAAAACGGCAGCAGCATCTGCTCGGTGCTAATAGTATCACTGGTAACAGAACCAGAAGCACCTGTTCCAGGTGAAGGGAGGGCCACTGGGGAAGAATCAGACCGATATCTGCGGTCTCTATATCTTCACCGTATTGTTGAAACGTGGTACAGACATTTTTCGATAACCACAATGAACGGATTTTGTAGCTGGTCTCCGTTGACAGTAGAACGGGGTGAACCCAAATATTAAATAGAATATGTAGTTTTTTTATTGCTTTCGAATGTGCCTCATCTCATGGTTCTAATTCTGGGATTGCCGCTATAAAACAGTATGGTGTGTCATTTGATCGTTCGTTGGTTCGCTCACTGGTCGGTTGGCTGGTTGGTCGATTGCCAAAGAGTACGACAAATCGACAAAGGATGTGAATTCGTAGGAATCGTTCGGATCGATGCCCACGTTAGTCTGGATAGAATTGAACACTGCCCGCAAAGGCCAAGCGATGATTGTGTAACAAACTATCGGTTCTCCGTTTATGCGCTGGACGGAGAACATTACGGCCGATGTCGGATTGCGCAGGAAGGGATATTATTTGGGTGGAATTTTGGTCGTTTCCATTTCGTGGTAAAGTAATTATTCGAAACTATTGTATGCTCATGCAAATCTCGGATAGAATTGCTCCATTTTATGGGAATGAATTTGGGTTGTTTGGCATTCCGCAAATGGTGATTGAAATGAACTTAATATTTTATATTGCTTCTTTTCTTTTCAGGTAAGAACCAGGCGTTTTATGGCGATCGTACTATTGCACTGCTGAGTGACGAGTTTTCATTGGTGGGGTAAATATGAATACGATATATTTTATGCATTTCGACGGGGATTTTATATTTCACTAAATCAGATATACACAAACATTTAAATGGAATAAGCAAATTGAATGTTTGCTACTTTATTGCTTTCTTATGTTAGTACATAAGTTACTATTGAACACTAATATTATAACTCAAGAGGGTGTCTGTTTTTATTTTTATATGGAACGTTTTACGACGTTGTGACAAATGAAATATTCTATAGCTGAAAATTATAATTTTCAATATTTCATACTTTCTTCGTACTAATGGAGACGCATGGGGAATCACATATCAAACAGTATTTCTTATCTAATTCGTATTTCTGAAAATTTCTGCAGGAAATGTTGAATGTTTTGGCAAAACATATTGTTATCGTGAGATGAGGTGGGAAAGGGTTGTAAATCGTAATTATGAGGGAAAGTATTTTGTATGTTCGGCAAAATAAAAAAAATAGTTCGCTATCAGGTGTACTATAATGTTCGGCAAAAGTGGAACCAGTGAAAATAACAGTGAGCAAGAGTCATCATGATAACCATATAATTTTTAATTAATACTCTGTGATTGACCAGAACAAGCGAAATCGCTCAGAGAGAATATCAACAAATGGAGCCTAGAGGTAGGGTAATTTGGGGAAAGATGCCGCACATTTCTAAAAATGGATCCTGCATCAAAGTAGACCATTCAATATTTGATGAAATTATTTTGATCAACTGCGACAAGTTTCAAAAATGTTGTGAAATGGTTTTTTTCATGAAAAAAAAATCATTAAATTTCCACGAACATTTTGAAAAAAAGGACATTGCGGGAGACATACCGCATGTGCGGGTGAGACGCCGCCCAGTGGCACGACGAGTGACAAAACCCCAAAAATCAATGTCTTGTAATTCTTTTGTAAATATTTATTTTATTTTTCTCTCAGTTAAAATAAAGGTATTTCAAAATTTTACTATAATCGGACGAAAAATGAAATTTTAAGTCGTTGAAGCAAGTGATATAGAGGATTTCTGTTCAATTCAATTCATTAGAAATGTTAGTACCTTAGAATTTCAAATGGCGATATCTCAAGAACTACACGGCCGATTGGAGCAATTTTAAGTTCATTGGAAAGAAGAATGAATATGCTAAACTATAGATGTGAGATTTTTGTGCAAAACTACTTTACGTTTGTACTGCATCAAAAAAACC
Organism: Topomyia yanbarensis; assembly: GCF_030247195.1. Classification (NCBI taxonomy): domain Eukaryota; kingdom Metazoa; phylum Arthropoda; class Insecta; order Diptera; family Culicidae; genus Topomyia; species Topomyia yanbarensis. The sequence goes on along the minus strand of NC_080672.1, from coordinate 274,020,863 downwards.
TAATTGAAAAATTTCATATCGTATCAGTAATTTATCTTGATACGTCTTCCAATTTTTGAGATGGTCTCCCATGGGTTACTTATCATGAATCTGACTCAAAATTTAGTGTAGTTTCAAGATCTACAGGGCTCATCTTGCCCATTTTTGCGCCGAAGTTGGTATATCTGTTTTTGAAAATACCCATATGGACACGCCCTGTAGCTCATAAATCTCCTTACAAATTGGTTGCCTAAACAACATCATGTTACTGAAAAATTAGCGAGTTTTACTAGTTTTGTCAACAATTTCTGCTATCCGATGTGTTTGGCTACTATGATTGATGTTTATATTAACCCTTTAACGACCAACGCATTCAAATGGGTTTACATAAAAGTAGTCGAAAAAATAAAATATGGAATTTCAAAACTGGTAGCAGAAATGGATTCAGTGACCCAAAATTAGTTAAAACCACAAGTTTTAGCCACATAGACCAATTTTTATAATTTTGTCACAACGTTGTATGAACAGGTGCCACTGTGCGCCGCACTGTAGTCATAAACTGAAAAATGCTGAACAAAAGTATTTTTTAGCTCTCGTTGATGTTTTTGTGATTAGGAGACTTCAGCCTGGTTTAATGAAATTTGATTACACCTATCATCCGGCTACCACCTTAACTTTTCTTAAGGGTGTACTACCATCTGTAAAAACACTTTTTATTCAACATTTCAAACATATTTTTCCTTCGCAACTTTATGTAACGGTTAAGTTGGAGTAACTTAATAAGGGTACTATTTATCCCTATGTTTGTACGAGCGATATACATCTATTTGTTGGTAGGGGTTCCTTAAAAACAGTTTTTGGCTGTTTCTCGCAACAATGAATTTATATAACTTTGGTTTGTTCTTGTAAGATTCATTTTGAAAAAAAGCATCAATTCGTTGAAATTCTCGTTTTTATCCCAATATTGACATCGTCACAAATCAATACGTTCACGAAAATTAGTGGCTGAAACTTTAAAGAATAATCCGAACTAGCTAATACTTAGATACATATCGCCCGTTTCAATATATTGATAAATAGACTCATAATCCTATATGTCACTGTATTAGGTTCGTTAGTTTGTGAATATACCTTATTAAGAACCTATACTTGATGCAAATGATCATTTATTGACATTCCGAGGTGAAAAAATACAGTATCCTCCGCCATCGAGTGAAGCATCTCACCCGCTATTTTGATGGGGCATCTCTCCCAATTCTAGAGGACATTTTCCTCTGAAATTATGGATGACTGTACTCATGATCACAATGTCTTTTGAAAGGATATGATTTACCAACAAAATCGAGCGATTTAAAAAAACGAAATTTTTACATGGTACTGGAAAATTTCCATTTCTTAAGGAAGGCGGTCATAAATATATGCAATGCAAATATCGATACAAAACTACATTTCTTTAGTGAATTTAGGTCGCTGATTCCGAATTTCGCATTGGAAAATTGATTATATCCACCTAACAGTGTGATATTGCCTTTCTTATTACACTAATCATTATTATATAATTATTATGTTTTTTGCACTAGCATTTTTTAGAGTATCAAATAGCCTGTAAAAAAAATTCATGGTTGTTCATTGAAAATTCTAGAAACTGCACATTTTGTGCTGAAATGCCAATAGTTTGATATCTTTTCTGGTAAGCATAATATCTGGTGAATCAACTCACAAACCAATCAGCAATTTTGGAATGTTGTTCGTGACTATAATAGCAAGTTTAAGACAAAATTTGAAATTAAGTATGATTTTTTCCCTAAAAATGGTTAATAATAATAAAAAGAGTTTACCCTCCGTGGACATAAAAATTCCCACATAAATAGAAATACCCTCGTTGGGGTACCAACTATTTAAAAAAAGCAATATTCGTGACTTCAAATTTATTGGCAGATTGTAACGACGGATATCGTATTAATCGCAACGGAATTTCTCAAAAAAATCGTATTAAAGAATATCGTTGTGGCGCGAAATGGTGCCATATGCCTCGTAAATCGAATATTTTGTACCGATATGTGTTTCAAAAAGTAGCGCACTATAAATTAATATAACTCAAGTTGTTGATCGAAAAGAAATTTCGGAAGAATAGTAATTAAGCTATAAAATTTCAAGATCTGAAGGAACAATATAATAATATAATTTTGAAATATGAAATCAATTTTTTCGTCTTGTATTCAAAAATCCCATCAAAAAAAAAAAATGGGGTTTGAGCCAGGACTTCTTACATGGGTACAATCATATCTTACAAATCGTGAACAAGCTGTTAGATTTAAAGGGATAAAATCAATCCCAATTCAAGTTACATCAGGAGTCCCTCAAGGGTCTCATTTGGGCCCGCTATTCTTTATTTTATTTGTTAACGACATTTCCTTCATTCTAAAAAATGTAAAAGTTCTTATATATGCTGATGATATGAAACTATTTCTAGAAATAAGAAATGGTGAAGACTTTCAGACATTTCAAAACGAAGTAAATATATTTTATACATGGTGTAATAAAAGCCTGCTGAAACTGAATGTAAAAAAATGTAATTCCATAACATTGAGTAGAAAGAATAATATACTGAACAATAGAATCTTATTGGGAAATCAACAAGTAGAAAAGTGTGACAGAATAAGAGACCTAGGAGTTATTATAGATTCCAAAATAACATTCATAGATCATTATAACACAATAATTAACAAAGCAAACAGCACACTAGGTTTTATTAAACGCTTCAGCTATAATTTCCAAGATCCCTACACAATAAAAACATTATATGTAGCCTATGTGCGTTCAACACTAGAATATTGTAGTATAGTTTGGTCGCCTTTTTCAGCAACGCATGCAAACCGGATAGAATCAGTACAAAAGCAGTTTTTGATGTTCGCTCTTCGTAAACTAGGTTGGACTGGACTACATTTGCCATCTTATGAAGCACGGTGCATGCTAATTGACATACAAACCTTGAAAGATCGTCGTGAATTTTCTATGGTATCATTTGTAAACGACATTGTATCACATCGTATTGATTCAATCGAACTTTTATCGAAACTAAATTTTTATGCTCCTTCTCGACAACTACGTAACCGCAGCATCTTTTGTACAATTCGCCATCGCACTAATTATGCCAAGTTTGGCCCGTTAAACCAAATGATGAATATTTACAACAAACATTGCGAAAGCATTGACTTCACTATGTCGAAAACAAAACTTAAGCAGCAGTTTAAAGTAAACCAAAATTTTAACTAGTGTTAAGTTAGTTTAATAATTATTGTAAGAAACCGGTCTACATCTGATTGACGACTTGAAATAAATAAATTATTTCGTGAAACTTATAATACATCTTAAATTCTCTAGGCATTTTGGCCGCAGAGATGCGCAGCTGAACTCTTGTTTAAGTGGAACTGAATAGTCTAATGATCATTTTAAAGAAGAATTGCCGAGGGATATCGAGGGAAAAAATTAGTTTAAGCCAAGTTCAATATTTTTCGTTAAATTTTTCGAATACATCTACAAATATACCCATTTTTCTGCACTCCATATTTCGTCGCTGTTGTGCTATCTTATGACAAGCGCCATTTAGCACATTTCGAGAAAAACGATTTTTAAAGTTTGAAATTGAATATCTTCAAACTTATAAATGATAGAAACATTTCATAGAAAACAATTGATGCTTCTATCTATTCTGTAATAATCTCTCAAATATTACGAAGATCGGTTGACTATGTTGCGAGTTCTTACTAAAAATGTAAACAAAAGTCGCACTCACACGTGTCATAGGTGTGTATTGATGACAAAATTTGTATGGCGTGTCATATTCGTGCATGGAAAATTTTCCATAGAAAAAAATCATCAATTATTAACTTTTATTCATATCTTTGGCTTCATTTGGTCTATGAACAATCGGTGAGATGCATTTTGAAGGAAATGAGTAAGGGAATCTAGAAAAAATAGTTATTTAAGGTTACAGTGTTGCCAAATATGCTACATTTTCAGGTTTAAAGTTAAACTGCAACTTTCTCACAATTCGTGTATTTTTGTTTTGAAAATGATTATGCCATTCTGTTTCTCAGACAGTTTTACATAGAAAAACATCCTATACATCAAGATAGCTTGCGCCAAACCCCAATAACAGTCATTTTAAACAAAAATCATAGAATTTCTCATCGCGTTTCTCGCTATATCTTAGTAGCCAAGCAGAATGTCAAAATTCTGAAAACGCCACTTTGTAGAGATTTTTCAGACAAGTAATGTTGCATATCTAACTCAGTTTACCCCAAAATGGCGTTCGTCATAAGATAGCACAACAGCGACGATTTAACAAAACCCTATAATTACCGTTAAACACACAACTAGTAGTAATGTTGTCTGATAAAAATACTTATACTGATAATTATAGTTCAACAAAAAAAAATTCCTGACGAGCAACCGATTATCGATATTATTTAAATTATCGGTACATAACAAACCACCTTATGTATTCTTCAATGTACTAAAAAACTTTAAATCGGTCGGTCGATGCGATTCACTTCACTTTTTCTAAAAAAAATGCAAAATACTTTTATGCTACTAGCAACACATATAATCCATTCTTTAAAGTGATGTTTAGTTCGGAGAATTAAGCTGTTGTAAAAAATAAAACAATTGGAAGTGAAATTTTTCACTACTTCAAAGAACTCGGATTAAAGCATAGTTCACAGATAATATAATTAAGAACCAATTTTTTAAAAGTCGGTACGTACCTCTTTGCTCGAGAGGTCGTATTAATGTTCTCCGATTTTGATGAAAATTTCAGCGTTTCTTCGTGCATATATGGGATACATCTCGACTAGTTACTTTAGGCGCCATGTATGTCGTATGACTGTTTGGATATAGAGTCTAACTAGTGCTAATTTGGGTACTAGTTTAGATACATCGTCTAACTTGGCCCGAAGTTAGTGTTAGTTACTGTCGAGATGAATTCGAAACACAAAAATCCAATTAATTTAAGGTACGTTTTGTGTCCTTAATGCACAAATTCGTTTAATCCATTTTTTCCTGCGCAAACTTTCCAGACGGGAATTTTTTTTGGAAATCGCCACATTTTTGTGCCTGAGTACACAAGACCTAACATTCGCCAGCAACTAATTAGCGCTAGTTGGACACTAAATACAAAAAATCACTCGTCTCTCGTGAACGCTAAGCAACTGGCTGGTACCTAGCATTAAGTTGGTGTTAATTACTGACGAGGAGAATCCGAAACACCATAAAACCATACTTCATGTTAGGTCTTGTGTTCTCATGCACAAAAATTTAGTGTTGTCGAAAAATTTTCCCATTTGGGAATTTTGCGTACAACCAGGCGTTTGGTTCTTATACCAAAAGACGGTTTCGGTTTACCTTTCTCGGTGGCTAACAGAATCTCTGTGCTTACTATCGAGACATTACTCAGTACCAATCAGTTCTTAAGCACGTGTCACGTGTGACTTTTTGGATTTTCGTGTCCAAATAGTGCCAATTTGGTGCTGGGTTGGACATATCTAACTAGCATTAAGTTACTGACGAGGAGAATCCGAAACACTAAAAAAGCATATTTTTCAATTTTCCTTTTTTGGTAATAAGTATTACATTAGATTTCTACTTCGAGAGGAAGTCAGATAAAACGGGCATTAAAAATTCACCCCTAGAAATAAATCGAAATTTTAAATTCTCTAACTCTGGTTTACCTTGATGAAATCTAAGTCTGTTTAGTTTTTCTAAAAAGGCTTTAAGTTTGTGTTCGATACATAGAAAAATAATCATATTTTTCATTGACATGGAATTAAAATTCTAAAAACGTTTTAGCTTTTTGCCACAACCTCATTGAGGGTAGATGTGTATGGATGAATTTTAGAGTGAACTTAGTCTTCCCAAATGAACATCGTACACAATGTTTGCTCTGGTTCTGTGCTAATATTAAACCTACACTTCGTGTGCGAATTCAAACACGATATTTCGTACCAAAACACGAGCACATGTTCGCCTGCCCATGTACGTACACGGTTTGCGTACACATAGATTCGTTGCACCAGTTTTCTCTTTCTCACTCTCATCATCACTAGCGTTGACTCTTTTTGCGTTGTGAGAATCGTTCTCGTATACGCACCCGGTGTACGTACACGGATGTTTGAACTAGAGTTTTCACATCGTTCGCTTGAGTTCGATGTTCGAGGCGAACCTGCACATCGAGACGAAGCATGTTTGAGGTTGAACGCGTGCACGAAATATTGTACACAGGTACAATCTTGTCGATGTTCATGGGAAGTCTGCTGAGGAGTATAAGGTTGTTATAATAACTTGTTAAGATGTCCTAAAATTTGCAAACCCTACTTTTCTAAGTTAAGTGTTGTGAAATTGCAGAGTTCCAGGTGTTTGGCTGTCTAGCGAAAGGTTCTGTGTTTGGCTACCTGTGACATTGTGTTTGGATTTTGTATCCTACTGGCGCCAATTTGGTGTCAGCTGAGATTTGGTTGCGTTATGACGATGATTTTGGCGGATTGCACACTGACTTTGACTGCTGATTATCTAAAAAGAGTTGCCTAGGAAGTGGTAAGTAGGAATTCATGCCAATCCGACCAATACTAAAAGGGATCATCCATAAATGACGTAGCATTATATGGGGGAGAACATATCTAACATCGTTTTTTATATTTTTAAAAGAAATTTCGTGAACAAGAGGGTGGGGGGTGGGGGAAATATCCGTCAAGCTACGTGATTACCAGAGGGTATTTAGAGGTTTGTGACGAAATGCTACGATGGGGGAGGGGGGTGTTAAAAATCGCTCAAAAATGCTACGTCATTTATGGATCGTCCCAAAGCTCAACCAAAGCATCATAGCCGGCCGCCCTCATCTCCATCGTTCACGACGAAGGATAAAGATAAGGTAGACGGGAAGTGTTGATGCTTCACCTACTTAACGGAAGGTAGACGATTCATCAGACTTCCATAGGTGTCGCTGAGTTGGTGGTTTGGAAGGGTATAAGGTCTAGGATTCACGCGAAGCAAGCGATGCGACCTGTGAAGCGTGGTTTATTAGGTAGTTTTTAGTTGGTTTTCGAGTGCACGATCACTCGGAAAAGAAAATATATTGTTTAGTTTTTGGTTTTTTTTAAACTCTGGGTAGCCGGTTACCGAAAGTATCCTATTTTTTCTAAATAATAGCATTTTGAACTCCACACAGCCGACGGTGGGAGTATTGCCTAGAAAATCTAATTTTATCTGCATAATGGTCCGGATCACTATTTATTGCGACAGTATTCAGACAAATTTCGTTGTTCCTTCTCTACAATATACTACCGAGTGATAATACGTTCTACAGACAAAGTGTTGTGATAGCTCAAGATGTTATAAATCAAGAAAAGTATTTCCTATTTTCCATGCCGGATTGTTTGTGAAATACACGTATACGAACGATAATTTCGAACATTGAACTGAAATACGAATGATCAATGCACGGGCTTGTTAGCAAAAACGTAAATTGAAATTAGATTCATAATTGGCAAAATCAAGTTTGAAACAAAATATACATCCATAACCATATAATCGCGAGATAAAAATTTCGATTTCGCTGATTTTTTTTTGTATTATTGGCCTATGGGGGGACCACTGTGCTATGTGGTGCAACTCGATTCCATTATTTCCGGTTTTTCATCCATGCTAAACATGACAGCCAAAAAAACAATAAAATATAAAGTGTTTAGCTTTGCTGTCCCGAGCCATTTGTCGAACTAGAAATGCTGATACGCATGTATATTCGATTTAGGGTTTGTGTGCCTATAATGCACTGGCCATTGCTACCCTAGGAGTGTGGTGTCCCGGGAAGAACATATGATTATCGTATTGGTGACTGTGATATGCGTTCGCTTTTCAAGCAAGATCGCATAACTGCCACCCATAGTATATCTATTTTTATATAATATGGACATCTTTCGGTTGAACATTACCAAAAAAATTATATGATATATCGGATTCGATTTGCCATAACCAAAGTATCATTTTATTTTCTTAAATCTGTTAACGCCTAGTTTGTTTATAACATTAGCATTATTATATTTAATCAGGGAAGCTACAGCCACGGAAACGAACTGCCATGGCATTGCCCCCTTTTAATAAGCTTAAAAGCGTTATCCCAAGTTTGTTCTCGTATGCCTATTCTATTTCGCCTGCCGAAAACCACGGAAGGTTCCGCCAAAACGCGAACAAAATTCCGATCGCGAACGTCGTTTTGCGTAAACTTCAAGTCCACCGAGAACGCACCAGTGAAAAGCTAATCGAAATAATTGCCGAACTTACAATCTTTTGTGCTTATAGATTGTAGCTCGCAATAGCAGTAAAAAATGTAAAAAAAAACCTTCGTCAAATTTTATCGCTCGATAGGTGCGAGCAGGGCCGCCGAGAGGGGGGGGACCAGTGTGTTTCCCCCCGAGCCCGGAGTTTAGAAGGGGGCCCGGATTTTTAACAGAAATTAAAATTTTGACAAATATTTTTTCGACAAAAATTAATTTGAGAATACAATTAAAAATTCAATATCTTGTGTAACTGGAATGGCGAAAATTCAAAACTACTTCATATTTGATATCAACTATGTTTAAACCAACGTAAATCTCGCATCGAAATAAGATCAGACTCGAGCGGGCATAGCGGAATTTGTACATTGAATGTCATGTATGCAGCTCACCTGGGTTCGAATCCCAACCCCGCACACAGGAATAGAGATTTGTTATAGGAAAATTCCTAACCTGAATGAAGAAACGAATGACCTTAAGGTTGAAATGTCTATAATCGAAACAAAGATTTGATCAGACTTGTAAGGGTTAAACAATTAAATGGTTTGATTGGAAGTCATGAGGTTCTTCAAATTTCGCCAATTTGAAATCGATTTTTTTTATTTATTTAATTTCCAATCTCCGAAAGCGCTGAATTAATATCGAAAGTAATTATTGAAAGAAACAAGCCCTGCTTAGGGTTGCCACACCGGTTTTGGAATTCCATGTCTTCGTTCGGGTAAATCCGAATTCGCCCGGAAGAATCCATTGGATTATTTTGCAATTTTGCGTTGCCCTTTTCTTTACCAGGAATCACCCAGAACCCAGTCCTCATAAACATCATCCTCGGGTTGCAGGCCCTAATTGTTAAGGAGGGCCTCTTGGCTTTGACAAATATTATTTTAAAAGTGCCATTTGGGTTTACTTTACCCCATTGAACCTTCGCTTCAATGGATTAATGTTCCTCACAAAGATTCTCGAAAGAAACTGAAGTGTGATTTCACACCCCGTGTTTGTTTACTGAGGAGCAGAGCAAAGCTCGCTCGGGTTATCCTTCACAGCGAGAGTGGTTGGAGCTTTTGGATTCCATGTGAATATCCGAGACAGCGAATCACTACATCCAACTAAATCAACAAAACTCTTAACAAATGCAAAAATATACAACTAAATGTGAACGGCACAGAACGGTGGAGTGCTTTACCAAAACTTTACACTCTACGGTGAATGTGACCAAAATAAGATATTTTTCCTCTTAGTGCTACGAGCTACATATGAAAAAAGTGCACATTTATTTGCTTTTAAGCGTTTTATACAATAAAAAGCAATGGAAGCGCTCCAAAATTCTGTCAAGTGATCACTTTAATTCGAAATTCGAATTGATTTCAACGACCCTTGTGTCTCTTGAAGTCTATCCCCTGCTCAGTAAAATTCTGCTGGTCAAAGTGCCACTAGAGGCGATAACCCTACCTCTATTTGAGAACTCAATTGGTCAAATGAGTCATCAAAAACTCTTGATATACCAAAAGAATTCGAAATTAATCCATTTTAAAATTTAAAATTTAATATATTTGGTTTGCCGTTCATTGATACAAAATCTATAAAAAATTATATTCAGATACGAGATGATACCGAAACGTTTTTGTAAAGGGGTCATACTCAAATGACGTAGCTTTTTTCGGCGATTTTCGACTACCAATTCCCCCTAGCAAAGAGGCCAGGGATGGAAAAAATACGTTTTACAATTCTTTCAAATACGGCCTTTTATCAATATTTGCATTATAACAGCAAATTGCGTACACAACAAGCCCCTTTCGTGTTGAATATAGTGTTAGTAGTTTTGTTTTGAATTTATATATCATGGAGCATGCAGAGAAGATCTCTCAGTTCACAATCTTGCAGCTGTCAATGATTCTAAGAAGCATACGTTCAACTAAATTGCTAAATTGTGTTTGATTTCGAAGAGAAACTTAAAACTAAACCAACTAGTTAGCAAGATTAGCTAACTAATGTAGCAAGTTAAATCCGCATACAAAATCTTTTCGTTTTGGAGGAGTGAGCGTGTGATTTTGAACGACGCTTCCTAAACGTAACGATTTCATTTTATTGAACTATTTTCTAGAAATCAGTTACAACATTCTTGTAAAATATTTTAACTTGTGCTAACACACCAAAACAAATAAAAGAATAATTCATGTTTTTATAGGATTATGAATGTTTTCGAAACCAGCATAGCGTAAAATCCAACCAAAACCTTTATTTGAAATTTAATGCATGCTTCTCATTTTTTTTTTTTTCATTTTTTTATTCCTACATGTTTTTTTTTATTTTATTAAAATTTCATTGATCTATTTTTTCAAGTTGTGGATTGTATCTATATTTCTACAACTGTAAGATTCTGCCCTTTTTTATCTATTTGCATACTTTATTTTATCCATCTTTTTACGTTCCTCACTATCACCACAGAGAACAGATATCCATGATCGAACAAAAATATTTAAAAAACGTGTGTAAACATTTGAATTAATATACAATAAATACTAGCGCCGACATACCAACCTATCCCAATTATCCGTCAAATCCATTCCGGAACCGGTTCGAAATCCTGAATGGATTCAGTATGGAATCTTGCTCAAAGAAAACAACCGATTCCGACTCTATCGGTTGATGCATTTGAGCTGGAATTCATGCTGGAAGTCCGAACCTGTTCCGGACTAGTTTGACTTGGTAGAGAAATAACCGCCGTCAATTCTGTCGAACTCAGCCACAAAAAAACCTGACGACAGTAGCGCACCTGGTTTGGATATCCCAACTACCTTCGAAATCGTTGGAGATTTTACACAAGTTGAATGCTGAAGATGGACGTCTGTTCTTTGTGCTATCACTATCACTTACTTTAATTTATAGTTTTTTCTCTGATATTTGATTGTATTCGCAATTTTTCGAGAAAATTCTGCTTTCTTTATTTTTTTTTCTTATTGTTTCATATTTTGATACCCTGCTTTTTTATTTGTTTCTTTTGCCATTCCATCTAATTTTTAGAATTTGTCTATTTACTACATTTATTCTTGTCATAGCCTTTTTCTATTTCCTTTTTTTTATATTATTTTGCATTTCTCAAGGCAATTTTACTTATTCAAATTCATTCCAATTTGTCTTATTGTTTAATTTTTTGTCTTTCTCCTATTTTCTTCTTCATTTTCTATTTTTTAGTTTTCCGTTTATCGTAGTTTTATTTTCCCCATCGTTCATTTAATATAATTTTATTTATTTTTCATACTTTTTGCTTAAGATTTAATTCGTTATTGTTATTTCTACATGTTTTCCATTTAACCTAGTTTCAAAATACTTTTTCAGTTGACCATTTTCCTATACGTTAATATTGATTTTTTATTCCTAAAAACATTTGATTTATCTTTTCTTGACACTCAGCGCGCGGGGGGTAGGAGTAGCGTAGTTGGTAAATCGATTGCCTTGTACGTAGCACACCTGGGTTCGAGCCCTGACCCCGCACATTGGATTAGAAATTGTCATCAGAGATTTTTCTAACCCGAAGAGGCGAATGGCCTAAAGGTTAAAACCTCTATAATCGAAATAAAAAAAACGCTCAGCGCACTTTTTCTAAATTTTACATTTAGTTCGTTGTTTGAATTTATTTCAAATTTCATTTCTAGTACTTTTTCTATTCTTTAAATAATATCCATTTTATTCATTTTTTTCGTGTTAATATCTTCATTTTTGTGTTTCTATAGTATGTCTTTTTTCTACTATTTTTTGTTTTCCATTTTGTCTGTTTGCTCCGTTTTTGTTCAATACTTCCAATTTTCTTTACTTTTTCGTCTTTTCATCATTTAAATTTTCCAGTTTTTCAAATTTTTCTGGTTCGTAAATTTTTTTATTTCTCTATGGTTATTTTATTCATGTCTTTTATATATACTCCTCTAGTTTTATGCATTCTTAACATTTTATTTATTTTTCTATTGTCTATTCTATTAAATATGTCTTATTTTAATTGTTAAATAAATTCTATTATTCTTGATTTATCAAGTTTTTCAGTTTTATGCATTTTTTATATTAATGTTTGTATTCTTTTTAGTAGTTTTTTTCATTTTCATTGATTCTAAAATTTATTCCTACTTTCCTATCGATTTTTCATTATTTTCATCATTTGTTTAATAATGTTCGACTTTTTTAATCTTCGTATGTTTTTCTAGTTTCCTGTTTTCCTTTATCAATTTTTTATAGGTTTTGTTTCGGTTTTTCTCGATTAAACATTTTTGACAATTAATGTTTATTTGGTTGATTTTGTTGTTTTTAGCTCTTTTGTACATTCTTTAATATTTAGTTTTACTATAGTTTTTTTTATCTTTTGCCGTTGATCACTGTTTAGATATTTTTAATTTTTGTGATTACTACATTTTTAATCTTGCCATTTCCTTACTTTTATAAATACTATTAACAAAAATGGCGCTTTTCAAAGTCACCAAAACTGTCGAAGAGGTATTAAAAACTCCCAAAGTTTAAAAAATTCATCTTTTATTACCTTCATTGGTACTACAAACAAATAGAGCAAAAAATGGTACATAAATATAAAATTTCAGTGTACTATACATAATATCAGTGAACCCAAATGGATTTCAAACATTGACTATTTTGTACTCAGACAATACAAAGTGGTAGGGGCCCCGTACGTTGGACCTCCCGGGCCCGTAGTTCCTCTCTGCGGCCCTGGGTGCGAGTCATCTTTTAATAAGTTGCTAATTTTGACCCTTTTATTTAGGCTGGAATTTTTTTTCAATTATTCAAATTTAATTACGGAAAGTTGCGCTATTGAGGTACTCGGTAGGTATGTAGGGTGTTGAACACACTTTTACTGTATTCATATTATTATTCTACTAATTTAGAACCAATTTAGACCATTTTGATTAACAACTTATGGTGAGAATTAAAGTGTTTGATTCGAATTTTAAAACACGATTATTCCACAATTTTCATGCCAATTTTGTCATTATTGGATTCTTAAGATTTCAATATGTTGAAATTAAATATCACTCTATTTAAATAATGGTTATTGATGGTCTGCTTTTTTGGTAGTGATTAGAGTACAGTAGGTTGGAATGGTACAAATACCCTACCTAATCTCGCACATAACATGTCAGCAACATTCGCAATAAAATTGTGTCTTCTGCTTGGATCAGTTTCACCCATTATTTGTATATGCCATCACATTACGAAACCCGAATGCCATTATACTTACATTTTCTGTGTACCCTAGAGCTATCCGTTTTCGCTATAGCTACTTAGCGTGATAATTGAATTAAGCTACTTTGTGTGTGTGTATGTCAACTTCGCTGTTGGATCTGCCTGTAGATGGAAGGTCGTATACCGCGTCGAGCGGTGGCCATTTGTTGGGAACTAAATCACGATCCGTACCGCGAAGCCGCGCGACAAGACGACCTCCGGCGTTACATATGCACATTCTCCGACTACTACTTGCCCGGTGTAGCCGCTTCCGCCTCTAGAGAACCTAATTCAGGCGAAACCGAACCGGGGTTGTGGGTAGCGGGTGGGTGGGTGAAGACACAAACGAACAACATACCGTCAGCTGCCGCTGCTGTTTGGCTATAAATACAATTTTAAGGACTTTCCCCGTTAATTAGACGTAAAGTGAAAAGTTTTCTCTCGATTCTCATTTTTCATCGCCGAAAAATGCACATTTGATTGCGCTATGACTTGGCTACAACGACCCCTGTTAACCGTAGTAGCCGACGAGCAAGTGCAAGATGCAATGTTTGTACCGTTTGTACGGTTGCAGCGTAGCCAGTGTGTTATGGCTCGTTCTGAATTATTTATTAAGCAGACGTATTTAAACGTATTGAGCCAAGAACAATACTATCGAAATGATTTTCTATCTCTTATTATATTCCAAGTAGTTTCGTTCCGTATGTTGGAATGAGGGCATTTGTTACAGGTTTCGCAATTATTGTTACTGTAAATTGGATGAAGTCTTTTGCATCCCTTTGAATTAAAATGTAATTCTTCATTCGTAACTATATCTACGTAAATGTTGATGTATCCTTTCACCAGAATGCGATCATATCTATGTAGATTACTTCAAACTACTTCTTAATGCATCATCTTAACTGACTGCATTGTACTATGTAAAAAAGTTAAAACCATTTTAAATTTCGTTTGTTTGAAGCGGCTCAATGCGTTTGCTTAACTGAGCCGTTGATCTTTTAACATTTTCAATGTGTAATTAAAAGTGATGAAATCGAACTTAATTATAAGTCCATCGAGTCATGTGTACGTGTTTTTTTTTACTTCGCGTAAAGATCTTTCTTGTTGGACATCTTGCATCACCTTCTATTGCTCCGCTTTCTCTAGATTTATCGTTCATGCTATCCTCGCTATTGCTTTTGTGCAGGTTTTCACTATTAACTGCCTTGCATTGTTTGTTGGTTCTACGAGTAACGATCGTGTATATCCGTGTTTTTGTCATTTACTTTATCGTTGGTGGTAATGATTGTTGATTTGCGTATAGTAGGCGTCACCTACGTCAGAAATTCTGTGTGTAAGTTCTGTTCATTTCGCATTTATTGGTGTCAGAGCAGCATCTACGGTCGTTTGTGATTTAGTTAAGGGCTGTGCGTTGGGTTTGCTTGCAGTTGATGTTGTTTCATTAGAGGTTTTGTACATGGTTTTTCGTAGTGTCTTCTTGTTATGAAACTGACACGTAGGGGTCTGTCCTTCATATGTACACAGCGCGTTTTGAGATTTAATAACGGCTTCTATTTCATATTAAAAGATTAGGTAAATAGAAATAGGTTTCGTAGCTCTCACGACACGAACGCTGTTGGAACTACCTGGTAAAAAATGTCTCTAGGCTTCAAACTCTAGGGATACCGCTCCGTATTCCTATTTGGTAGTTGTAGTTGTGCAGAGGTACGTCAATCTAATCATTTTACATATAAACGGGTATCATGATTTTAAAATTGCCATGCTCAATAGGGCATTGCAAAAAAAATTTTTTTTTGAATTCTCGAAGGCCCCCCCCTCTCATTTTGTGACATATGTCAAAGTAAGCTCAGATGCCAAATTTCACATCATTTGGACAATTTTAGACCTTCTCCCACTTCGCTTGAAATTTTTTGAAATTGGTACTATGGGAAAATATGGAGGAAAAATACATTAAATGCTATAACCTTTGAAGTAGCAATCAGAAAATTACAATTTATAACTCTTTTGAAAGGAAATAATCTTAGTATTTGAATGGAGATATTTTTGTTTCTAGAAAAATACGGAAAAGTGGGGTACTGGGTCATTTTGGACTCAAAATCCCATATTTTTAATGATTTTTCTGCTCCGTGATGCAAATCATACATACTTTGTAGTTTATCTAATGTAAAAAATCTCAAAAATCGATCGGAGCCTTTTTGACTTTTGTCCGAATACGAGAAGTTGGGCTTATATGGCCTTTTGTCATTCATATTAAACTTTATCATGTTCTCGTGAATAGATGTCTATTATTCTTCATTCAATTTTCATAAACTATACCTTGTTGAACGTGGAAAATCCTTAGAATTATAACAAAAATAGATTCGTTACCGGTAAAATTCAGGAACATCAAATTATCTGACATATAGTGTCGATTTCACATTTTTATCATAAAATCGCACATATTAACTCCATTTAACAACAAAATTCTTATTTAATTTACTACTTTTAGTGTAAAATATGCTTAGGGATCACATGAGAAAAGTTTCATTCCTGGAAAAATAGGGGAAGTTGAGGTATTAGGACAAATAATGAAAAAAAATGGGATTTGTAGAGTAAATATCAAAAAGTTTGATGTTTCTGAATTTTACCTTTAACGTTTTTATTTTTATTTTATTCCTCAGAATTTAACACGTTCAACAAGTTACATTTTATGAAAATTGATTGAAGAATAATAGAGATATATGGATGAGAAAATAATGAAATTTAATATGAATGACAAAAAGCCCTATAACCCCAACTTCTCGTATTCGGACTAAGGTCAAAAGGGTTCCGATCGATTTCTGAGATTTTTTCACATTAGAAAAACTACAAAATATGTATGATTTGCATCACGGAGCAGAAAAATCATTAAAAATATGGGATTTTGGGTCCAAAATGACCAAATACCCCACTTTCCCGTATTTTCCTAGAAACAAAGATATCTCCATTCAAATATTAAGATTATTTCCTTTCAAATGAGGTATGAATTGTAATTTTCTGATCGCTACTTCAAAAGTTATAGCATTTAATGTATTTTTCCTCCATATTTTCCCATAGTACCAATTTCAAAAAATTTCAAGCGAAGTGGGCGGGGGTCTAAAATTGTCCAAATGATGGGAAATTTGGCATCTGACCTTACTTTGACATTTTTCACAATATGAGAGGGGGGCCTTTGAGATTTAGAAAAAATTTTTTTTTTGCTATATCCTAATGCTCAACGATGTTAGCAAAGCTTTGCCTAGTACTTCTTCACATTATTTCCCAGGCAACTGCGGATGTTCTGTTTGATCAAACTTTGTGCATCTATTATCAACAAATAACACTACTATGCTATATTTCTTTTCAGTGACGAAAATTTTTAGGCAAAAACTATATTTTTCGTCAAGGAAAAAAATTGTTTAAAACCATCTTTACACGTGAAGAGCACAAAACCTATAACCAAGTTAGTTATGGAATTTGCGGTTAGACTTCGTCTTATTAGAACGAAGCAAAGCGCAAATTCCGGTATTTGTACTCTTCACAATTTTAAACCTTTTCTTAGTGGATAACAAATAGTTTTTACCTAAAAATTTTCTTCACTAAGGAGTAATATAGAATAGCGCATATTGCATTGGCTTGCTAAGCCAAACCGAGTTTCGCTTGCATTAATTCTCATCAGCTTAATCAGATTTCATTTTCTTGCATCAATCCGGCGCTAGCTTGGCTCTGTCACTAAATTAGTGTCGGAATCTGATTAGACGAAGTCGAAGCGAAAATTCCATGACTAAGTTAACTAATACTAGTTTAATAGAAAAAGGTGGACGTAGCGTAGTTGGTAAATCGATTGCCTTGTACGCGGCGCACCTGGGTTCGAGTCCCGACCCCGCAAATAGAGTTAGAAATTTTTCATAAGAGATTTTTCTAACTCGAAGAGGTGAATGACCTTAAGGTTAAAACCTCTATAATCGAAATAAAATAATAAATAAAATAGTTTAATAGTAAAGCTACATTTAATGCGCGAACTTGCAAAATGGTTGTTCATATTCTATTGAAAACATTGATCTTTAGCAGAAAGCTGCTTTAGGATATTCATTGCACTACGCCTTGGTAGTGGTGAATCTAGGAGGTTGGGGGAGCTCATTTTGCCTTTTCGTGTTGCATGCTGTCACCTACCCAAACGCATGTTTAGCCAGTAGCTGGCATTTTTAATATTTGAATGCCTGGCGTCCAAAAGGGGCGAACTTACATTTTGAATTTTTTTTACAGGACATGCATACCAATTCAGCATTGCTTTTAAATTGTTAAAATACACAATTTTATTAGTAGTTCGTTGTGTCACGTTGTCTAGAAAAAAAGATCATTACATGAACTACCTTTCAAATCACGAGCATTTTCTTAGTTTGAGGGGAAACCTCGGGAGTACCTAGCGTCCTTTCGTTTCCGAGTTATGATGTCTTTGGCAAAGTTATTGAATAGCATCTAGCGCTTTATTTGATCATTTTAATAGTTTATAATTTACTACTACTACCTTCGAAATCGTTGGAGATTTTACACAAGTTGAATGCTGAAGATGGACGTCTGTTCTTTGTGCTATCACTATCACTTACTTTAATTTATAGTTTTTTCTCTGATATTTGATTGTATTCGCAATTTTTCGAGAAAATTCTGCTTTCTTTATTTTTTTTTCTTATTGTTTCATATTTTGATACCCTGCTTTTTTATTTGTTTCTTTTGCCATTCCATCTAATTTTTAGAATTTGTCTATTTACTACATTTATTCTTGTCATAGCCTTTTTCTATTTCCTTTTTTTTATATTATTTTGCATTTCTCAAGGCAATTTTACTTATTCAAATTCATTCCAATTTGTCTTATTGTTTAATTTTTTGTCTTTCTCCTATTTTCTTCTTCATTTTCTATTTTTTAGTTTTCCGTTTATCGTAGTTTTATTTTCCCCATCGTTCATTTAATATAATTTTATTTATTTTTCATACTTTTTGCTTAAGATTTAATTCGTTATTGTTATTTCTACATGTTTTCCATTTAACCTAGTTTCAAAATACTTTTTCAGTTGACCATTTTCCTATACGTTAATATTGATTTTTTATTCCTAAAAACATTTGATTTATCTTTTCTTGACACTCAGCGCGCGGGGGGTAGGAGTAGCGTAGTTGGTAAATCGATTGCCTTGTACGTAGCACACCTGGGTTCGAGCCCTGACCCCGCACATTGGATTAGAAATTGTCATCAGAGATTTTTCTAACCCGAAGAGGCGAATGGCCTAAAGGTTAAAACCTCTATAATCGAAATAAAAAAAACGCTCAGCGCACTTTTTCTAAATTTTACATTTAGTTCGTTGTTTGAATTTATTTCAAATTTCATTTCTAGTACTTTTTCTATTCTTTAAATAATATCCATTTTATTCATTTTTTTCGTGTTAATATCTTCATTTTTGTGTTTCTATAGTATGTCTTTTTTCTACTATTTTTTGTTTTCCATTTTGTCTGTTTGCTCCGTTTTTGTTCAATACTTCCAATTTTCTTTACTTTTTCGTCTTTTCATCATTTAAATTTTCCAGTTTTTCAAATTTTTCTGGTTCGTAAATTTTTTTATTTCTCTATGGTTATTTTATTCATGTCTTTTATATATACTCCTCTAGTTTTATGCATTCTTAACATTTTATTTATTTTTCTATTGTCTATTCTATTAAATATGTCTTATTTTAATTGTTAAATAAATTCTATTATTCTTGATTTATCAAGTTTTTCAGTTTTATGCATTTTTTATATTAATGTTTGTATTCTTTTTAGTAGTTTTTTTCATTTTCATTGATTCTAAAATTTATTCCTACTTTCCTATCGATTTTTCATTATTTTCATCATTTGTTTAATAATGTTCGACTTTTTTAATCTTCGTATGTTTTTCTAGTTTCCTGTTTTCCTTTATCAATTTTTTATAGGTTTTGTTTCGGTTTTTCTCGATTAAACATTTTTGACAATTAATGTTTATTTGGTTGATTTTGTTGTTTTTAGCTCTTTTGTACATTCTTTAATATTTAGTTTTACTATAGTTTTTTTTATCTTTTGCCGTTGATCACTGTTTAGATATTTTTAATTTTTGTGATTACTACATTTTTAATCTTGCCATTTCCTTACTTTTATAAATACTATTAACAAAAATGGCGCTTTTCAAAGTCACCAAAACTGTCGAAGAGGTATTAAAAACTCCCAAAGTTTAAAAAATTCATCTTTTATTACCTTCATTGGTACTACAAACAAATAGAGCAAAAAATGGTACATAAATATAAAATTTCAGTGTACTATACATAATATCAGTGAACCCAAATGGATTTCAAACATTGACTATTTTGTACTCAGACAATACAAAGTGGTAGGGGCCCCGTACGTTGGACCTCCCGGGCCCGTAGTTCCTCTCTGCGGCCCTGGGTGCGAGTCATCTTTTAATAAGTTGCTAATTTTGACCCTTTTATTTAGGCTGGAATTTTTTTTCAATTATTCAAATTTAATTACGGAAAGTTGCGCTATTGAGGTACTCGGTAGGTATGTAGGGTGTTGAACACACTTTTACTGTATTCATATTATTATTCTACTAATTTAGAACCAATTTAGACCATTTTGATTAACAACTTATGGTGAGAATTAAAGTGTTTGATTCGAATTTTAAAACACGATTATTCCACAATTTTCATGCCAATTTTGTCATTATTGGATTCTTAAGATTTCAATATGTTGAAATTAAATATCACTCTATTTAAATAATGGTTATTGATGGTCTGCTTTTTTGGTAGTGATTAGAGTACAGTAGGTTGGAATGGTACAAATACCCTACCTAATCTCGCACATAACATGTCAGCAACATTCGCAATAAAATTGTGTCTTCTGCTTGGATCAGTTTCACCCATTATTTGTATATGCCATCACATTACGAAACCCGAATGCCATTATACTTACATTTTCTGTGTACCCTAGAGCTATCCGTTTTCGCTATAGCTACTTAGCGTGATAATTGAATTAAGCTACTTTGTGTGTGTGTATGTCAACTTCGCTGTTGGATCTGCCTGTAGATGGAAGGTCGTATACCGCGTCGAGCGGTGGCCATTTGTTGGGAACTAAATCACGATCCGTACCGCGAAGCCGCGCGACAAGACGACCTCCGGCGTTACATATGCACATTCTCCGACTACTACTTGCCCGGTGTAGCCGCTTCCGCCTCTAGAGAACCTAATTCAGGCGAAACCGAACCGGGGTTGTGGGTAGCGGGTGGGTGGGTGAAGACACAAACGAACAACATACCGTCAGCTGCCGCTGCTGTTTGGCTATAAATACAATTTTAAGGACTTTCCCCGTTAATTAGACGTAAAGTGAAAAGTTTTCTCTCGATTCTCATTTTTCATCGCCGAAAAATGCACATTTGATTGCGCTATGACTTGGCTACAACGACCCCTGTTAACCGTAGTAGCCGACGAGCAAGTGCAAGATGCAATGTTTGTACCGTTTGTACGGTTGCAGCGTAGCCAGTGTGTTATGGCTCGTTCTGAATTATTTATTAAGCAGACGTATTTAAACGTATTGAGCCAAGAACAATACTATCGAAATGATTTTCTATCTCTTATTATATTCCAAGTAGTTTCGTTCCGTATGTTGGAATGAGGGCATTTGTTACAGGTTTCGCAATTATTGTTACTGTAAATTGGATGAAGTCTTTTGCATCCCTTTGAATTAAAATGTAATTCTTCATTCGTAACTATATCTACGTAAATGTTGATGTATCCTTTCACCAGAATGCGATCATATCTATGTAGATTACTTCAAACTACTTCTTAATGCATCATCTTAACTGACTGCATTGTACTATGTAAAAAAGTTAAAACCATTTTAAATTTCGTTTGTTTGAAGCGGCTCAATGCGTTTGCTTAACTGAGCCGTTGATCTTTTAACATTTTCAATGTGTAATTAAAAGTGATGAAATCGAACTTAATTATAAGTCCATCGAGTCATGTGTACGTGTTTTTTTTTACTTCGCGTAAAGATCTTTCTTGTTGGACATCTTGCATCACCTTCTATTGCTCCGCTTTCTCTAGATTTATCGTTCATGCTATCCTCGCTATTGCTTTTGTGCAGGTTTTCACTATTAACTGCCTTGCATTGTTTGTTGGTTCTACGAGTAACGATCGTGTATATCCGTGTTTTTGTCATTTACTTTATCGTTGGTGGTAATGATTGTTGATTTGCGTATAGTAGGCGTCACCTACGTCAGAAATTCTGTGTGTAAGTTCTGTTCATTTCGCATTTATTGGTGTCAGAGCAGCATCTACGGTCGTTTGTGATTTAGTTAAGGGCTGTGCGTTGGGTTTGCTTGCAGTTGATGTTGTTTCATTAGAGGTTTTGTACATGGTTTTTCGTAGTGTCTTCTTGTTATGAAACTGACACGTAGGGGTCTGTCCTTCATATGTACACAGCGCGTTTTGAGATTTAATAACGGCTTCTATTTCATATTAAAAGATTAGGTAAATAGAAATAGGTTTCGTAGCTCTCACGACACGAACGCTGTTGGAACTACCTGGTAAAAAATGTCTCTAGGCTTCAAACTCTAGGGATACCGCTCCGTATTCCTATTTGGTAGTTGTAGTTGTGCAGAGGTACGTCAATCTAATCATTTTACATATAAACGGGTATCATGATTTTAAAATTGCCATGCTCAATAGGGCATTGCAAAAAAAATTTTTTTTTGAATTCTCGAAGGCCCCCCCCTCTCATTTTGTGACATATGTCAAAGTAAGCTCAGATGCCAAATTTCACATCATTTGGACAATTTTAGACCTTCTCCCACTTCGCTTGAAATTTTTTGAAATTGGTACTATGGGAAAATATGGAGGAAAAATACATTAAATGCTATAACCTTTGAAGTAGCAATCAGAAAATTACAATTTATAACTCTTTTGAAAGGAAATAATCTTAGTATTTGAATGGAGATATTTTTGTTTCTAGAAAAATACGGAAAAGTGGGGTACTGGGTCATTTTGGACTCAAAATCCCATATTTTTAATGATTTTTCTGCTCCGTGATGCAAATCATACATACTTTGTAGTTTATCTAATGTAAAAAATCTCAAAAATCGATCGGAGCCTTTTTGACTTTTGTCCGAATACGAGAAGTTGGGCTTATATGGCCTTTTGTCATTCATATTAAACTTTATCATGTTCTCGTGAATAGATGTCTATTATTCTTCATTCAATTTTCATAAACTATACCTTGTTGAACGTGGAAAATCCTTAGAATTATAACAAAAATAGATTCGTTACCGGTAAAATTCAGGAACATCAAATTATCTGACATATAGTGTCGATTTCACATTTTTATCATAAAATCGCACATATTAACTCCATTTAACAACAAAATTCTTATTTAATTTACTACTTTTAGTGTAAAATATGCTTAGGGATCACATGAGAAAAGTTTCATTCCTGGAAAAATAGGGGAAGTTGAGGTATTAGGACAAATAATGAAAAAAAATGGGATTTGTAGAGTAAATATCAAAAAGTTTGATGTTTCTGAATTTTACCTTTAACGTTTTTATTTTTATTTTATTCCTCAGAATTTAACACGTTCAACAAGTTACATTTTATGAAAATTGATTGAAGAATAATAGAGATATATGGATGAGAAAATAATGAAATTTAATATGAATGACAAAAAGCCCTATAACCCCAACTTCTCGTATTCGGACTAAGGTCAAAAGGGTTCCGATCGATTTCTGAGATTTTTTCACATTAGAAAAACTACAAAATATGTATGATTTGCATCACGGAGCAGAAAAATCATTAAAAATATGGGATTTTGGGTCCAAAATGACCAAATACCCCACTTTCCCGTATTTTCCTAGAAACAAAGATATCTCCATTCAAATATTAAGATTATTTCCTTTCAAATGAGGTATGAATTGTAATTTTCTGATCGCTACTTCAAAAGTTATAGCATTTAATGTATTTTTCCTCCATATTTTCCCATAGTACCAATTTCAAAAAATTTCAAGCGAAGTGGGCGGGGGTCTAAAATTGTCCAAATGATGGGAAATTTGGCATCTGACCTTACTTTGACATTTTTCACAATATGAGAGGGGGGCCTTTGAGATTTAGAAAAAAATTTTTTTTTGCTATATCCTAATGCTCAACGATGTTAGCAAAGCTTTGCCTAGTACTTCTTCACATTATTTCCCAGGCAACTGCGGATGTTCTGTTTGATCAAACTTTGTGCATCTATTATCAACAAATAACACTACTATGCTATATTTCTTTTCAGTGACGAAAATTTTTAGGCAAAAACTATATTTTTCGTCAAGGAAAAAAATTGTTTAAAACCATCTTTACACGTGAAGAGCACAAAACCTATAACCAAGTTAGTTATGGAATTTGCGGTTAGACTTCGTCTTATTAGAACGAAGCAAAGCGCAAATTCCGGTATTTGTACTCTTCACAATTTTAAACCTTTTCTTAGTGGATAACAAATAGTTTTTACCTAAAAATTTTCTTCACTAAGGAGTAATATAGAATAGCGCATATTGCATTGGCTTGCTAAGCCAAACCGAGTTTCGCTTGCATTAATTCTCATCAGCTTAATCAGATTTCATTTTCTTGCATCAATCCGGCGCTAGCTTGGCTCTGTCACTAAATTAGTGTCGGAATCTGATTAGACGAAGTCGAAGCGAAAATTCCATGACTAAGTTAACTAATACTAGTTTAATAGAAAAAGGTGGACGTAGCGTAGTTGGTAAATCGATTGCCTTGTACGCGGCGCACCTGGGTTCGAGTCCCGACCCCGCAAATAGAGTTAGAAATTTTTCATAAGAGATTTTTCTAACTCGAAGAGGTGAATGACCTTAAGGTTAAAACCTCTATAATCGAAATAAAATAATAAATAAAATAGTTTAATAGTAAAGCTACATTTAATGCGCGAACTTGCAAAATGGTTGTTCATATTCTATTGAAAACATTGATCTTTAGCAGAAAGCTGCTTTAGGATATTCATTGCACTACGCCTTGGTAGTGGTGAATCTAGGAGGTTGGGGGAGCTCATTTTGCCTTTTCGTGTTGCATGCTGTCACCTACCCAAACGCATGTTTAGCCAGTAGCTGGCATTTTTAATATTTGAATGCCTGGCGTCCAAAAGGGGCGAACTTACATTTTGAATTTTTTTTACAGGACATGCATACCAATTCAGCATTGCTTTTAAATTGTTAAAATACACAATTTTATTAGTAGTTCGTTGTGTCACGTTGTCTAGAAAAAAAGATCATTACATGAACTACCTTTCAAATCACGAGCATTTTCTTAGTTTGAGGGGAAACCTCGGGAGTACCTAGCGTCCTTTCGTTTCCGAGTTATGATGTCTTTGGCAAAGTTATTGAATAGCATCTAGCGCTTTATTTGATCATTTTAATAGTTTATAATTTAGTCACTAGGACGGTAATCAACTTTTCAACTTTCAGTCACTAGGACGGTAATCAACTTTTCAACGAGATAGAAAGATGAAGTTGTATGTCAGGTAATTATAAGTATATCTTCTAAAGATACTAACTTTGTAGGTCCTACAAGTTTTAAAATATGGCGCATTTTTGAAAAAAATAATCTGTAAGTTAATTATTTAACCAAAATCTACTCTATCTCGAAACATTAAATACCTACAAAGTTTGCATTTTCAGAAGATATATTTAAAATAATAATAACTACAACTTTCTCGAAGACACCATATTTCTATCTAGCTTTATTAAAGGTTGATAACAGCACCGCCCTAGCGACTGTATTCCGAACTAGTTTACTTCAACCAAATAAATCGCTAGCTGCCATACAAAAACTTTCCAGATGACACCATAACTCTATAATGAAAGATAATAATTGATTCCTCGTATTTTTAATTTTCCGACCACAATGTACCGTTTTTTCTCTTGATCCCTTATTGCTCGGTCATCTTTCAATGTAGAAACATGGCTGTTCACTGGAATTTTCAAAAAATTAAACTCAATATATATTCGTGCAAGAAATATACATACTAGATAGAAAATAGCCCTACATATCAAGTATGTTAGCGACACTCACCTTCAGAAACGACTATTTGGGCTGAAACGTCAACGTACAATGCAATCTAACTAAAAACGGTATTATATGGAATTGACCAATATGTGAGCTACAACATAACATTTACTGATGGTGAATCGATAGACTACTGCTCGGAAAACGAACGGAAAACTCGAGTTTCCATAAGACACAATGTGGGGTTAGCCCCTTTTGGACCATTTAAATGCAAAAATGTCAATTTCGGAAAAAATGTGTGTTAGTCCCTTTTCGACGCCAACCATTCATTTTTCACTATGCTCGGAATATTAATTTTGTGATGTACTATTTGTTTTCCCTCTTGTCGCCTTTTATTTAAATTATTATTGACATAATTGTCACAATACATAATATCATTCTCTAATATATATTGTTTTGCTGTTTCTTTCTCGGCGACACGGGAATATGCAAACGACAACACGGTTATAGAAACGCAGTAGCAGATGCAAAATTACAGTCGCATTAACATACGTAACATACAAAGCCAACGCGATAAAAAGAACGCGCACAATAGCATACAAGCGCTCGAGATTTTCACGATAATGCAAACCCTTTATCTGTATCTACTTCCGCTATCTCGCAAATATGAAAATGTCTCGGCGATTAAGTCAACGTGTTAGTATTTACGAAATTGTAAACATGATCTCAAGCACCTACATACAAACGCTCGCTCTCACGCGATCATAAATCGTACTCGCCTGGGAGCTCCCACTTTGAAAAACAGAACACTACTCAACAAATCTCTTGGTCCCATAGTTTGAAACTCCCATGAGATGGAGGAGATCGCATGCATAGGAACTTATTTTTCAAGCGCATCACAAATTGAGTTTTCCCATCGGAAAATATGATGTGGTCATTATAGTAAAATATTTTTGCGCAAAAAGTAGCTAATATAAAACGGGACTACTAATAAAAATTTCAGATTAATCGATTAATTAGTTCCTGAGATATCGTGATCGACGCGAATGAAATTTTCCATAAAATACAACTCCGAGATAATCGAGTTTTACTGTCGGTGCAGTGAGTCAACGGCCCAGCGGAAAGGGGAAAATTAATTAAAAGCAAAACATAAACACCGGTTTAACCACTCTAACTTCCCTAACGTATTCTGCAAGAGTATAGGAACAATATTGACTCGTTGATCATGCCTATTCTGCGATATTGCTTGAGTAATAGGAGTTATTCTTAGCACCTACTATATATAGTAGGTTGGGCAGTTGTGGGTTAAGTTAATACGTAAATACTTACGAACATATAATCGTGGTCTCAAGTGCGATTATACAAAGGCCTGTTCGTACGCAATCATGACTCAGTCACGTCTGGAAGCCCCTACTTTTGCTCCTAACGGCCTACGTCTATGCCTTAATTCTTCGTATAAAAAACCAAACTCATATACTAGAAGCGTCAGGGCAGTCTAGTTATATGAGTTAACTTTTTGGGTTCCATAATCATGGTTCGCCCGAACATTCAAAGGCACACGTGCATATACTTAGGCTACAGGGTTATATGAACGAATTCAAACACGCTAAGTTATGCAACATAAGAACGCCCAAGCGATCAAACCCGTTAACATACAAACGCTCGAAGCCTGTGCGATAATCCAACCCCTGGTCAAAAACGCGTACATGCATTTGCGATGATCCACGCAAAAATACGCCCGCGATCTCGCAAACATGAAACACTTCTGTGAGTAACGCTACGTATGTATAAACGCAGTCACAAGCGCAATTATACAAACGCTCTTTCCCATGCGATCATGAATCGATCACGTCCGGAAGTACCTACCCTCGGTTCAAGCAACTAAGGTCCATGAACCATTCTCAAAAAAGACTCATACAGTAGACAACGAGTGTTACGGCGACACTACCAGGAACTCTGGTGATATGGGGAAACTCACTCTCTTCTAACATTTGAACCGTACACTCCTAATTAGACATCAAACTTGCGGTCCGTGCGAACATTCAAGGACGAACACAAATGGCCACACGGTTATTAAATCGAGTTTATTCACGCAAAGTTACGTACACCTGAGAACACGCGACATGTAATCGCCCATGCGATCAAATATGTGACATATAAATGCTCGAAACCTTCGCAATCATCCACGACCGCGATCTCGCAACTATGAAAATACCCCGGTGATTAACCCTCAAAAAAGGAATTGTGACTTGAAGAAGAATCGCTCATAAGATCCAATGAAATCAAAAACCTCTTTTTGTCGTTTTATCAGTGAGAGAATTGAATGCTCCAAAACGCTCAATCGTTTGGATTTCAAATTACAAGTCCATTGCGACTAGAGAACTGTAACTAACCGGGCCTCTGAGACCCTTTGCCCTTTTGAGGGCTAAATGTTCGTTTTAGTACTTATAAACACAGTCGCAAGTGCATACATATAAACGTTCGTTCCCACGCGATCATGAAGCCTCGAAGTTCCCATATCTGAACCGTACACTCAATATCACATTCAGAATCACGGGTGACTTCAATTGGCTTTAAGTTGGGTTTCAGTGGGTAACATTTCCCGTCACGCCTGTAGTTGTAGTGAGTGTTTCTGACCAGAACCCCTTTCGAGAATCCAGTTCTACAGTTTAAGTTGGACTATTCAAGAAATCATTGTTGGTGTCGTACTATTCCAATTCCGTGTCTTGTACGCCCTTGTAAACAAGTAGTCCCTAACGTTGCATAGCATTCTGCGCAAACTGTCGGTAACGGGAACGACCATTTTGTTAGTTAATTCTAAGATATATATATATATATATATATATATATATATATATATATATATATATATATATATATATATATATATATATATATATATATATATATATATATATATATATATATATATATATATATATATATATATATATATATATATATATATATATATATATATATATATATATATATATATATATATATATATATATATATATATATATATATATATATATATATATATATATATATATATATATATATATATATATATATATATATATATATATATATATATATATATATATATATATTTATAGAATTTTCGTGCTCAGAACACAAATTGTGTCTCCGTTTCTTGGAGTTAGGATCAATCCGGCTCTAGCTTAGTCCTGACACTAGTTAGTGTCGGATTCTGATGAGACGAAGTCGAAACGAAAATCCCATAACTAATTTATTTAACTTAACTTTAAATATTTATCCATATCGAATACTTTCGTAAAGAGAGCTACCTATTCCGTATCTGGGTCATCCAAACCTTTTTATAAATGGTCAGTTAGGAAAATTGTTCAGTCACAGGAACTGTGGTTATTTCTCATATGATCTTTTAACAACACGGTACACATCAGTTTGCAACAAACACAAACGCAAAGTGTTCATATTTGAACTTTCGCAACGCTATAATTGTGCACCTAGGCAGCTCTTATTAACATTTAGAATGTTTT
Source organism: Topomyia yanbarensis (assembly GCF_030247195.1). Lineage (NCBI taxonomy): Eukaryota > Metazoa > Arthropoda > Insecta > Diptera > Culicidae > Topomyia > Topomyia yanbarensis. The sequence continues at coordinate 273,991,769 of NC_080672.1, read as the reverse complement.
GATGACATTTCTCACTGCAATTAAAAAAATATCTGGCAACTGGGTCAGCATTTTACGTCTTGCAGTACGTCGGTTTCTGCGGAAAACCGCCATGGGCATCTAAATCACGCGAGTATGATCTTTGAACGATTTCGTGACAGGTGCGCTCAGCGCGCCAAACGCGTACGAATCTTTTGTTACTCTCTTCTACCGCTAGCTTGTCGGATTCTTCTCGCCTCTTTGTCTGCCAGTCCTGCCTGGTCTGGTCAGGTTGATTTCTAATTGGATCAACTGAAACAACGTTCAAAAGTTTTAACCGCCCTTTTCACTCAGCGCTACTATTGCAGCATCCGAGGCAACCAGGCAGATATGACATTGTGCAACGGGCTCGTACACACAAAAGGGATCAAAAAGTCGGTATCAATTTTGTTGGCAGTGCAGCGCATTTCGTCAACTCGACCTCTCTTTCGCTCGACGTGCTTCGTCCTCGCAGTTGTGCGCTTCGAATGTGCTTGTAGAGAGAGTGGGGATAAGTTCGACACCACCCGACTTTTCTCAGAAACAATGGTTGAACCGTTTAATAATGACACGTTAGTAAAAGTTTGATTATTTCAAACTATTCGAGAAACGTTAGTCAAATGTCAAAAACAACGTTCATGTCTGATGGCTATTTTTTGTTGGTAGATTGTTATGTGATAACAGTAAAAATTTTGAAAATCATCATTTCTTTTATTGCATGCAAGGAAAACATTTTAAGAGCTTTCTGTTCAATTATAAGAATGAACGTAATATGTCGGGTTTACCCCCAATTCCCTTAGTATGTTCCGTAACCCAAAGTTAATATGCCATGTTCGCAGTGTCGAGACTAATTAGTTCCGTGAAAACAAATTTCGAAATTTCGCTAGTTGATGGCGTTGTCCCCACGGTCTATCTCTATCCCTGTCTGGCTTCATAGTTAGTTCGTCGTGTAGTTTGTGCTCGGTCGCTCTAGAAAATGTCATCTCAACTATGCTAGAGTGATGACGATACTTTCGTATTTGTTATTACGGGAGCGATTGTACGAACGTTGTTGGCCGCGTTGTTCGCAAATTTGATTCACAGGATAGAAGGGAGAAGTTTTCTAGGAATTTGTTTTAAAGTCAAAATGAGGGAATCATTATATATTATACGGTGCTACGTTTCTTCTTCTCGTGCATTCTTGGCGAACGGAAAATCACTGGAGCACCTTTAGGTAATGTACGAAGAATGTTTCCTTTTTTCGTTCACTGACCACAAACCGCCCGCTGGCGTTACATAGATTCTTTCTCGTGTTTTTTTTTCTGCTGTCTTTGTACAAAGCTGGAGACTTTTCACAAAAGGTTATTACTCTAATCGAAAAAATAATAATACCATAACAAAGAAGTTCGTTGGTTGAAAATAAAGAATGTTCGTCGTTAAGTCTGTGTAAAAATGGTTTTTCTTGCTTCTGAAAGTCAGCCGACATCTTATGGCATTTTGTTTTTGCTATTTAGCACTACACCAGTGTAACTGGGGTATTAATGATTAGTTCCTTTGCTTTTTGCCAAGAAATGAAACCACATTAGCTCTCTATCAAACGAGATTCGCGATCACGACTAGTATATTAGAGCAACATTTTCGGTAACATCGAAGGAACGCCTGTCCAGTGATTCCTGATAAGTTCATTGTTTGGTTATAAGTGTAATTTCTGCACCTGTTTTGGGAACAATAATCTCGATTGTTCGTGTAATTGAAGTCGACGATTTACTAAATGTGTTGAGCTTCCTTTCGACTTCACGACGCGTGTGTTTTGAGAGAAGGTGCATTGCACAGTGTAGGATCTGAAATCAGCAAGAAACAATATTTATTGTTCAGGTTTTCTTCTTTGGATTTAGAGATTTATGTTTTGGAAACTTTTATTATGCATAATAAACTGATTCCTTTAGCTGAAGCAATTTCAGGGTTAGTCAAAGTTCAAAAATATATTTCAAATTTTAGTTGAGATAGAGCTATACTATTTTCTGCAATGTTCTAGAATGATCAATTCTGAATAACTGTTGATGATACCAAACATACCATATTCAGCAAAACTCTACCATTATTTCTTAAAAACATTAAGTTCGTGAGAATCGACTACTGATACACCCCCATGCACTGCACAGAGGAGTATTTGAATAAAAAAGCTGGCCAAAAGTATTAATATAATTTGTTCCGTGAAAAAATACGGAAATTAATGGTAACCTGTGTGATAAGATGTGCCAAGTAGTTTTCTTATAGAATTGAATTGTAATTATTTTTGTTTGGATCTTAAAGTGCGGATGTAACTTTTTGTAACAGTGCCCTCCAGACTCAACAGCTCCATTCCGAGAAAAGGCGACGGTTTCGCTGCGTGAGATTGGTGTCCCGTCTGTTTCGTTCAAAACGCGTATCTACATAAATAAATATCACTTCATAATATCAAAAAAAAATATTGTACTATATATTCAGGTCGATTTTAACTGTCGTATTCATTGAATTATGTGGTTAATAGGGATTTTTAATATACATACCAATGGATTCAGCATATACTTTACGACTAGTTGGTAGATGATTCTGGTTCTTAGATATACGAAAGAAATTTTATTGACTTGCTATTGAACGGGTTTTTAAGTTTTCGCTTTTTGCTAGATTTTTGGCTCGAATATTCCTCTGTGCACTGTTAGGCGCCATGCAAATTTCACTTAGAATCACTTCGTTGTAAGTTTAACCTTTATGTGTTCCAAAGGGTTTTTGGCTGCCGTTTCAGATTTAAAGGGGTTTTCTACTCTCATGGTTTCAAAAAATCGATTTTTTTTCTTTGATTAATTTCATTATATATGTATTATTAAATGACATTTTGCAAATCCCTCTCGACCAAACATAGCGGTATGTTTTCTGAACAACTGGAGAAAAAAAATTTTGAAATCGGACCAGTACTTCTATGAAAAGTCTACTTCGGCTTAAAAAACACTACTTTCAGGAAAACGCGTTTAAAGATAAAGTACTGTGTATAACTCGATAGTAGTAACTTACTAGATGATCTACTATACCGGGTCCGCAGAGATTACCTTCCTCATCACGAAAATGTTCTTGGTTTTGCACATTTTGCTCTCTCAGATGAATTTGGGGTTGTTTTGCCGCGACAACCACTTTGCGTTCAGAACGAGGTATACGTTCACTGTCGAGTCGAGTAGCACAGCTTTCAGCTTCAGTCCCCAAGGTAATTCCCATCGCCTCCATAGCTTGTAAGATCGATGAAAATCCTTGGTTGAAGATACTGACTGCCAAATAAGTCACAACATTGACCACCTGCCTGCCAGAATTTGCGCATGTATTTTGGCGCTACGGAAAAGATTTCACTATTCAGAGACTCGTTGATGTTTTGGGTGTGAGCTCCTAAGCATCTTTCTAATAAATCATTAGATAACAGACTCGTAGATCCTGACATGTTCGAAAGTTTCGAAAGATCCTTTTGCTTCGGCCTGACGCCACTTGCACCAACCGTCGTCGCCGGGTGAACACTTTGAGTGTTGGGGATTTTCGTTCGATGACGAGAAGTGTTCAAGGGAAGCCCAGCAAATATGCATTTCGCATATTTTCTACAGAATTTGAGTTTCTCCAAATCGGCAGCCCATGAAATTTTGTTAGCTGGCCGATTGATTTGTCCTTCAACTTTCACTTTCCTTTCCCACTGGTACCTTTGTTTTCTTTCTTCAGTTTTCGTAATCTCGTTCCCATACGCTTCTCAACATGTCCGTCGCATTATTTCTTCCGTACGATAATCTCATCCAAAAAAAAAACAAGAAACCATTCACAGACGCTTTCATATACATAAAGCGTCCAGAATGAACCGGTGAATTCTTTAAACAATGATTTTTCCACAGACAAGCGCCATCGTTATGCGCCGCGCTTATATTGGAAATTTTCATAAATCTTTCCTTTTTTTACAAATTATAAAATAAAAGAAATCCCTCTCGTCTAAACATACCCAACGTTACCATGATTATAAAAAATAAGAGTTTTCTGACTAGAGTTTACCCAATTTGTCACAACTTTACATAAGCGGGACCCATGCAGTTTCAACATCAATGTCATCAATGAAGTTTCAAGCTCGCGAGAGATTTTTCTTCTCGTCTTCAAAAGTAAAATTAAATAGTCAAAACATCTATCTTCAAAATAAAAAAAAAGTTTCTAAATCCATTTAATAGATGCTTTCAATTTATTTCCAAAAAAGTGCTCAATTTTAGGCCTCGCGAGTAGAAGACCGCCTTAAATGAATTTAGATGAAATTCTATTGTTGTTACCCAAGCTGGTATCATCTTAGAACATCACCAAGCAAAGGTTTTTAGGAAATGAAGTTGATGATGCGACAAGCGGGGATCTGGGGAAGGGTTTCGTAATTTTTAAATGCACATAACTTTGGCATTTTTTACCCGATTTGTACATTTTTGGATGTTTTGGGTTCAGGAACTCATTCACTTTTAGACTTGGAATGAATTCATTCGGTTCCTGGGAATTCGGTCTCAAGCATTAATCCACCATTCGCGCGATCGTGAATTGGTCACTTCCGGAAGTTCTTACCCTCGGTCATAGCAGTGCAGACTCATGCCTTTAGTTGGACCAATCAAAAATATGCCGTTCATATCCAGCAGATAATACGCCCCATGGCGAAATGACTGGATATACAAGGGATATGGGAGAACTATCTTCTAGTACATGAACCGTACACTGATAATTAAGCGCCAGATTCGCCGTCCGCGTAACTATTCATGAACACACGTGAATATGCAAATGGCCACTTGGTTATAAAATCGAATTTATCCATGCTAGCACACGCGACGTACCAATGCCCCCGTGCTCGAGCACATTAACTTACAAACGGCTGAGCTCTTCGCGATGATGCAAAACGACAAACATGCAAATGAACGCTATAGTACTTATTACGTGATCAACACAGTTTTAAGAGCGAACAATTAAGTGCTCATTCTGACGCGATCGTAAAATCCTGATTAGCCTTAAGCAGTGTTTTGGTGGGTGACCTTTCCCGTCTCATCTACAATTGTAGTGAGTGGTACTGACGGGGAGCGCTTTCGAGAACCCAGCTCTACAGCTCCAGTAGAACCGCTCTCGAATAAAAAGGAAAGAAATCATTTTTCCTTTCATCCAAAGCTCTGTTTATTGCTATTATGCCAGAATCTGAAGAATACATTTGGACTTTTTGTTGTTTACCAACAATAATAAATACTATTAGACCTGTTTTCGACCTATTTTGACCCTGTTATGGAGGGTGTCACACTATTTAATTAATTACCTGACCTGCTATCGATGGAATGCGTATAAATTGACGTATATATCTTTTATTCGTTCTTAAGAACAAATATAATAACGTAAACAAATCTGAAAATTGTACCAAAAACGATCTGAAAGGGGTAGCTTAAACTCGAATCGATTGCCTCAATTATCACTTTACTATTTCTGTCAACTGTGGCAAAGGCTGGTCTAACCAGGCTTCAGATTGGTAGGGTGATACTAGGAACAACTCCACTCAGATGGAACAAAGTCTTCAGGATGTCCCTCATGATGTAATTAATTTAGGCATTATTTAATTTACTGCTATGAGAAAGCTAAAGTCTTCAACATCGGCAGGACCAGATGGCATTCCTTCCATTATACTGAAAAGATGCGCAAGCGCATTGTGTACGCCTTTAAGACTAATTTTTAACCAATCAGTGTCGCAATCAACGTTCCCCGTCTGTTGGAAAAATGTTTCCGGTTTTTAAAAAAGGTGATAAGCAAAATGTTGGGAACTATCGTGGCATACCTTCACTCTGCGCTGGCTCAAAGTTATTTGAAATATTAGTAGGAAATGTGCTGTTTCGTGAGACCAGAGCATATATATCGAAGGATCAACATAGCTTTTTTTTCCTGGTAGATCGACAACTACTAATCTAGCCCAACTCACTTCGCTCTGTATTAAAAATATTGAACTTGGATCTCAGGTGGATACTGTATACACGAATCTCAAGGCTGCATTCGATCGTGTAGATCACTCTCTTCTACTGGCAAAGATGAAGCGGCTGTCTGTAAAATTAGGAAATAACGAGTCATACAATTTCATCAACTTGTCGGGAGTTCCTCAAGGGAGCAATCTAGGACCGTTGCTTTCCTCGTTGTTCTTCAATGACGTTTGTTTTGTTATACCTCCTGGATGTAGACTTATATATGCCGATGATCTCAAACTATTTCTTATTGTGCGGTCAATAGAAGATGCAAGGAACTACAGCAACACTTAGATGCTTTCTGTAGTTGGTGTAATCGCAACTTGCTGGCTCTCAGCGTGTCCAAGTGCTCCATAATATCTTTTACACGTAGAAAAAATCCAATACTGTGGAACTACACCATCTCCGGGGAATTGCTAGAGAGAATGACAGTTGTCAGAGACCTCGGTGTACTTCTGGACTCACAACTGACATTCAGAAATCATTACTCTCATGTTACAGCACAGGCAAATAGAAATCTCGGTTTCATTACAAGAATCGCCAAAGAGTTCACGGATCCATATTGTTTGCGGGCACTCTATTTTTCACTTGTGCGATCTGTCTTGGACTTCAGCACCCATTTGGTGTCCTTACACAAGCATTTGGATCAACCAAATAGAAGCAGTGCAGGCAAGATTCCTCCGTTTTGCTCTTAGAACTCTGCCGTGGCGTAACCCAACAGAGCTACATCGATCGCTGTCGTCTGCTCGATATGGAAACCCTAGCCAGAAGGCGGAACACATTTAGAGCAGTATTTTTGGGAAGATATTAACTGGCCAAATAGATGCTCCAGATATTCTCTCACAAATAAATGTTAATGTGCCCCCGAGAAGTCTCAGATCGCATAACTTTTTACGACTCCAGTTTCAACGCACCGAGTACGGTCAAAACGAACCCATAAGGGCGATGTGTAATGTTTTAATAGTGTTTATGGCCATTTTGACTTTTCTGTATCTTGTGATGTTTTCAAAAATAGACTAAGAAGGTTGACTTAGATTTTAAAATTAATTTTTTTTGTAATATTTGTATTTTTTAATTATGTAATGCTGTGTACTATGTTATTATATTTTATTGTAGTGTGAATCCATTGTAATCAGGTGTGAATATATGAAAAGATAATGGGTTTTTACGTCCAGTTGAGGATTGCTTCTGAAGTATATCCTGAAATGGGCTTTTCCCATTCAATTACATTTCATGTAGACCAACATAGGTCAGATGAAAAATAAAAATAAATAAATAAAATAGCCTAATTACCGTATATTTGCAATGGTTGAAAATTAGCCGAAATATCGCAAAAATCGATTTTCTAAAAATCCTTCAGAACTGGGCTTTGGTTGGTTGCCGGTGTGTAAACGCAAAATGTACTGTTTCAAATTTTTAGTGGAAAATAAACGAAAGAAAAAATATTATCTTTAAACTTTCTAAAGCGGTGCTCTGGTTGATTGCTGTTTCGCACTTCTCACACAACAGGTCTTTGATTTATCCTTTTTATTTTGACCTTATGGTCATTTGTACTCTTTTTTCGGATTAGATTTTTTTGTTTTTGAAAAATCTCTAACCCTATGTGCTACAGGGTTGCCAATCCAACCCAGAATAGCTATGTTCAATGTAATGTAATCGATTTACCAACTATGTCCGCACTAATAGTAGGCAGTAATCAGATGCATCCAATTTCTTATATTTCGGCTTTGAAAAATTGAAATTCGAACTCTTGTGAATTACCTACTAAAAGTTGGGCAAAATTGTATATTCATTTACACATGCTTTTGTAAGTTTTTGAATTGGGATACTAGTTGGTGAAATAATTTCTCTACTATCTGTACCTGAATTTTGAATTTTAAATCTTTAGACAAGATACACCATTTCACCAAAAAAGTTTAAAACTAGATCGTACAGTTGAAATCGATATGAAAAGTATTGAAAATTAACAAATTGAAATCAGATTTTTAAAGTGTAGAATTCAGCACAAAATTATTCTAGCTGATGTTTAGTTTATGTGGGATAGTTCGACAACACATTTAGCATTGATTTTTGACCGCAAGGTGGCACTTTAGACCTTCGAACATTTCAAAATGCAACTTTGTTGAAAGCTGTAAACCGATTACTTGTTATAGCTGCAGCTCTTGAATGCAAACGTAATAACTTTCAGAATCTAGATTTTTTAACCAAACCGTGAAGTTTAAATACCCAACAACAAGAGTATGAGAAATGCCAATTCATTATCCGTACAATAATACAACTGTTGTTCTTGCATACCGACATAAGTTGAACTATTCAACGACTGTTAATTTCTCTGTTCAATCGGTAGTCCAGGTGGATAGAAAACCATTTAAAATATTCACCCCAACCATATTGTTTTACACCTGAACACCAGCGTCATCATTTCCACCCCTTAATACAACGTTAGTTCATTCCGCTGCTGTCCTTCAGGTCTACCCTCTCACCAAAGTCAATTTCCTTGCCCCACAATAGACCGCAAATTGATCTAAATTAACCTTTCTGATCACAGGCCTGCCGTACCGTGTTTTCACCCCCTCCGTTGCACTCTCTTTCTCTTCGGAAAAAAACGTCCTTCAAACATATGTCATAGCCAGAAGAAGAAGCAGTTGAACCAATAACAACCCCTTCATCGGAACGTCCAGGAAATGAGAGACCTCTTATAAACCATTAGGCCAATATCACCGGGAGACATCTTCATTATAAACTGTTATCGAGTGGCAAGGTTTTTTTTGCTCCGTATTCCACCTTCATTCATCCTACTTTGTCCCCATAACGGTATCTATAGGGATTGTTTGTTTTCGTCCGTCCAGATCCAGACCGACACGGATAGAACAACCACCGAACCGAAGGACAGCTACCAACCTTCCGATCGACAACATTTACATGGACATGAGACACATTGTGTGGGATGCAAGGATTTTTTCATGTTTCTTTTTTTCTCTCCCTCTCGCGCACACGCTACCCATCCGTCGCATTCTGATAACCTTCTGTGCAGAATTATTTCCCTTCATAGGTCTGGTCGGTTTCCGTTTTCCTTCTTGCTTCCGTTTGGATTCGAACTGATAATCGGGTTGCACAATCACCGCCCCATCTTCATCATCATCATCATCATGATCATCGTGCTCATCGACATCTAAAAGTGGCATTGTCACTCGCCCATTGCTTTATCATGCTCGAAAAGACGAAACGGCTACTTGGGTCTGATCGGGTTGAACGGATTTCATTGAAAAAAAAATATCGGACCAAAGAAAGGAAAAGTCTACTCCACACTATCGATGGCAGCTGGAGCAATATCACATAAGAGTTATTGGCTAACTATATTGTCTGAAAGCGGGTGATAATGATTTGTGTTTCGTGATTTGCTTTTCGTCTCATGTCGGTTTATCCGTCGAGTCCACAAACATCGAGCCGTAAAGATTAGTGGGAGCGAGGGTGACTCTGCTGAAGGGTTATGTTTGCAGAGCGAGGTTGCATTGGAGCGTACAGAGAAGCAACTGTTATTCTAAAGTCAGAGATACGAAACTTTTTCAATTAACTTTTTTGTTTCTGGTAGCTATAGTCCTTTACAATCTAATTGTTGAATGTGACTCTATGGAGTTTTGAAGGAATATGCGCAATAGAGTCCTGTCGAACAAGTCAGAATACACCATGCATGTACCTATCTGTTGGAGTACGATGAAGCATAGGACAGATGCTTTAAAAATAAATTGAAAATTGTTGATTGTTGTGTTATTTCATATAGTAGTTGAGGAATTTAAATATAGTAATTTTCATTTTGTGTACATATATGCTTTGTTTTGAGCTTTGGTCAATATTCCTTTTTACAAATATTGAATATGACACCGGTGATTAACGTTCTATTTTTACAAATTGAGGGATTCCACGAAGATCCGGCCGAAATTTTTAAAAATCGTGACCGACCATCCTAGATTCCGATAAAACTTTACACTTTTCACCGGCATGGAAGATTAAACATTTCCACAGTCAATAATATTATTTTGACTCAAGAGCAATTTTATAAAATGTAAAAGTTTATCGTATTTTATACAACAAAACTATCTGAGAACGAGTTACTGGGAATGAATACTTTTGTATACAAAAAGAATATACACTGAAGAATATTCTCTGATCTGATTCTCATCGGATATTTGTTTTTACATATTGCTTCAATGTGTCAAGAATTTAGATGCTTATTAACAGTGCTCAGGAACAGGTTTCTAATTGAAAAATTATGGTTTTAATTTAATTGTAAATCATTTTTAGTAAGCAATTTTCAGCAAGGGGTACATCATGGGGATCAATATTAGGAAAGGGGTACACGGAACGAAAAAGGTTGAAAGCCACTGCTCTATACAAATTGCTTGTAGTCATTGAAAAAGAGAGACTATCGAGTGCTCGATGTGGTTGAAAGAAGAATTTAATACTCAGTTTTCGGCGGCACAATAAATGGCACAGACGCATGAGCCACAAGCTGTACTAAGTATATAAGCATGATGACATCGGAAGGTTGATGAAGCACGGCAGACTTGTCTACCTGGACAGATGAAATGGAGAAGCACCACCGCTAGCGTATTTGAGGATACAATACGCAGGGTTCCTACGGCCGCACAGATTGCGAGGTTTTCGCGTTTTTTGCGGAATTGGCCTGTTTTATGTTTTCAAGTTGGCGTATTGCTAGGATTTAATTTCCGACAATATTTTACTTTAGAAGAATCTCTCTTAATGTTATTTTTACATACACATACAAACGTCAACGCTACATACAAACGGTCATGCGATCGAACATGTTAACTTTTTTTTATTAACGACTTGGTGTGAGTCAATTTTTTCAAGGCAAGGGATGGTGTGAAGTATTTTCAGCATTAAGAGCCACGGTACTCAAAAAGAACAAGAATGAAGGAAGAAGGTGTAGGTTTAGAATGAAGGAAGAAGGTTAGGTTTTCAGAGATCTTCTTGTAAAATAAAATATTGTCGGAAATCAAATCCGAGCAATGCGTCAAATTGAAAACATAAAGCGGACCGCAAAAAAAACGCGAAACTATGGCTCTTAATACTGAAAATACTTCACACCTTCCAGTCCCTTGTTAATGTAATGTCGTTTCAGTATAAAAAAGTACACATTAATTTACCAACGCCAGACCCTTCGCGATAATACACAAAGAACAACACGTAATTGCGATCATCCGCAAACACAAAATCGCCCCAATGATTTAGTGAAGGCAATAGCACTTATAATCTGATTAACGCGGTCTCAAACATACCCAAATAAACGCTCATTCGCGCACGAGCATAGCGTCCCTACACCCGCGCATTTGAATAGTACACTCAATTTCACAATCAGAATAATGGCCCGCTGCAATTGGCCTTCAGCACCGTTTTAGTGATTCGACGGAGAGCCCTTTCGGGAACCCGGCTCTACAACTCCTGTAGGACAATTCTCGTAAAAGAAATTATTTTCCCTTCGTTTGGAAACATTTATGGGACAGTTAGTCTGTTAAGATATGTCGTTTTCGTCCTGCTGGTTTTTCAAATTGTTAAAGTGTCGAAAATCTATAGTTGTATTATAAATTATTTATTTATCTTATTTGAAATAATTTTCAAGCCGCAAATAAGTCAACTTAGAGCAAAAACATTTGTTTATCAAAAAAAAATTAACTTCAAGATAAACAATAGTGTCGAAACAATACAAAAATGAATTTTGGAGAAGAAGATAGTCATTTTGAAATTATTTACTCTAATTTTGGAGCTCAAAAGTTCCTAAAACCCTTTCATTAGCTAAACGTCTTCAAGCAATATTACATGTATTAGCAGGGCCGAGGCCGAGAGGGCGTTTTGAGGCTTTTTAATGTTACGTGCTTTTTCTTAATCCCATTTGCCCAAACCATTTTCAGCCATTAGTTAGTATTTATAATATTTGTATGGTTTCCGGAATACTAATGTCTATTTGTCATGTGTTATATGTTTTTGCCTTTCTCACCTTTCATTTCATTTTTTTACCGCTCTGCGCATGATTGTCACAATATCTTATGTCCTTCTCTTATTTATTGTAGTATTTGAATCGTACGCGCATCTATACTTTACTGAACAATTGTTTAATTAATGTGTTGGTTTTTTCTATTGCTGTCTTGGTGATACTGAAAAGAACACGGGAATGTGAAAACGACCACATAATAGTATAAACGCGTTAGTACACGCGAAATTACAAACGCACTAACATACGATACATGCAAACGCTGAGGTGATATACAGAACACGCAAAATGACATACAAATGCTCGAGAATTTCGCAATAATGCCAATTTTGCCCCAAACGCGATAATGCGCGAGTAGCATACGCTCGCGACCATAACACCCTTACAAATTTATAAACGCGGTCTCAAGCGCCAACATTCAAATGCCATAGCTGGAGGCCCTTGTAAGAACGAGGAGCTCACTTTCACCTTTAATCTGAACAGTACACTCAAAATTAAATATCAGAATGTGAATATGCAAACGACTACACGTTATTTAAATGAAATGAAACACGTGAAGTTATACATAGTCTAGCATACGCTTGTCGCGGTCAAACACGCTAAAATATAAACGCATGTGAATCTCGCTACACTTGCGAAGATGCAATCACGATCATCAGATATGTCAATATGTTTGCACTTATGAATTCATAAACGTGGTCTCAAGTGCGAATAACAAAGGAATATGCGCCAATATGCGAATGGCCAAAACGGTTATAAAATCGAATTTATACACGCAAAGTTACATACACGCTAGCACATGCGATAAACATATGTCCACGCGATCGAATACGTTAACATACAATCGCTCGAGTCACTCGCCATGATACACAATGACGAACATGGAATCACAATCATCCACGCACAACTATGCCGAAGATTTCGCAAACACAAAAACGTCCTGATGATTTACTGAACACTTTAGCACTTATAATGTGATTATTGCAGCCTCAAGAGCAAACAAATAAACGCCCATTCCCACGCGATGGTGAAATCCATATGCCCGCACTCTGAACCGTAAACTCAATATCAGAATCACGACCGCTGCTTTTGGCATAAAGCAGTGTTTTAGTAGGTAAACATTTCCCGTCTTGTCTGAAATTGTAATGAATTATTCTGACAGGGATCACTTCCGAGAACCAAGATGTACAGCTCCGGTAAGTCCACTCCGAAAAGCGATTTTTTGTGGGTTCAAAAAAGTTCCCGGTTTATACCTTACATTTGGTTTATCTTATTAGTAAGATTTCCCCACAAGATCATTAATTTCTTGGCCATCAATCACTGGATTGATTTCAAATCGGTATCAATATCTTTGTTTCGACCATAAGAGGTAAAAAGTTTGCGATTGTAGTGAGTGATTCTGACGGGGAACCCTTCCGAGTATCTAGCTCTACAGCTCCAGTAAGAAAACTCTCGAAAAGAGAAGACAGGATCTGCAATGTCTGAAAATGTTTCTACGTAGTTGATGGACGGCCTCCGGGCTAAAACGAATGTTGCACCCAGCTTGTGAGTAACTCATTGATTTTGTTAGTCACAGCTGTTTATAGTGAACTACCATGCGTCTTCGTCGTCTTCATGCATGTGGGGTGTGTATGGAGAGACAATGACTTTTTTTTTCAAATTCTGTCTCCGAAACATTTCGGTGTGTTATGTAGAATTGAATGATATTTCAACTAAAAATATAGAAGTGGGTAGTTGCTAATGTACATCACAGTGAAAATTAAGAAAAACAAAATAATTCGCAATGTTTTCAAACAAAACCAAATATTTTGGGATGCTTTCTATTTTTTTCTTGAAATTACTTTTAAAAATTTTATTTAAGCAATTAAGAATAAAAATCCCCTCCCCAAGGTTTAGGGGTTTGACGGTATTGCAAACATCATCAAGCATCAATTGCTTTAGGATGGGTACTTGTATTCGTCTGAGTATTTGTGACAGTTGGGTCAGGGAATGGATGCAGAACTGACGTATATGATAGAATAGTGGCTAATACTTCTGGTGATCAATCTGAGCATTTAGTTCTATTCATTGGGGAAAGTCGGGCTGGATAAATTAGGGTAAAATAAATTTACCGACGCACGTGCGTCATCCATTCCCGGCCAGCATAGCATGATGAAAGTCTAACAGCATGCAATTGTCGGTAATGATAAATATACAACATTTGCTGCATTTAGACGGGTTTGATTGCATGTTACATGTGTTTTTCTATTCTACTTCATTGGTCTGTTTCTTCTGTGCATCTATTAGTTTGCTTTTCCATTATTTATGTATACCAAAATAGTATTGTTCAATTTATACACTTCTAGTCAAGCTCTTTGCATCTTTTTTCTTTATTCAGCATGTTATGATTCCTTTTATTAGTATATCTCTGCTATACGCTATCTATACTCATATAGGTACAAACGCTCGTGGCCTTCGCGATAACACAAAACTGGTCACAAACGCGACCATGCAATTGCAATAATGCACATATACTTACGCCCTCGATTTCGCCTACATGAAAACACCCCGGTAATTAAGTAAACGTGGCATCTTTAAACTTCCATACGCGGTCTCAAACATTAACCCACCACTCGCGCGTTCATGAAACGGTCACGTCCGAAAGTTTTACCAGCCTGCACTAATGCCTTCAGTTGAACCAATCAAAAAAGTGACACTCATATTCACTAAACAACACGTTCCATGGTCACATGACCTAGAACTCAAGTGATATGGGGAAACGGACTACTATCTGTATCATACACTAAAAATTAAGCTTCAGATTCACGGTCCGCGCGCGATCAAACAAAAATACACAATCCGTCTTTATAAAATCGAAGTTATACACGCGAAGTCACATACACGTGACAAACACGTTAATATACAAATGCTTGAGCCCTTCGCTATCATCCCCGGCATTTACATCGGCGATCTAGTAAACATGATCGCATCCCAGTGATAAAGTGAATGTCTCAGCTCCTATAAATTTTCAAACGCGGTCTCAAGCGTGAACCTAAAAACTGCCGCACTCGCACGATCATGAATCGGTCACTTCCAGATGTTTCTATCCTTGATATCAGCAGACTAGGTCCATGCCTTCAGTTGGATCAATTAAAAAAAGAAAGCTCTCATATCCACTGGACACCACGTTACATAGCGACATGTCCGAGGACTCTAGTGATATGAGTTAACTTACTCCCTGTCAGAATGTGAATTGTGCACCAAAAACTAACTATCAGAATGAAGGTCCGCGTGACCATCCAAGAACGCACGCGTATATAGAAAATTAATTACGACGCACACCTACGTTCGCGATCGTGCAAACTTAATAACACCCTGGTAATAAGGATAACGTTTTAGCGCTCGCGAAGTTTCAAACGCTGTCTCAAACACGAACCTACAAACGTCCGTTTTCGCGCGCTCATGAATCGGTCACGTCCGGAAACCATTACTCTCTGTCCTAATAACTTAGGTCCATACATTCAGTAGGACAAAAAAAAAAAATAAAGCACGTATACACTAGACAACACGTTCCATGGCGACATCAGCGAGCACTCTAGTAATACAGAAGATCACACACTATTTTAGAATCTTAGAAGTACACCAAAAAATAAAGTATTAGACTCACGGTCCGTGCGCGATTATCCAAGAACACATGCGAATATGCGAAAGGTATACGGTTATAAAATAGAATTTATACACGCGAAGTTACATACACGTTAGCACACGAGACATACAAACGCACACGCGATCGAAGACGTTAACTACAAATGCTCGAGCTCTTCGCGATAATACACGTGATCGCGAGTCACTACGCCCGCACATACCTAAACCGTACAATGAATATCACATTCAGAATCACGGCCCGCTACAATTGGCCTAATGCCTAATGTTTTATTGGACGCCGTTGCCTGTCTCGTCTGCAAATTGTAGTATGTGATTCTGACGGGGAGCCCTTCCGAGAATCTAGCTCTACAACTCCAGTAGGACAACTCTCGAAAAAAAAGAATATGCACTGAAGAATATGTTTTGTCATTTTTCACAAAAACAACAATGTATGTTGAAAATTGAAAAAAAAAAACATTTTTTATATTTTTTATAATTTGTCAACAAAAACCTAACGAGAAAAGAAACATTTTGAATTTGGCTGCATAATGGAGAACTTATCGGTAAAAAAGTTTCTCTAACAATAACTTCATACATGTTATTAAATTTCATACTAATTGACACACAAATCTGTAATTTTATTACATAATATGATTCTAAGTATCAATTTAAATCAAAATGCCTTTAATAAAAATCTTCCAAAATGGGATAGTTGTACAGATATTTGGAATGTTACTCCAACAAAAACAACTAATTCGTTTTATTATGCCCTTTTTAAAAGTTATTCGCGTTACCACATCTTAAAATGGCAAAAATCTAATGTTCATCGTTTTAAAAACTTTTTGAGTGTATTTGGATCATGGAGAAGCTTTAAATTAAAAAGTTTTCTTAGCAGCAACTTTAGACATATTCTTATAATTCATAGTGATTCCAGTCAAAAATACTATTTTTATTTTTAAACATGATTATTAAAGCCATTTTAAATCTAAATGCTCATAACAATAAATTTCTGAAGTGTAGTTGTATTCGAAATATTTAAAATTTTGTTTTAGCAAGACAATTATTTTGTTTTATTACGACCTTTGCATAAGTTATTCGCGCTTCTCCATCATCAACAATAGCGTTTTCATCCTGGAGTACGGTAGGATTCCGTTTTTGGCATGCTCCGATTTTCGCAACATCGTTGTTGTGCGTAGTATTTTTTTTTAAAGTGCGCAATACATATTTTGTTGTAATAAGGGACTTGGAATAAATTACGTGTCGCTTTTAGGGCGAGAGTGCACAACAAATCGTGACATGACGTATGGGTGAGGGGGAATAAACTAAAACGCCCTATTTAGGAATATAAAACTGCTGGAGCCAAATAGTTTACAAGGGCTATAAAATGTCTTTGAAAAACTTTGATAGTATTTTGTTGGCGATTTTTTTCGAATAATTACACTTATAGTGGTCGTTGTAGTTAGGGTGTTTATAGGATCAACTGCTTAGATGCGTGCTGTTTCTTACGAACATTCTACAATGTTATAGAACAATTAAATTGAAGTCACTTTGCTAAATAAGATTAAGGTAGGTTGGCTCTTGAATAATCGTTTTTTTTATATTATCTTTTCATGTGCTAATTTCTCGCAAATTCATTGTTCTGGAGATTTTTAAATACTAGCACTGCGTAAGCTTAATAGAATTGTATTTTTTCTTAATAGGTATGAAAAGTAAACATGGAATCAATCTTATCGTATGTCTATCAAATTCTTCACACGCAATTATCTCTTACGGGATGGTGGGACATTGTCATAGTCGCCTTATAACACCTGACGATCATTTAGTCCGCCTCCTCGATTGACGGTTTTCGTTCATACTATCGCTGCTTCGGGTATCTTGGAGATCACAGTTGATTATTTTTTTTTCAACTTTTTCCGTTTGTGAATCATGAGATTATCCTATATATTGTCTGTTTCTTTGACGGTGGTATTGCTTGTTGCTATAAAAGCACTGGTGTAGCCGTTGCTAGTTGGATAACCGTGTTTTGAGGTTGGGTTCTACATAATGTACAGTTCGTTAACAAAACGTAACACGTTGCAATCTGTTCTTCATAGGTGCACAGCGTGGTTTGAGCATAGCGTATGCCATATTTCAGTATCAAATTTACTGCCCGAACCCCGTTACGAATACGGAGAAGAAATCTCTCGAAGTGTAGTATAACAAATACCGTTTATCCGTTTTGTGACCTGAATTCGAATTGAGCTGCTAGATGCCCACGGCGCTAGATCGTGCAGTTGTATCTTTATAGCATTATTTCTCATATACATGGGAATCTTGAACTTTACACCATTGCTTTCGACAAGATGTTCCATGTTGTTACGGGAACAAAGTCCTCTACATCCGTAGCATTTATATAGATCCAAACAAAATTTAAATATTTCTTAACTTAAACAATTTCAAGGAAAAAAGTATATGCGATAGAATAAATGTTTTATTCTTCTTATTATTTAGTAACAGCGAAATTAAATAAACATTGAATTATCTTTCACAAGAAATTATTTGATTTATTATCAAATAATTACTTGTGAAAGATTATTCAATGTGTATTTCATTTCGCTGTTACTAATTTTATTACTTTTTTGCCGTCGCAGCTACTTGTTAGAAGTTCTTCTAACTCGCACTAAAACTCGCACTTGGTTCAGCGTATTTTATAATTTGCTCATTTGTTTTGCTTCCATTCCTCTGCAGGGTTGATCGAGTGTTGATCTTTCGGTTTGTCGTATGCCGAAAAACGTCTTATCAAATCTTTAAAGCTACTTGCTGCTTCGTGGCACTGCAGCGGAACATTTTCTCTGTTGTAATCTGTAATCAGCGACTAACTTTACAAAAGTGCCAGTCC
This sequence comes from Topomyia yanbarensis, assembly GCF_030247195.1. Classification (NCBI taxonomy): domain Eukaryota; kingdom Metazoa; phylum Arthropoda; class Insecta; order Diptera; family Culicidae; genus Topomyia; species Topomyia yanbarensis. The sequence goes on along the minus strand of NC_080672.1, from coordinate 273,973,264 downwards.
TTGGGAGGGTCCATCTCTGGTGGCATCGTTATAGCTTCGCCAAGCTGTCTTAGAAAAATATTATTTTGTTGTCCGTATTATTGTTGGTTGATATAAATATGATATATTATTTGATATCATTATTGACAAATCAAAGCACGATACAAATATCAAGTCGAGCAATAATTTTGATATATTCTTGATATGGTTTCCTGATCGGGTAGATTGCTGCTCTACTGTACAGCTGATCTATTGGTAAATGACCAGTACATAAGAATCTAGCTTAGAGTTGAATGCCACTAAGATTAAAACCTATAAAATCGAAACAAAAGAAAGAATCCAGTTTCACTAAAGGTGTGGTATTTGCGCAGTGCCTTGGGCGCAGTGACAGCGGTGTACTATGAAAGGGAACCTTCTGGGAAAATCGATTTAAAATGCTGATTCCGGTCCTTACGATGTTGAGTGATTCAATAGTTCGACAGACAAACTGACGAAATCTTACCATTCTTTGGATTTTGAACAACTGGATATGGATATTGTCATGAGCATACAGTAATTCAAGCAGGAAGTATCCCCTTTTTCCGGACGTTCCATGTGGAGGACAATTGAGTGTGCGGTCCATAAATTCGCAACATCTGAAACTGGGTCGTTGAAATAACGTTACATACAAAATGTGATTTTTTTACCGAATTTCCCCATTATTTGTGGCGTAACTATAATCAACGAAAAAACTACTCACGCCGATGATGAGTACGTTACCGGCAAGGACTACAATCGCCTTTTCATTCAATAACTATGCTAACGAACTTGGGGCTCTCGCAATTGTCAATTTACATTGCAGCTTCTGTATAATATAAGTCTCTTTAACTTTACTAACAGAAAAGCCACAACAAGTTAGATCGGTGCTCCGAAGCAAAACAAAATAAACAAACCTATATGAACCTACCGACCGACATCTTATGCGAAAAGCAAAAAAAGCTCTTCCGAGCTTGCGATGGAACAGTATCTTTTCCATTTTTTGTGGAAAATATTTGCTCCCAATTCTGTATCATATGCTAACAAAAGCTGACGTAGGAATCTGGAAATTGCTCACCCGTGGCATAGGGGGGAGGAGCTATTTTCACTGTTTTCCCACAATTTTTTACCATATGTGTATATGCACTGTATCACCAACTGTGTATGATGGCGTAGGGAAAACGATAGCCAATCTTGCTGCTTGCTTCGGGTGTAGCTCTCTGGGAGGAGACAAAACAACAAAAGAAAACCAATTATTCTGGATTAATATGCGGTCGACGACAAATTTGTGCTGGAAGTTTTCCTCCCAATGGTTTTGCTTAATTTTCTTGCCTTGACAATGGCCTTTGGTCCTGGCAGTGACATCAGGGGGCGGCTGGCTTTTGCCGCCCATATACGTATGTATATGAAGAAACCCAACACTTATGGCCAAGAATTGACGTTTGTGGTCTGGGTGTGCCGAAAATGAAATGTCGAGAAAGGGACACTGCTGTTGACATATGTAAAATTAGATTCATTGAAATTCTGACTTTGGGTTGCTGCCCCATAGTTGGGATGAATTGGTTCCAGTTCGGAAGAAAGATGAAAACGAAACGGTTTTGATGAACTACTCCTAGTACTAGTGCTACCACGCATAAGTTTCGTGACCTCGTGTTTTGCATAGTCGTTTTCTCGCCAGATGAAACTTATCCCTTTGCGGAAATTAATTCCAAATAAATTCAAACACGAACTAGGTACTGATTGCAGAATGCAGAAAACTCCTAGATTGGTTCTGTTAGCGAGAAACCGAAATGAAACGTAAACTTGTTTCAATTTAAAAGTTTTCGAAAAAGCAATGACTTTCGATCAAAGTGTGTAGAATAATGATGATATCAGGGGAAGGCTACTATGCAATTTTTACCAGCTTAAAGTTTTCTCAAATTCTCCAGCATAGGAACAAAAATTCCAATGAAAGCTGTATATTTCACCTCATATAGGTTTAAAATTTAAAAAAAAAAACAAATTTTGTGTTATGGCAAATTATAAATTAAATTAAAAAAGGAAGATTGGGTATAGTTTTTCTGCAAAAGGTTAAAGCAGTGTCAGTCATCTTTGTTCAACACATTGGCTCAAATGATTGGGATAAAGATAACTAGGGGCGTGCGATTAGAGTTACGCTCATACACGAGTGTTTCACCATTTTCAGCCAATGTGTGATGTCCCGGTTCATACAGGAGTTTCTATTATTTACTGAAGAGAACCAAATTGATTTGAAGCATTTGTGTCTTTCTTATTGGGTTTTTAAAATTTTGAATTCCATGAAGCCACCGATATATTTTTATTTGAAAATCCGTTATCTTGAAAAGCATTGTTACTAAGCATAATGTGATAATTATTTCACAAACAAAGCATTTATCTAGTTACTCATGTAATATTTTTATTCTTTTCAGGTAAGGACAACTTCCATTTGTGTATTGTTCGACTACGTAAGTGTTTATTACCGCTACCGAAATATTTTCAATCGCATTATTTTATTTTATTATTAACACGTTGTAGTTGATTCAAAATTACCCAAGTGGGCCACCCAAATTAGGTGATATGGGAAATTTAATGGAAGATCCAATTTTGTGATACTATGGTATGGCAAAACCAAATCCAAATTGGTTTTAAGTAAAACAATTTATTTGAAGTTTTTAGCCCGTTTATTTAAAAACAATAGTGCTAGTGAGTACTTCGATGGAGAACAACCGTTCTCTCACTACAATGCATAGAGATTCTATCCCTCGGGGTTTGACCCGGTGATTCCGGTGTTTGGAGACGATCTCCAGGCCTCTGGGATTCACACCAATTCCTCTGGGTCTAGTGAGAAGATGAATAATTTTACCTGAATTTGTTTATTACAAACGAGTTCTTCTGGCGTCAATATTGGCGGTACCTGCAACGGCTATTTACTGTTGACCAAAGAGAAAAGCCTCGTTCTTTTGTTGCAACCTCCCTAGCCACAGTGATGATAAACAACCGAATTTGCGCCTAGCAACAATTCCGGAAGCCATCGCAGTGTGCTTCACAGACATTGCCACTTTCCTGTCTGTTTCGCTCTACTTCTCCAGTTAGCTGTGGCAGAGGACAATCCTTGTTCGGCTTATCCTCCACAGAGAGAGCTGTCAGTGCTTTTGGATTTTTTGACGTTTTGAAATTTTACATTAATGTACATCTTCAAAACGGTTTAGAATCGCAAAAAATTTACAGCTTAATGAGAAAAATTCAGAGCAGTGGTGTGCATTATACTTTACTAAAACAAAGTACTAAACGGCGAATTTAAGTCAATTTTGATAATTGATACCTCGACGAGTTACGAAAAGAATGGAAGAGCTTATACTTGTCTCATTTAAACTCAGCAGGTAGGTTTGGTTTTAACGTATAATCGTGCTTCTATAAAAACCAATCCCAGGTCGGAAAAAATTTACGGGTGATAGCCTTACTGGAGGTGGCAATCCTAATTGCGATTACTACGAAAATAAATTCACTTTTCCCTTGTTCAAATAGACGTCTTATTGCAACTATAAAAACATTTCACATCTTCAAATTCGTATCGCTATTCGTGCACATAAAAACTTGCTCTAGACAATGACAATAAAAGTGTTCTGCTAGACCTCGAACAGTTGCAGTTTTTATTTTGGAATAAGATCTGCTGTTTTCAGCATTTTGTTTCCACTTAACTATTAATATAGTTATTATACTCTACATTACCTTAAAAAAATAAACAATATTCCGTAAAATTGTTGAGATTATTCGAAAATAAGTAATTCTATGCTATTTGTAAGAATATTTGGGCATTATTCGGTTGAATATTCGGTATGCCAAATAATTAAACATTAAATATTCATTTCTGACCAACCAATGCCAATCTCAAGATGTTACTCTTTAACAGCGAACATTGGACACCCATCCAGGGCAGATTCCTACCTGCCAATTCTGTGATCATCCGCTACATGGCGGAAAACCTTGCTCGGAGGCTGCTAAAGAATTTCCATTTGTTACGACCAAGAAAGCTAGACAGTCGTCGAATGCTAAACCCTATGTATCAACAGCGAACCGCATATTAACAAACATTAACTCAACAACGATCGGGCTCAGTACCACTAAAACAACTGCCTTTACGAACAGCGACGTTTCAACAATTACACCAAATGTTTCCGAACCAACAAACACCATAAAACAAAAATCAGATTTTTTTGGTGGTATTCAACGGGAAAACTGATCGAAATGGTGAGTGAAGCGAAAGCTATTATATGAAAAAAAAATCCCCTCATAGGCGAAATTCGAACCCGCAACCTTAGAGACTCCGACCCGATGCACTAAGTCTTATGTTATCCCTGGGATATGATGACGTCCCAGAAAGAACATATGATTATCGCACTAGCGACGGTGATCGTGCCCTGTCTGCAAAACGAGATCACACACAACCACAGATCGTCGCTGTTGTGCTATCTTATGACAAGCGCCATTTAGCACATTTCGAGAAAAACGATTTTTAAAGTTTGAGGTTGAATATCATTGAACTTATAAATGGTAGAAACAATTCAGAGAAGACAATTGATGCTTCTACCTATTATGTATTAATATCTCAAATATTACGAAGATCGGTTGACTATGTCGCGAGTTTTCACTAAAAATGTAAACAAAAGTCGCACTCACACGTGTCATAGGTGTGTATTGATGAAAAAAATTGTATGACATGTCATAATCGTGCATGGAATTTTTTTCATACAAATAAAGCATCAATTATTAACTTTTATTCATATCTTTGGTTTAATTTGGTCTATAAACAATCTGTTAGATGCATTTTGAAGGAAATGAGTCAGGAAATTTAGAAAAAATAGTTATTTTTGGTTACAGTGTTGCCAAATAGGCAATATTTTCAGTTTAAAGCTAAAACTGCGTTTTTCTCCCAATACATGTATTTTTCTTTTGAAAATTATCATGCCATTGTGTTCCATTTTTACACTTAAAAGCAACTAAAACTTCATTATAACTTGAGCCAATCCCAAGATATAATGATTTGAAGAAAAAACTCACAATTTCTAATCACTTTTCTCGCTATATTTCAATAACCAAGCAAAATTTCAAAATTCTGGGAACGCCATCTTGTAGAGGTTCGTTAGATGAATAATGTGGCATATCTAACTCAGTTTACCCCAAAATGGCGTTTGTCATAAGATAGCACAACAGCGACGAGATGCCACCCAACACATTTGTGCTTGCTCTGCACAAATGAGGGCAGTAAAGACCACGTAACGCGAGGCTTCTTATGCCCGAGTTACAAAAAGGCGAAGGCAGGCCAAAGATGATGGAGATAACCCAGCTTAATCTCAATCATTGCGACATTTCACAGCAACTGTTGTGGCAGTCAACAACAGAAACGAAGTGTGGCGTTGCAATTATTGCAGAGCCGTATCTTGTCCCTCCCTATAGCGGTAACTGTGGTAACGATGGTGGATAGTGCAGGAATGGCGGAACTCCATGTGATGGGCGGTTTCCCTGTTCAAGAGGTGGTGGATAGCACACACGGAGGTTTCGTTATCGCCAGAATCAACGACGTATTCGTGTGTAGCTGTGACGCGCCTCCACGGTGGACACCAGATCAGTACAACAGGATGTTGAAGGCATTAACCGACTCGTTAGTCGAGCGAACGCCGGTTGTTATAGGAGGAGATTTTAACGCTTGGGCCGTGTAGTGGGGTAGCAGGCTGACCAACGCAAGTGGTTACAGCATATTGGAAGCACTGGCAAAGCTGGACGTAAAGCTGTGCAACGAAGGTTCCGCTAGCACATTTCGTAAAGACGGCCGGGAAGCTATCATCGACGTAACATTCTGCAGCGCGTCGCTGATGGATAACATGAATTGGCGAGTTAGTGCGCAGTACACACATAGTGACCACCAAGCGATCCACTACATCATTGGTCGGCAAAATTGTACGGTAACGCCAAGAGTGAGGACTGGCCTTTTTGTGGAAGCACTTCGTGCTGACAGCGTCACTCCAATTTCGAGTGCCGAATAGCTGTAGGAAACAGTAGCTAGGGCATGCGATGTAATAATGCCGAGGAAAATGGAGCCGAGGAACTACCGGCGTCCCGCGTACTGGTGGAACGAAAGGCTAAGCATCCTCCGGGCTGCTTGCCTAAAAGCATGTCGGACAGAGAGATTTCAAAACCGTGGTGCAAGCCGAGCGGTGTGGCCATCAATCAACAATTGTAACAAGAGGGGTGTTTTGAAAAAGTTCTTCTGCCGTTCTTAAAGGAGCAGCATGAGGATGGAAGGAAAGTACGTCTTCTGGCCGGACAAGGCGTCTTCCCATTACGCCAAGAAGACGCTGGAGTATTCTGAGCAGAAAAAGATACCGTACGTGCCGAAAGAAAGGAACCCGACCTATTTGTCCCATTGAGGATTTTTTCAGCTCCCTCAGTGCCCTAGTGTACAAAAATAATCCGGAATTGAGATCAGTGCCGTCCAGCGCTCTTGTGCGAGTATCGCAACTACTCCAATACTAATTACGTTTTTTTTAAGAATAAATATTATGTTTTTGATAAGAAATACTGAATTCGTTGAATTTTATTTTTGTTTTTTAACTGCATGACTGAAAAAATTCTCATTTTTATCGAACACCCGTTATGTGAAAAAAATCACCTCAGAGGCGACATTCGAACCTCCACCTTCGAGACTCCAACTCGATGCATTAACCCTTATGCTATCCCTGGGATATGGTGACGTCCCAGAAAGAACATATGATTATCGCACTAGCGACGGTGATCGTGCCCTGTCTGCAAAGCGAGATCACACACAGCCACAGATGCAACCCAACACATTTAGTCTATTAAATTTACCTGGTAGGTACCAAGGCCCGGGATTTAATTATCGTATTGTGTAATTTTTTTAGTTCATTACCCATCGTCCTTCGGTGGGTGACAGAGCTAATGAAGACTAGACTAGACTAGCCGCAGTCTCGAAGGTTGTGTGTTCGAATCTCGCCTCTGACGAAATTTTTTCCACATAATTTCTTTCGCTTCACTCACCGTTTCGATCAGTTTTCCCCGTTGGATATCACCAAAAAAGTCTTAAATAAGATATTGGCACTTACGTCAAAACACCAAATAAATGAATTATTTGTTTAAGAATCAGATGCCGATAAAGACCGATGTACAACAGCGACCCGTAAGCACAAATAACAAATACGAACACCCGAGTCCGGCCGTGATCAACATGAATGCAGTGTCAATGATGACATGGATGTGAACGAAAACGCGAGAGAAAGCGGACTAAATGCCCGTCAAGTTGCGGAAGACAACGCAGTTGATGTTTCGGTGCCATGACATAGGATCTCAATACGCAGCAGCAAGCTGCGTCAACAAGACTCGATGGACAGGTATTTTCAAAAATAACTTTTATTTTGTACATATTGTAAAAATCAAAAAAACCTACGGCTCACTTATGTTATTACATTCAGCCGCGGCGAATAAAAAATAGAAGAAAAACGAAAAATCCATGAAACGGATGCTGACACAGAGATCAACTGGAAAATTAAGAATTGCCTAATAGATTCTTATCGTGATCACTTTCGAATTGCACCAGACAGCGAAATTGTAACCCTTGCCTCTCGACCGTGACATCAAAGCTGTTTACAACTTAACAGTAAAGGCCACTGATCAGGGTACACCATTACTCTCTAACTAGGCCTTCCCAATCGCAAATGTACAAAATTTCAATGATAATCCTCCGGAGTTCACCTCCATTACTTTACATCTGTTCCGGAAATCAACTCAATTGGTTCCGAGATATTTGGTTCTGGCGACTTTCAAAGATACCAGCCGATGCTGAGATCTTCTACTTCTTTGTTGGTGGAAACGAGCATCTTAGGTTTGTTATGAACAATATAATTGGAATTCTCTCATTGGCTGAGACTTTGGACTACGAACGAGGAAGGGACTTTGTTCTAACCATACAAGCTGTGGACGGTGGAATTCCTCCGTTGAGTAATTTTGCGACAGTCAATATACCTGTCATAGATAACTTGCCACAGTTCAGTGGAAAATGGACGAGTGAACTACAAAATAGAACGATCCCCAGAATGGGTTAGTTAGTCATTGAAGAAGCTACCGGATACATCTGCGTAGCCGGTACACTAGACCAAGAAACGATTTCCAACTACGTGTTGGATGTTCAAGCGGGAATAGTTTCTTCAACTTTACAGCTTATATACTGGTTAATTTTGAAATCTCGGATGCCAACGATAATCCTCTAATGTTCACTCTACAGAACTACACTGCTGTCGTCCAAGATGATCTTAGAGGTTATCGATTAGCATCTGGCATCAAATGCTGCTGTTTATACGTTCGATTTTCGATCCGGTAACGATAGAAGTAAATTACGAATTGAGCAAGATGGAATCATCCGGACAGCATCCCACTTCAATAGTAATTTCAAGATTTCTACCAGTTTCAAATCCTTGTATTCGATAACAGCATTCCATTACTGTACTCCGACACCTGGGTTACGATTAAAGTGACCGAAGCGTCCCAGTATCCTCCAGCGATCACTCCGTTAGACATTTCAATCAATTAGTTCTTCGATGAGTTGCCCTGAGGCTTAATAAAGAACGTATTTGCCACCGATCAAGATCAATACGGCATTCGGAAAATTAGTCCGGATCCGCAAACCTTTTCAATATATCACGCAATGATGGCGTTCTTCATATTTCTCTCTTTCGGATGTCTGTGATTATCAAGAAACCATCATTTGAAATCGTCGATTTTGGATTCTTAGTGTGTTATGTAAAACAGAACATCTCCTACAATAATTTTAGTGGTAGTCCTTGAAAAGAATTATGGCGAATAAAGGTTTCAAAAATTGTGCGGACTTGGTGTCTTCAGCGAAGTTGTTGAGAATGCATTACAAACAAATTTTCATTGTGAAGATATCGTGCTCACCATCTTATCTGGGACGGAATTTACAACGACGTGCTAACGCTTATGAGGACCTCCTCATCAGTGGCTAATAAAAAGATGTTTTCCAGATTTTTTTTGTACGTGAGAACAACAAGTTAAATAAATTATCTATTACGTATTTTTGAACATATATTTAATCAACAAAAAAGTTTTTTGAATGTCAAAATAAATAGAAATGGCGGATTCATAAACAATCTCGGGCACCAGCTCGCCGCGTACAATTTAAACTCCGTGCAAGATTCAACCTATTATTTTTATCTGAAACAAAAAAGTGAAATACTTCTTGGTGGAGCCGGTGGTTCAGTGGTTAGCGTCACCGCCCTTCATTCCAGTTGGTCTGGATTCAATCCCGGCCGAGCTCGTCGAGATTTTTCTGAGGTGAAAAAATCTGTGGTCACGTCTTCCTTCGGAAGGGAAATAAATCCATTCGTTGGAGTCCATATCTGGTCCAGATAGTGGAGTCACCTCTCTGGCATCGATCATGAAGAAGTAGAATCCAGCTTCTATACTTACTAACAAATATCCTCCTCCTGTGATACTTGTGGAGTGCGCAGTGGTATATACGGCCTCTAGCAAAAGCAAGAATTGGACTAATATTTCTCCCCTTTCCTTCCGCGATCTACGTTCGGGCCTGGCGGGCGCCAGTATTGATCAATTAACACTTTAGGATTACCAGGAGTTGCACATTGAAAGATGTTTTGCTACTCCCAAACCGGAATTATCTACTGATTCCCTGTGAAACTTTAGCTAATCCAGATAGATATCGGAGTAGAAGCCAGAGTCGGTCGCACAAGCTCAAGCTCATCAAAAAAGCGAAAAACTTCCTTATTTGGAAGGCTTTTCTGCGCAAGATAAACTGTTATGGGGATCGAAAGTTTAAGTTTAAAACATTTGACTCATTTTTTAACATAGGATTTTTCGGCGTTTTTCAGCGGTAAGTGTGTTAATAACATTGTAAAATGCCGTTTATTAATACATTTTTAGTTCAATCCGTGCACAATACAGATCAAATAAAAAAACTAAGTATGCAAATTTGCTTAACTGTACAAAGAGCCCCAAAAAGATTATGAAACAGTGCTGTTAACCATTGGTCGAGTTAACCATCCGTATGCCTTCAGGTGTACTGTCAGTTTGTAATAGTTTCATCCACATATATTATTCTCAACATAATAAATTATTCCTTCGTGCTGTCCTACCAGTTTGAATAGTAGTCGATGAATAATGATCATCGTTATTTATGTTGACAGTAGCCAAACACATCAAACAAAACTTAAAATACCCAAATCTCGGATAAATACACAATCTTTACTTTTATTTTCGTTCATCTCCTTCTATTTATCTTATCTATTTGCGACATTCATCGCAGTTTACAGACATTAACCCTTTTATGCCCAACATTTTTCTAGTTCATATAGGGTTCCAAAATTATTTTTTCTTGAAAATGGCGAGATCAAGGAATCCGTAAATTCACAAAGATAGGTTTTTTACACGCAGTGCTAGAAGCTGCTCCTTACAATTCTTCTAGAATATTTACAATAGACCAATTGCATGGAAAACGTAGTCGAAGGCCTAAATTGATGCTTTATCTATTTTCAATAACATTATAAATTAACGAAAATACATCAAAATTTAATTTTTCGTCGTCAACGTATACTGTCGCTGGCAGCACTGCTCAATTGGAATCGAATCAGACTAATTGCAATAACTTCAGTTCTAGAGCTAATACTTGTAACTGGTACATTTATCGGTCTTACTTATTATTGTGAACAAATCATACCTAAACCAAAAAATATAGCTGTTTAAAAACATTGTTTATAAACAACATGGGTATGAATGGAATAACCTAATCGCCATCACAGGCAAGTATTGTGCACTCCTAGATCAATCAGTAGTCAAGCTAGCAAAGTATGTTACGATGTGCCCAGTTAAACAGTCATCCAAACCATTCGAATCGAATAAAATCGCTTTTCCATTTGATTTTTTTCTGTGCCCACAAAATATCATTTGTGTACGTTAAACAATCATAAGGCCAAGTGCCTACGTACGAAAGATGTGGTGCATAAACGGGTCACTATGGGCGACTCCCTATTCCATTCATTATAGAAACCATAATCACAACTCAATGATGTGCTGGCGAAAGAATGTACGCCAACAGGTTTCTCCTAGCTATTGAAGTAGAACGACAAGCTGTTGTCTTCCTCTAGGTTGGAAAAAGTCTGCCACGAAGTATGCTTTCAAAAAACACACACGCACAACAAAGTGGATAGCTTAGAGGAAACCAGCCCCGGGCGGTGAGATCCGAGCACGGAGGATATTCATTACATGTTACTGAAGAAATGCCATCCCCGATGCCCAAACGCAGGTTGACAACGACGTCGTCGTCGTTGTCGTTCGTCTTTCGAATGATTACGCCATACCTGTCTATCTGTCAAGTAGATACTGCGCGTGCTGCTGTCATTAGGCGAATGAGGACCCATGTTCTTTCGTCTCCTTGCCCTCATCTCGATCCATTCAGCGTCGTAAAAGTATGCTCTCTTGGGCTGCGAAGCTGCCACTTCTGTGAACCATCTCGCAATGAGCCGAATGATAAATAATTGATATTACAGCATCCGTCAGCGGATTTTCCATCATTGTATGTATAGCGAATGGTTCCTTCTTTGAATCATTCCGCGCTCCTTTTGTGGATTTTTCAATAGATTCCTCGGAGGCCTACGATGTGATGTTGCAACGCACCTCGGGGGCCGGTCAGAAATAGTGATGTTTAGGAACGGTACCCGTCATCCTGATAAGGGCAAAAGTTGACTTCTGTGTTGCGTCGCTTCGTCCGCTTCATCCAGGCACGAGATTGTCGCGATATGGCTTACGTTTTGAATGAATCGAAGAGAACCGGTCATCGCAGCCATGGTGAGGGAAAATATGCTAAAACAGCTGCGATTATTTTCCCGACGTTGACTTTAAAATTGGTTTTGGCTTATTGTTCAGTCAAAGGAATACAATCATTCTGCTATTCTAGTTGTTGCGGTGAGAGGGGAATGGGGCGGTTGTATATTCAATAATATTTATTCAGTCATTTTGTAAATGTTATTACTGGAATGTAAAATAAATGAGACAATCGAGGGTTCAAAATTTGAAACTCACTGTAACCCCAAATCATTGAAGTTAGCCATTCCATGGAGCTACTTTTGGATAATTTATATTCATTGAACAGCTGTTCCAATATTTGTAAGTAACATTTTCGACTAACTTTTCTATGGGGTCTATGTAGAAATAGTTACAATAAAGAACACCTGTTGGAATCCATTTAACCGTTATGTGTCCGATGCGGTACCTTTTTAGGTTTCAAGCCATAGTTATGAGCATTTCAATTTGTGGGTACCCAGGTACCCTCGTTGGCCTGTTAAAGTTTGGTTGTTAGACACATAACTGTGAATATCATTTTAGTTAGTGTCATTTTTAGATAGCTTATATGTCACGGCTCGATGCGTAAGCTTAACCCTTAAATGCGCAATGTTGTTTTTAAACAACGTTACGAAAACCATTTCAAAATTATCGCGTATTCAAGTTGTGGGAAAAAAATTTAAAAAAAATTAAAAAGAAATGATTTGCGCCGTGGAAACGGTGGAGTTTTCTATCGCACGCAATTTTCTATGAAAACCGCTGAGGATCATTCGATTCGCTCTCAAAAAATTTTGGTTGACCGGGAAGACAAACCACAGTGCTGCGGAGACGACTTCACCGTAAGACACCTGCTCCTGGACTGTCCTAAATATCAGCAAAGCAGAGACAATCATCTAATGAATCTGACATTAAGCGAAATTTTAGGGATAGGTAATGAGAAAAAACTAATTCAGTTTATAAGAGAAATAGAACTGTTGAAGAACATAAAATTTTGTTAAATGACTTGTAAATATTCAATTTTCGAAGCGTGACGAATGAATAAAAATTTAAAGTCACGTTAATAAAAAAAAAAAAAAAATTCGCTTCGCTCCCTTGGTTGTCGCTTTCGTCCATACTAGTAATAACATTTTTGTGTGTCTGATTTTCCATAATGCAATTTTTTTTAAATGTTTAAATATCTTTTTAGGTTTTTACCGACTTTCTGTAATTTATTTTTAACATTTTTCTTGAAAGAATAAATGTGTGTATTTTTTGCAGAGAAGGAATAATTCCCTGAAAAATTTTCACTGATAGTTTTTCTGTGCTTATGACGGTTCTTGGTCAATTTTGTTTGAAAGTAGTGCAACCAAAGCACATACATGAGTCTAAATGGTCTGATTGACAGTGAAAAATACGTGGATTCATGAATACAATAATCTGTATAAATGTGGGCATGGGAAACCCAAATTGTAATGCTACCTATGCCATACAATGGTTTATATAGTTTTTAATGTTTTCTCACGGCTTTGTAAGTCAAAGCCGTCGTCATCCAATTTCACCACGCTCGTAATTCTATACTGATCACGTTCAAAACTTGGGCCAGAGCGGTAAGTTTTTCTAAGGAAAACAACAGGACACACGTCGTTTAGTAAGACAATGTTAAAATCAAGATACCCGTTTATTTGGACGATGATAAGATTGATGTGCCTCTGCACGATCTATCCAGCATATTATTTCATCTTATCTGAACTTTCAATACGAAATAGACCGTTACCAGATCTCAATGCACATATGAAAGACAGATCCTCACGTGCCAGTAACAAGAAGACGCACTACGGGAAAGATGTACAAAAATCTCTAACGAAATATTAGTTGCATTCAGCAAGCCCAGCACACAACCCTTATCAACATCAACTAAATTGGCACAGTTAGGCTAACTCATTATGCAGTGTCAAATAAAGGAGAAAAAACGATTATATTAGGAAAACTCGGGGTTAATTAGCAAAAGAATAAGTTGGCGAAATTCTGTTTTCTCCGTTTGTGTTGGAGATATTGTGCTGTTCCACGTTGAGTACTTTAAGTAATGTTAAAAACATTCTACAATGCGTTTGTGTTGCATTACTTTCCGTTTTGCAGAACTTTGAGGCAATATTGAATTTTCGAGCGCAAAAAAGTCAATTTTTTTAAATTCAACCATTTTCTTTCATTTATGAAGAGTTTCAACTTGTTCCACAGATGCTTATATTTTTGAAAGAGCTTTCAATATCCGTATTTGGATATTTAACTTAATCACAAACAGAAATTGTTTTACAATGCTTTTTTTAAAAAAATATGTGGTTTTGGTGAGTTGATCACGGCTTAAAAAACCATCAATTATTTTTATTTCCGTAATTCACTGCTAATACAAGATAATCGTTTTCTTGTGTATTTCGTGATTTTAGGGGAAATTTACTTCGGGCTTTTGTCTTAAGAATTTCAAAAATTTGCTTTTAAATGCGGAGTAAAGGGTGCCCCCCCATCAAATTGCATCGCGGAAAAAGCGCTGTAGAAAAATACCTAGCGAACCGAACCTTCTCAAACGTTCAAACAATAAAATATGACCTATTAGTAAGCCTTTGGCACATGGATTATTCCGCGCGAAATTGCGTTGCGTAAGCACGGCATACTTCGTAGATTGCGGACTGATGACTCTCATTTTCTGCCAGACTACTTGAGGAGTATTGTTTGGGAATAACAGTTGATCTAGAATTTCGTCTGAAAACCACCATTGCTGGCCACGTCCATCTTCACCGTAACTTGGGATATGAGAATGGAAGTGCTGATATTGTACTTACTTAACGGAAGGCCCCGACTCAGTGAAACTCCCATAAGTACCACGGATTGGGTAGTGGATTGTTAGTTAGCATTCGCCTCAAGCAAGCGATGCGAATGAGAATATATTTTCGTGCATAAGGGGTTCGAATAGTTTATTGACTGTAGGATACGTAGATGCGAAGGCGTTTAAACTCTGGATAACCGTTTATCGAGAGTTTGTTTCAATGAAAACAACTTGAATTCCGGACAGCCGGCTGTCGGGAGTGTTGTCTGCTATATAAAATGGTCCAAAAATAATAAGTTTAGAGGGATGCGTTAATCTATATGAATTTCAGCAAATTGGAAAAGTGGTATTGTAGGCCATTCATAAACTATGTCACACAAAGAGCATATGGGTCATTGCGCGCGAAGAAATTCAAAAAACCTGTTTTAATCCACCTAGCGGTGCAATTGTGCCTTTCTCATTTCTCTAAACTATGGCACGGAGGCTTTTTATGTTCAACATAATTGTGGAAATGTCCATTACATTCTTAGTACACTTTGCACTTATACACAATGGCATGCCAGCCACGAACTTGATGAGCTACGTGTCGACGGTGAAACACTCGAAACAAAAAAATATCATACTCCATTAGCCTAATCAGCATTAGATCAATGTTATCTGCTTGCTAACTCATTTTGTCATGCGGGGATGGGTATGTGAGGAGGGCGAAAGTCCCATGAACGAACGACTCCCCAGCTTAAATTGGTATGCTTTGTGATATAGTGGTGGTTTAAAGATGATGGGGTTGAAAGGGAGGGGTATGAGGTGGTGGTCTGAGGGGTGATTTAAGGAGATTTTTAAAGGAGGGGAGTGAACAGTAGAGGGGGGGTGTAACCCCTCTCCGTAAACCATCAACTATGCCCCTGTTAAAATCCAGAAACCTTATGCGAGTCGAAAAAAAGATTTGGCCGGGATTAGGTTGACGTTTTTCAGAGTGATTGCATAACCTTTCTATATGAGAAAGGCAAAAATGTGCAAAATCCAAAAAAGTGAATCTTCGTCAAAATTTTTTCGTGTTTGCATCAAATCTCGACGTTTTGTGCACCTTGAATACATTTAGCATCAAAAATAAAAATTCTATTTTTAATTTTTCCTATAGTGTTTATGAGAAATTTCTGTGTGGCCGCACTCTGAAACCCGTAATTCCGGAACCAGAATTCCGATCGATCCAAAATTCAATAGTAGCCGATGGGAAGGTTGCACCTTTCATTTGAGACTAAGTTTGGGCAAATCGGTCCAGCCATCTCTGAGAAAAATGAGTGACATTATTTGACACATACGCACATACATACACACACACACATACACACACATACACACAAATACATACACACATACACACACACATACAAACTTTTTCCGATCTCGACGAACTGAGTCGAATGGGATAAAGTTGTAGGGCATATAATATGAAACAATTTTACTGAAGAGACTATGTATGACGAATTTCGCGCCAACTCGAACATTTGTTGGCAGCACCCTCTCAAAATTTAACGAAATTTTCTGTACATGAGAACTTTGTCACAAAAAGCCACTTTGCATACTTTGTTTTTCCAAAAATGATCTAGACTGTCTTTTGAAAAGGTACAAACTTTTTTTACCAATTTTTTTTTTCAAATGGCTAGTCTAAAAATGACAAATCCCACAAAAAATGTTGCAGCAGTGATTTTTACAAAATTTATCAAATTTTTGAAGAAAATATTGAAAAAATTCCATAGTCGCGAGCAAGACTGGCTCTTTTTGCCATTCGCTTGAGAGTGCCACCAATTTGTTCTATTAAATGTATCATTTTTGAGATTAAGAACTGCACTGCAGTCTTCCAGTATTCATTCAAGTTCGTTATGAATATATGTATACCAAATTCGTTACTGATGCTTTTGCATGTATCAGTGGCATTTTGTGAGAAAGTCTTTATGTACAGAAAGTTTAATTAAAATCTGAGAGGGTGCTGCCAACTCTGAATACGATTTAGCGCGGAATTCGTCTTTGGGTTTTTAACACACATATGTAGAATTTTCTATGATACACCCCTGCAAATCACTTTTTCAAAAAAACTTTTCTGGGTGATTTTTTAGCATTTCAAAATGTTCTAAGATTTTGGGTTGTTTCCATGGCCCGACATGTTCAACTGACACAAAAATGTGGATTTTGATATATTGGCCCTAGATGAACAATTCTTCCAAAATTGGTTCGAATCCGTAAAGGTCTATTACACGTGCCTTGATCACTTCGCGCGGAATGACCCATATTTATTTCAATACCATACCGTTCGCTCGCACCTTACGCTCAACTCCACTCATTATGTTTTGTACAACATCTGGCTGCAGCTTCTTCCGTACGGAAATCTACGTTTTCTTCATGACTTCCTCAGATTTGACCTCCTTGGGATGCTTCCGTAGTGCCTGCTTCATAATTGCCCAGTATTTTTCGATGGGACTTAGTTCCGGTGCGTTGGTGAGAGATCGATGTCCGTGGGTACGAAAATGACTCCGTTGACTTTGTACTACTCCAAGACACCATTTGAATAGTGACACGAAGCTAGATCCAGCCAGAAGACCGTGAGACCCTCGTGTTGTTTCAATGGACGAAGCAGAGGCTTCTGTAGACACTCCCCGTTAGTAGTCACGAACGGCGCATTCCGTTTGCCACATGAGCGGATCGCTTGCCAAATTATGTATTTATTGGCAAACTTTAAAAGTTTCTGCTTCCTTACTTATTCCGGAACATAAAACTTGTTCTGGACGGTGAAAAACAGTAGCCCCATAAGCTGCCGGAAGTCTGTCCTGACGTAAGTCTCATCGTCCCTGATGCAACAAAAATGCTTCGTCAGCATCTGGGTGTACAGTTTCCGGGCCCGTATTGTATTTTGCCGTTCGTCACGATTAGGAGCTTTCTGCACTTTGTACGTATGCAGCCCCTCCCTGTCCTAGACTCTTTGAACGAAAAATTCAACAGATTCAACTTTTTGGCCACATCTCTGACCGAAGTATCGGAATTCCGCTTCAACGTTTTCTCTACACGCTTGTGTTCCTGGTCACTAATTCAATATCTACTCTTACCGCATTTCTCTTTCCGTTCGATGCTCAGAGTTTAGTAGTAACGTTTGATCACACGACTCAGCGTTGACTGCACGATTCCGAGGTGTTTTGCGATATCCCGAGGAGAGAGTTGAGGATTGCGCAAAATCAATCCGCGAGTTTGCTTTTCATGTGACGCCATTTTTTTTCCAATTTTCGAAAAACTGACTGCGCTAAAACAATAAACTATACACTCTAAACTACTTCTACCCACATTTTCAAGAGAAAAAACCCAATGTTATTTTCTACAACGTTTTTCTGTGATGCAATTTGATGTGGGACACTTTTCACTTTTTAAAAATTAAAAAAAATAAAATACTGGCAAAGGTTGATTGATGTACAGTTTTTATCGAAATTTACAAATATGTTTAAAGTTATTCTTAGAAAAAGTTAGTGCTGATAGTTTCACCACGATGCACTAACATTTAAAAAAATTCTTTCTTACGGCTTTCGTTGACTAAATATAAAAAACGGGTTATTCTTGTAATTTAATTTTTAACATAAATTTTTGTTGGTTGTGTATACGACTGTCGGATTTTTATGTATAAGGGTTTTCGGCATGCAGTCTTTAAAATACTGATCACAGACAAACAGACAGAAAACATTGTGAGTAGACAAAAAATTAACAAAC
Organism: Topomyia yanbarensis; assembly: GCF_030247195.1. Lineage (NCBI taxonomy): Eukaryota > Metazoa > Arthropoda > Insecta > Diptera > Culicidae > Topomyia > Topomyia yanbarensis. The sequence goes on along the minus strand of NC_080672.1, from coordinate 273,954,846 downwards.
ATATTTCAAACAAAACTTAAAAACAATCGTTGTAGCAATCCCTGAGGAAGACAAAAATACATTGTCGAAACGTAGGAGAGAAGGTAAAAATCTGTCCACAGTATTTTAAAGACTGCATACCGAAAACCGTTATACACATAAATTTTTGTTTTGGAAGGAACGTCACAATTTTTTTTTCATCGTGCAGTTTTTTCCCTCGGCTCTTAATCCCCTGTAACTTTCTCGGATGGTTTTGTTGTACATACAAAATACAGTGACCGGACTTTTTTTTTGGAAAATGCTGCTTGAGCTTGAGCTTGTGCGACCACCCCTGGCTTCTACTCCGTTATAGATCGGGATTAGCTGAAGTTGCACAGGGAATCAGTAGATAATTATGCTTGGGATTAGAGAAACATCTTTCAATGTGCAACTCCTGGTAATCCTAAAGTGCTTCTGATCAATACCGGCGCCGGCCAGGCCCGAACGTAGATCGCGGAAGGAAAGGGAACGAATTGTTAGTCCGATACTTGCTTTTGCTAGAGGCCGTATATACTAGTGCGCACTCCACAAGTATCACGGGAGATGGATATTTTTGTTAGTAGAGTATAGAAGTTGGATATACTTCTTCTTTACCGACGCCAGAGAGGTGATTCCAATAGCTGGACTAGAATATAGATCCACCAATTTCATGTACCGGGGACCAACGGCATTACTTCCCTTCCGAAGGAAGACGTGACCACAGATTTTTTCACCTCAGAAAAATCTCAACGACCTCGGCTGGAATTGAACCCAGGCCAACTGGAATGAGTGGCGGTCACGCTTACCACTCAACCACCGGCGCCGTCTAAACTTTTTTTTTGGAAAATGCTGCGTGCAAAAACTTCTACGTGCTTTTACAAATGGCTCTTTACTCAAAATGGCCTGATTGTTTCATCGGAATCGAAGATCACGGTCACGGTTTTTTGACAGTGAATATTGGTTGTAAGAGTTAAAGAATAAGGGTAGGGTTAAGCTATAGATTCAGCGAAACTAGAAGTGACCGAACTGTACCGAATTGCGCACGTCCGTGAAATGGCTCAACTGAAAGATACGGTTTTGATTTGCGAATCCGCAAATGGTACACATTTAGCTTGGATTATTGGTGATTAGAAACATTGGTACCACCCATTTGTACTTCGAACAATTCGTGCGGAGTGCCTATTTTGTAGAACTTATATTCTCATAGATCAAGAGATGTTTTACTGGATAAACCGTCCCGTCATCGCAAAAACAATACAAAACGTAGATCAAAAGCTTTGCTCCAAAGTAGATTCCTTCATCACATAGTCCAAACCACCTTCAATGTAAGCCCAGTATAAAATCTTTAAATTCTCTCCGCTGTCTGCATTGTTCAGTTCTAGAGAGCAGAAAAATACCCTGTGCTTTTCCGCTTTAATTATGTGAAATGGAACAGCTTACGTAAACATGACTTCTTAATAAACCCAGAGGCGATTGAAATCCGTAGAAGTTTTTTCTTCTTCTTTATCATTCTCGAGTTTCAATTTGTCGGCTGGTCTCTCCAGCAAAAGAGGAATATGATAAAAAATGCACCCCCGGGGGGCGAAAGGTATTCCGTTGATGGTGAAGCAATAGAAGCGACATCGTTTTGAAAAGTGACACTGGCGCTCGATTTCAGGATGGCACAGTGCTATAGACCTGGGCCCATTGAGTGAAAAAAAATGTAGAGATCGATTACCGTCTGAATAACGAATCTTCTAAGATGTCTCAACGCTTGCAAAAATATGCTGAAGAACACCATTGAAACATTCAAATGAGAAATTACGGGAAGTTTATTTTCATTTTATCGAATACATCACACACTCCAGCGAAGTGCGTTTCATCCAGTATTTCACAATCGGTACGCTTCTAGACTTTTTTCGTCGTCCTTTCACGCAACCTACACTCTATTTGCCGCACCTATGAAGTGCACTCGAAAAAAAATCTACCGAACGAACGAGAAGGCTTTCAAATGGGTGCAAAAAGTCTGGTTACTGATCCTGGCTATCCTTGCCCGTAGGCATATTGTGATTTCCCTAAGCACTTTTCGGCGTATGGTTGCTGCTAGATTTCAAAGTACATACCTACCTGCAGAAGGATGCCTACGGTTTCTCCGTTTCATTTCCACTCCGATATTGCGTTTATGCTGCTTCTCTCCGGGACATGCTAGCTAGCAAAAAATAGAGTCCTGCCAAAAAAACGACGCAAAAACTTACACTACCCACACACACACCCACACCCATACATCACTCATCCTCCGACACACGGATGTCGGCTGTCAAAAGTTGTACGTGTGGGCGTCTATTTTTGTTTATTTGATTGTTTCTCGTAAACAAATCTGGATGATTTGAATGGACGCGGCAGAATCAAGTGAAGCATTATTATGCTTTGTTTTGACAGGAGAAATATGTTTGAGTGCCGAGTTTGTGCCAATTGCTGAGTTATTATTAGAAGGATAGGTGTGCTGTGAAGTACATAGGAACAAATTTTGTACTTACCATTTTAAAAAATAGGGTGTTTCTTGAAAAAATGGTGTTATTCATTTACTGGATTTTCGGCTTTTGCGGTCTGTTTTATTAGACCGGCTGATTTATACTGCCCGACGTTTCGGCCACTGGTTATGGTCTTTTTCAAGGGAAATATGTTATCGTTCTTCGTTTGAGCGTCGTTTGCCGACGATCGGAGTTTATTAAAAATTCACCTAGCTAGTTATACAAATAATTTCGTTTTTAATGAACGTCCTTAAGCTCACATTTAGATTTCTCTTGGAATAGGAAAAATGAAAGATAGACTTTGTCTGTCTTCAGCAAGTTTGCCTAATATGTGTTGTTCTACAACTTCATTGAAGACAGTCAAGCTCTATCTCGAACCCATGAAATAGTAAATTTTAGAACTTAGTGTTAATGAAACGAAAAGAAGAGCCTTACAAAGTACAACAACATTCCTGAACATCTCATAAAGCTAAATTATTTTGTTATAGTAAAAAATTTAAATCCTGCTAAATTTACATTCTGAGCCACTGTGCTTTGGTATTCTGCATTTTGTCTGGTAGCATTCAAAAATACTATGCTCTATTTTATAACATAGTATGATTCAAAAATAATTCATAGTGATTGTCAATTCCTGTATATTATTTTTTGCTAGTGATCCGCGTCTTTTCCTCTTTTCGTTGTTTTGGAGGTTTTTACTTAAACAAAGCTTTAGGTGCGAGTTTTTGCAATTTATGGAACCCTCCATTTCGTTTAAAAAAAGTAAGGGATCTAATTTGACCTAAATATGTTTCAAACCTTTTTATCGTTCTAAACAGAATCATGTTAGCGGATAAGTCGATCATTCCAATCCGTTGTGTGTGCGCATTAAACGGCACTCAGCCAACAGAGCAGTGCATCAGCAGTGTTTCTTTTCTTATAGACCTCCTGGATACCGCTATATTACATTCTCCATTCTTGTCTCAAGTGCCATCTCGCACTGGGCAATAGGACCGTGCAAGAATGATTTTCCCTGTGGTAATAGCTTGAAACAGGCAATTGATATTGCTGGCTACGGGTCTTTTATAAAGGAGTACAGAGTATATGTACCACCTAATCGGGTTGAATGTGAAGGTGTCATCACCGATTCGAGTTTGAACTGTGCTGATGTCCATATGCATTCAGCATCAGTTGCCGTTGAGGGGAAGAGGACATATGTTAACTCACACTCTTATTGGGTGACCTGAGCCGCGGTCGTGAACTGCTCTAATTGCAAACGACTGAGACACACAGCCTTCAATTGTGCATTGTGAAACATGCAATGGTAATCATGTCGATGATTCCCGTGGAAGGGATGTTGAAAAGGGGTCTCTATTGTAAGGGAATCCACATGATCTTACAACATGTTCCTCGTACAAACAGCGCCAGGAGAAACTTAGACGTTCCCTTCAGAGACGCTCTAAGTGATCTTTTCCAGAAATGCTAAAGATTGCTGCGCCACCGATCTCTACGATCATGTTTACTAACTTCTCCGCCGACGAGCTGTGATGAACCCCAGGAGGGAATATCTACTGCTGTGCCTAGACCCAATAGAAAATGGAAAAACATTTAATCTCCTAAGCTTCGTTGTAAAAGTCAGAAGGTGTCTCTTCAAGGTCCCCACAAAAAAGTACTCGAGGGAGTATTGTTGCAGAACAGAAGCAAGTAGTTACAGGTTTCAGAAATCGGAGCTTAGAAAAGGAGTTCCTTGCGCTTCCTGGAACATCAAAAACCTCAAGTCCCATGTCTCAGGGGGAGAAAGAGACCAGCGCTGGATTAATTCAATTCTCCGACAATGTGGACCATATTTTCATAGCTTTAAATATTTCTGCTGCTCTTAAAAGCATCTTGATAAGCTTTTACCCCGCTGTAAAAACATTAGTGATGTAGTTCACTGCAAAATGGCCCCTCCTTTCAGCGATTGTATCCTTCGATGACTAATTCATCGTACGAGGTAACGGATCTGATCATTGTTCTACAGCGGAATTGCAGAAGCATTATCCCGACAATCGTTCTTTTTTTTAATTTTAATAAATAGTTTGAAATACGATGCATTTGCAATACGCGAATCAGGGCAAACTTCAGAAATACACCTCAACTTTCATGATTTAATATTATTCGCTTAGATCGAGAAGACTCTTACAGAGGAGTACTTTTGGTGATCGAATAGTACTGTTCTTTTAATCGAATCGACCTCCCCTCGACACCAGACATTGAAGTTGTCGCTTGCCAAACTAGAATTAAAGGCTTTGCATTACTTCCACCTAGAGCCTCAGTTGCCCACCGACGGCTTTGCGATGTTGCGGAACTCTTCCCCGATTCGAGGCTCGTTTAAGGTGATTTTAAGTCCCATGGTACGGTATGGAGTTGCCGTCACGACAATAATCGATCTACTTTACTTCTCGAGCTTTATGATAACTTCAATACAGAGGCGACGCGTGGTTCCACCGTCAACCTGTTCAATACTACAAAATCCCTCAAAATCGACGATTCTAACATCGAACGAATAGTACCAACGAAAGATGTGTGGCGGACGGGTTTTTATGATCGCAGGAATTGAGCAAAACAAATTTGTTGTCAAAACCCATCGGTGAATTATCAAACAAACATCTTGTGGGATACCTAATTCAAGAGAGTTCCGCAGAAAAAGCAAAATAGATATATTTCATCCGTATAGGCAACCACTTACTTCGTATTGAAAAAGATTTCTCAATTTAAATTTCAACAACCATGTCTAAAGGCATTATTGAATACTCATAAGTCATGTTTTGATTCGAATCAACCTCCAATGTAGCATCTTATTTTTTACACCGAGAATTATTCCTTCTTCTGAATAAGATAGGTTGAAACATTTATTAACCTGTTTGAAATCATTTATTAATTCTACCAAACAGGAGAGAAATTTAAATGTTCCATATGCAATTTCAAAAAATTCATTTTCCTCGCGAAATGGCGTAAGAAAGAGACTTTTAACATTATTACAATAGAACCCGAAACGATTCGAATGAAATCCATTATGTCCATTTTACATTTTCAGTAGACATGTTTTCAATGTGTAAATGCAAAGAACAAACAATTTCTACGAAGCAAAAACATGGTTCATTACTTTCGTTGAACCAACCAAATCCATACGTGCTTATAACTAATATGTTCCAAGGGCAGAAACATCTGGTTAGACTACCCAAAAAACAAGCGTTCGACCGACAGCTGTGAACGTATGGCACAACTGCAAAGCGTGTTGGAAAATTAAAAAGCGCTCTCGTTTCGCACACAGAGCTCTAACGAGCAAATGGACATCGCTACAATGCACGCTGGTTCAATATTTGATTTGAACCGGTGCAAAAGAGAATAGAAAAAAAACCGTCGCCCATGGCTCTCAGGCTGCTGCTGCTGCTGCATCCAAAGCGTGCGGTAAGAGTACGAGATGCGTGCATGTTTGAGGATGAACTGGTGAAACCATTTTCTGAAATTTTACTGGAGACCGGTTGGTTTATCGTTCAAATCAGAATGACTTTAGTGTTTTATTTTTTTCTTCATTGAAAATATGTTGCAGAGTTCTACAGTTCATTTAAACTTGAAATGGGTTTCGGTTTGTCTGATTTGGCTTACCTGTTCAATGAACAGGTTGAACGTACCGACACGTCGCCTCTGCTTCAATATGACCTTTTTGAATATGGATGAATTGACACGGATTGCGTGTCCCCCTGCGTGCTCGAGTGCCTTAGACTTGTGCCCCTGTTCGAAATCGCTGCGGTTAGATTGCATGTGAAAGGTAATTCCTGATCCCCACGGCAGCGACCATTTGCCAATCGTAATTACTATCACTAACGGTTCGGGGCTACCCAACACAATCAATATTTCACACGAAATATTGATTGAAAGAGTTTACACAATAGCTTCATCCGAAGAAAAAGTACGGGTTCCTGACTAGCTTGATTCTTGATACCGCGATTCAAGCTCGGGCTAAACGCGTACCAGACGCGAAATCTTCCAACCCGTGGTGGGTCAAAGAGTGCTCAGACGTATACGCGGAGAAAAGCCGCCGCGTATAAGACCTTCCGGGACAGCTATTAACAGTACACGACATTAGAAACGTGAATGAAGAGTCTGATGAAAGCCAACAACGTAGTTACTGGTACCGGTTTGTTGACGCATTAACCGTTGGATTTTTAATTTCGCCTAGAGGATTTGTCCGGATTCCACCGCGCTGCGTCTCCTCACAATAGCGCTAATGAAACGCTTTTTTCTATGGTGGAGTTCGCACTTGCTCTTTAACAATGTACAGTTAACTCTCTCTATGTCGATATTCTCTATGTCGATATCTCCCTATCTCGATGTACCTAGCTTTATATTTGCCTGCATTATTCTCTCTCTATGTCGATGTGTTTTTTTTCTCTCGGGACATCACAAAGCATATACATAATGAAATAAAAATTGGCGATCAGGGCGCTAAGTCCTATTCTGCATGTAGGGGCAGTAAATACATGATTTGAAGTAAAGGAGATATTCAACATGTTTTCCTACGAGACTTTCATCTTAATCTGCATATATTGAGGTTGTCTAGAAATTATGCATTTTTAGGTTCAAAATTTTAACTTTAACGTGCTATAAAAATATTTAAAATGCAGCCATCTGTAGCACGGAAATCATTCTTTCGTGGTCAAAACAATTTCAATTAGGGGAACATGGAGAGACTTGACCAAGCGCAGAATTCTATTATTGGCTATGACGTGTTCTATTAGGGCCTTAAAAATTTTCAAAAATATTTTTGTACTAGTTTCGGTACGTCAACTTAAATTTTTAAAGTTTTGAATGAAAAATGCTTTCCTTGTAGAAAAGATTCCGTATTCAATAAATTTGCGTTAAATGATGTAATTTTGTATCAAACATTGTATGGACATATCTACTCGCCTAATAATTACTTCTAAAGTACTCATACATTATTTTATACTTTATGAACTAGTGAAATGATTTTACATAAATCGGAACATTGAAATAGTTATTACTAAAATTTGCACGGGATTGAACGCAATAACTAATGTTGGGGAGACTTGACCAAGATTTTATGGGGAGACATGACCAAGTGGCAATAAGCCGAAGAAAGATAAAAATTTTCTGATATTTACTATGCTGTACTAGTAAACAAAGTTAGTAGTAATATGGCTGATTTCGTGACGTGTTAATATGCAATGAAAGCAGTACAGTTAATCCTTAAAAGGAAATACATTAAATACAGTCGAAATTTATGAAATTGGACCCTTTTATATTTTTTACTGCTACCTAATGACTTCGACAATATGGAAAAAAGGATTACAGTATTATTTATATCATTATTTTTTGTTCTGATTTTTCAAAATTCTCTTGGTCGTCTCCCCAGGCCTTGGTCAAGTCTCCCCGCAGTGGGGAGACTTTACCAAAAAAAAAAAACGATCTCAGACAAACTTTTATAACTTTTGAAAAAGTAAAGTAAAAATTCCGCAAAAAATTTAAACACGAATAATACCTTTTACATTATATCTCAATGACTTTGGAAGGATTGAAAACTTTTTTAGAGATTTATGCAAATTTAGCTGAAAACCTGGTCAAGTCTCCCCATGTTCCTCTACATGTGGGGCAAACTGCAAATAAGGGATCCTTCTCAAACAGCAAACTTGATGTTTTGCAGTGCGAGTGCACTTTACCTCGTCGTCTACTACCCTACTCCCCCCAATACGAGCATCTATCTTTATTTCCCGGCATGCATTATGATGTCCTGAAGGAAAAGTTGTCTCAAAGAAAATCATTGTGTTCTATATGTCGATCTCTCCCTATGTCGATGGTCCCTTCAATATCGACATAGAGAGAGTTAACTGTAATAATAAAGACCCAGGGACATACAATCAAATTCAATTTGTTGAAGAATCTGCCAGACGGCTTGTTGAATTTATTTAATAAGTTTCTTGAGGATAACATTCTTCCTCATGACTGGAGGCAAGTGAAGGTCATTGCCATCCAAAAACCAGAAAAATCAGCCTCCGACCACAACTCGCATCGACCAATGGCAAGCTTGTTCAGTATCCGGACGTTGCTCGAGAAAATGATCCTGTTCCGTATAGACAATTGGGTCGAAGCGAATGGCTTTCTGTCAGATTCACAATTTGGCTTCCGCAAAGGCAAACGGAAGAACCTGTCAACCGAAATTCAAATGGCCAATGCTGGCAAAGAGCAGATGACATCAGTGTTCTTGATATAAAGGGGGCTTTCGATTCTGTTTCACAGCAAAAGATCCAGGGTTCGTCTCAAAAGGTACCTGGAGATGCCACATGTGGTATCTGAAGTGCCAACAAAGGATCAGCTTTCTTTGTGCAATAACCGGAACATGGTGGAGTGACCTGCCAGGAGACTTAATTAAGTTGTATATAATAACAATACCATCGGTAATGAAATACGGATGCCTCTGCTTTCGCTCCGCTGCGAACATATACTTCATCAAACTCGAATCATTATTAACGTATCGCCTTGATGTGCACCCAGACCCGTTTCATGTCCCTGTACTTTGACCACATGGCGCAGAATATTATTCCTTCTTCTAACAATCCCAGCCATGTTCATTTCTTAGATAGTTCTGAATATACTGTTTTCTTCGACACATGCATAAAAGACGAGATTCGTGGAATACCGAACCACGTACGCCCGTAAGTTATTCCTAATATTTTTTTAATAATCAGTTCCGAGGAGTCGACCGCTGTAAAATCTCGTAAGTATAAAACATCTGTAAGATGTTTTATACTTACGGATCGAACCTTGAGGAGTCTACAAACTCAGTGACCCTGCGTCACCCCCACAGACCGTTACTTCATCGCTTCGAATAGCCTCAGTTCCATCGACGCTATTCGCTCAATGAAACAAGAAAAGCACTCATCGTATTTTTGGGGAAAAAGCGGTAGCTACTAAGTGCTTTATCTGACGAGTCTTTCCAGATTACGTTGTTTTGGGTCCTTTCTCATTGCTCCATTCTAGGCAATGAGAAGGCGAACTCTTTGGCTAAAGTGGGTGATTTAGAAATGATTGAAAGACTAACGAAATGATGAGTAATAATGAAAATTCATCAGAGGTATCTCGAAACTTCGTGGAGCAATGTGGAACTGGGAAGGTAACTACATTCGACAGTTCCAAAGGTAATGTCCCGACTTATGTCGAACGAATGCATGCAAATTATTGGCAATTATTCAATAGACGTGGACCACTTTTTGGCAGAATTTTCACGTTGATGGATGTGAAAACGATCATATAATATTTTTTGTTATTATTTGTTTTAGTAAACCTCAAAAGTTCCGAAAATTCTGGAGATTTAGTTTTTCACATAGCAAATTGCCGGCCACCCTTAAGAGCGAGTAAAGGCGCTTTAACCTAGGCTTAATGAGCCAGGGCAAGGTGTAAATACCTCTGTCCCATCCCGAAGGACCAAAGGAGTGACATTAACCTTCTTAGCAAAGTCACTTCCAACGTTTTATCCTAACCCACTATAAACTGAAACGGTTGGTACGGTTGTCCTCGTTTCTTCCTCATTTAAGTTTCAAAAGGATTCGTTGGTTGAATTGTTCATTAAATGAATAATTCAATTGCAGTATAATATTGAAACATCTTCAAACCCAACTCTGCACAGTAGGCCTGGCCGTTTTAATATTTGCGACATATTGTAATATGCTTCAAATATTAATGTTGACAAGAAAAACACTAAAAAATATCTGCAGTGTTTTCCAGGATGCTTTTCGATGCTGGCTGTGTAAGGGTTAGAATAGAATAGAATAGCAAATTGCCGGCCACCCTTACCTTTCACATTCCCAATTCTCATTTAAATGTAAACATTTAATTTGAAAGTAACGGTTCCCAACCACGTTCCAACAAAACTTAGAAAATAGTAGAATAATGATTGGCCCAAATATTGAGAGAGTCATACGTATTCTTGGATCATCTCTACCTTTTACCAAAGGCTGCAGCCGTCAATCGCCATAATGAGATGCCTGGATATTATTGTTCGGTTCGCGGGGTTCTTTTGCATAAATAAACACTATCCACCAGCAGTCCCAATGGGGGACAGCTTTTAAGCTGAAACATATTTCTAGTTAGAAAGTAATTCACAAATTATTCATTTTTATTCAGAGCTTACATTCAGTGTCCTCTCGTATAGATACCGAGACCAAACTAGGTTCGACTGTTCTTTTCTAGGCAGCGAAACTCTATCATGATGCATGGAATGTAGGTAGTAATATTAATAATTTTTGCATGAACATAGGATATAAAAAGTTTTAGGTTAGGATTTTTCAATTAGGCTATACAATTTAGATTGTAGAATTTAGGTTAAACAAATTAGGGAATCAAATCTGGACTTATAATATAGGTTCTCCGTTTCGGGTTATTAACCTCCAATTCACAGTAACTTACGTTTTCGCCCGGTGGTTACTGTCCGTTGGGCGATATGCGAAGGTTTCCTCGCGGATGATGCTCCTCCGATCAAGCTGTTCTGGTGAGTTCACCGGTGGGTTTGGCAGCATCGTTTTTCCTAAACCGATATACGACACCTACACAAATAGCACACTCGCTTTAGATCTTAATTGGCCAAATCACCTCAATTTTGGCTCGCACTCGCGAAATATCATCGAACGTACTGTTGGCTTGCACGTGGTCTCACTTCTGCTTTGTTTTTTTTTCAACCGTCGATGACAGTTCGCTAGCGGGGAGCGTCCGGAGCTCACGTCCTCGTTCGTTTATTCACAGCGGTTTTGAACAATTATATTAATACACAGAAGCCGAACTATTTAAAAATTTTAAATAGAGTGCACCCAGTGCACTACGCGACCATCGAAGGTTTAACGTCTTAGATCTAAAATTTGTCACAAACAATGACTCAATTCCCAGCTCGACAAATAAACACGTCAGTAGTTCTAAATAATCCATATATACATAAACTTATCTCACACGCTTAAAAGTAGGAAATATGCATGATGAAGGATTATAAAGCTTTCAAAGTATAATCCCTTCGTAAGCTTCACGTTAACGGAACTCATGTCTCATCCATCGGCAACGAGTAAATCAGGCGACATTTGACCCGCAAATGCCCACTAAAGATAAAGTTTAATACCAAATCCGTTTTACTTTTACTGTTTGGTTCGGTTGTAGGTATTACAATCCTCTGAATGGGTATAATCATCAACGGTATCATGCCAACGTCGAACTTGGCATGGCTGTCCCCCTTAGGCTGGATGGACTACCAAACGTCGCACAAGTGCGACCAACGAAAGACGTGGCGAACGGGAAACTTTCTGGACCTCAGACTGCTGGGCTACCACTTGGAACAACGGTCGGCTGTGTCAGTTGCTTCCGATATCAGATACGGTATGCAGAAAGTAAAACTGCAGACATCGACCGGATGAAAACTTCTATGTAACGAGACATTAAGCCTTTAATCTGCTGGTACAAAATAAGGGAGGTTTGTGTAATGCTCGGTGTACAGTATGCGACATGAAAAAGTGCGAAAATTTTTGTAACGTAAGCAAATGTCTCATTATCAGGTCAATTGATAAAAACAACTATGTTTTATGCTCCAATATGAATATTTGACAAGTCTCGATTGAATTGTTCAAATTGTGCTGTGTTTCTTCTAGGGTTTTGGTTCCGGTAATACCGGTACCGAAAATCCCGGGAATACCGACCCATCTTTGGTACCGTAATGCCGGTACTGAACAAAAGTCAGTACCGGTATTTTCGGTACCATACAATTTTTCTATGAAAAATATGTGGACTCTCAGGGGGACCTGCTTCAAAATATCGGTCTGCAAGATGACTTTTAATTATATTAATTGTCTTCTAGATAAATCATTGAGCTAACACCTTTGTGGGGGAATGAGGTGGGGCTATCATCATAATAATTATAGAAGTTAAACATTACTAGCTCCCGTTACACTATTTTGTCAAAATTAAATTTTAATGATCTTGTACTAAATTTCAAAATATTCACATCTAGCGTAAAAGACGTAAAAATTTGCTATGATTTTGTTTTATTAGCGACATTCTGATTGGTTTCCATTATTCACTCTGCTTACGTCACCTTTATTCTGGCTGTTCAATAAGTCACTAGAATCTGGTATTTTCCCAAAAGATTGGAAAAAATCTTTTTTAATACCTATTTATAAATCGGGTAAAAAATCTGATATTCGCAATTATCGTGGAATTGCCATTCTGTCTTGCTTTCCCAAACTTTTCGAATCCATCATAAATAAAACCATTTTCAACCAAGTCAAACATAAAATAACAAATTCACAACATGGGTTTTTTAAAGGCCGTTCAACTAGTACAAACCTTTTAGAATTTGTTGATTACTCGTTAAATGCCATGGATAAAGGAAATCATATAGAAGCTCTTTACACTGACTTCAGCAAAGCTTTCGATAAGCTGGACATTCCCATGTTAATATTCAAACTTGAAAAATTGGGAATCGAGATGAGACTCCTCAATTGGATTAAGTCGTATTTAACAGATCGTCAGCAAATAGTAAAATTCTATGAGATGAAATCTGATATAATTAAAGTTACTTCGGGGGTTCCGCAAGGTTCACACTTAGGACCTCTTCTTTTTATTTTATATGTCAACGACATCTCTCTTATTTTAAAAAACATTAATATTCTCATATATGCGGATGATATGAAGCTATTTTTAGAAATCAGAAATAATAATGACTATAATGTTTTTCACGATGAAACACAAATCTTTTATACATGGTGTTGTAAATGTTTACTGGAGTTAAATGTTAAAAAATGTAATCTCATGACTTTTAGCAGAAAACAAATCACGGCTTCCGTGTCAATTACATTAGGTAATCAAACCGTTCAGAAATGCGATAAAATAAGAGATTTAGGAGTTATCTTAGATAAAAAATTAAACTTTGTGGAACATTACAACACAATTGTTCATAGAGCTAGTAATATGCTTAATTTTATAAAACGCTTCGGATATCACTTTCAAGATCCTTACACAATTAAAACTCTTTACGTAGCATATGTTCGGTCTATTTTAGAATATTGTAGTATTGTTTGGTCACCATTCATAAAAAAACACGAAGTGAGAATTGAATCAATCCAAAAACAGTTTCTATTATATGCATTACGCAAGTTAAGATGGACAGTATTCCCTCTTCCATCTTATGAAGCACGTTGTATGTTGATAGATATTCAAACATTAAAAGAACGTCGGGACTATGCTATGATCTCGTTTCTAAACGATATCGTCATGCAGCGTATTGACTCATCTTACATTTTGTCAAAATTAAATTTATATGCTCCTACTCGTCAATTACGCAATAGAAATTTGTTCGCGATAGGTCATCACCGTACAGACTATGCTAAATTCGGACCACTAAACCGGATGATGGCTGTGTATAACGAGCATTGTGAAAGTATTGACCTTACCATGCCCCGAACAAGTTTAAAACAGTTTTTCAACTCTTTACGGCATCATAGTACATAGAAATAGTTTACAGGATAGTATATAAGCAATTAATATTTATATAATGTAGTCTACATTTGATTGACGAAATAAATAAACAACTCTGTGGCGCGTAATAAACCTGTGGTCTAGGTTACGTCGGTTTTTGGTTTGCTCATAAACCTATATCTATAAAAGAACAAACAGTGATTTAGTAGCTAACAATTTTAGATTTGGTGAACTGCTTCAAATGAGACGATTTGTAATTATTGGTGATTGAAAAATTCTGCAAAACTGCAAAGCGTTTTTTTTTCATACGTTTATTTGAAACGGCATTTGCAAAAGCTTTTTACGCCAGTTTCTTTTTTTACATAGCACGTTACAAAAATCCTTAAGACTAATTTTAACTATACTAATAATTTGTCTAAAACTAACACTGAAATCACTTTATTGTTTGCTTTTTTCCTTACATTGTTATATTTCATAATGATATAGAATTTTCGGGTGTATTTATTTACTTTTTTCTGTTATTGTCTAAATTTAAAAACTGAATATTCTAGGGCACTTTAATTGGTGAATGATTAGCCTTGGATGAGAGTATGAGGAGATGAATTTAATTAAATTTTGACAGACGCTGTTTTTAGAAAATGGTAGATAAGTTCCATGTATAGAGGATCGCGATACGCCAGGATGTCTCTAACAGGAACATGGATTGGTCTTCCTCGGACTTGTAAAGAATCTACTAATTGTGATCTGGCTTCACGATATTCAGTGCAGGACCAAACAACATGCTCAATGTCATGGTAACCCTCTCCACAAGCACAATGATTACCCTCAGCGAGCCCAATACGACGGAGATGCGCATCTAAAGTATAATGATTAGACATGAGCCTTGACATCACACGGATGAAGTCCCGACTCCAATCCTTTGAACCATGCCTTCGTTGATACTTTACGGATAATTGAGTGTAGCCATCGTCCCATATCTCCATTGTCCCAAGATGTTTGTTAACTAGCAAGTGTCCTCTGTCGAGAAGCGCTATAAAATTCATTGTAAGCGATGGGTCTTTCATATATTTCACCATCTAGTGCACCAATCTTGGCTAAATTATCAGCTTTCTCATTTCCCGCAATAGAGCAATGGGCGGGGAGCCACACTAGGGTAAATTTATAACATTTTCTTGTTAGGTTACTCAGAGATTCTCGTATCTTCCCCAAAAAGAATGGATCTTGATTATCAATCCTCTTTGAGCGTAGAGCTGCAATTGTGCTGAGACTATCAGTGAGGATAAAGTAATGGTTCGGGGGTAAAGTATTAATTATTTGCAAACTATAGTGAACTGCTGCTAGTTCCGCTATATAAACAGAGGCGGGTTCTGCAAGTTTGAGAGAAATTTAAAAATTATTGTTGAAAATACCGAAACCAGTGGCCTCACTGATTCGTGACCCATCAGTGTAAAACATTTTAAGGCAGTCTATGTGTTGATATTTACTTGTGAATATTTTAGGGATCTCCCGCGAGCGTAGATGATCCGGAATTCCACGAATCTCTGCTTGCATGGACGTGTCGAAGAATAAAGTGGATTCAGGAGTATCTAGTATATTGACGTATCTGGGAACATACCTAGCAGGCGTTATTTCTTGTGACATGTGATTGAAATACACTGTCATGAATCTGGTTTGGGGTTGAAGCTCAGCAAGTCTTTCAAAATTTTCAATTACCAGTGGGTTCATAACCTCACATCGAATAAGTAAACGAGAGGAGAGATTCCAGAATCGGTCTTTTAAAGGAAGAAATCCCGCTAGTACTTCAAGACTCATCGTATGGGTCGACTGCATGCAACCTAGGGCAATTCGTAAACAACGATACTGTATCCGTTCCAGTTTAATAATATGAGTGTTCGCAGCTGAACGGAAACAGATGCACCCATATTCCATTACTGAAAGTATTGTTGTTTGATACAATCTTATCATGTCACTTGGATGAGAACCCCACCATGATCCAGTTATTGTTCGCAGAAAATTTATCCTTTGTCGGCATTTCGTTATTAGGTACCTAATGTGGCCTCCCCATGTGCCTTTAGAATCGAACCAAATTCCAAGGTATTTAAAAGTCAGGACTTGGGCTATCGTTCTACCAACCAACTGAAGCTGAAGCTGAGCCGTATCACGCTTCCTTGAGAAAACGACCAACTCTGTTTTCTCCGTAGAGAAATCGATGCCCAGTTTTAAAGCCCAAATTGATAAATTATCCAAGCTATCTTGCAATGGTTGTTGTAAATTTATAGCTTTTGGTCCTGTGGCAGAAACCACCCCATCATCTGCAAGTTGTCTTAGAGTGCATGGGCTGACAATACAATTATCAATGTCATTCACGTAAAAATTATAGAGAAGGGGGCTTAGACAAGAGCCTTGTGGGAGGCCCATGTAACTTATTCTGAGTGTCGCCAAATCGCCATATGAAAAATGCATGTGCTTTTCTGACAATAAATTGTATAAATAATTATTTAATATCGGTGAAAGACCACATTGATGTAGCTTCTCCGAGAGAACATCAATGGAGACTGAGTCGAATACTCCTTTTATGTCTAAGAACACAGACGCCATTTGTTCTTTTTTTGCGTAAGCTAGTTGGATTTCTGACGAAAGTAGCGCCAGGCAATCATTCGTTCCCTTTCCCCTCCGAAAACCAAACTGGGTATCTGATAGCAAGCCGTTCGCCTCAACCCAATTGTCGAGACGTCGTAGGATAATTTTTTCCAACAATTTCCTGATGCAGGATAGCATTGCAATCGGTCGATACGAGTTATGATCGGAGGCTGGTTTTCCCGGTTTTGAAATGGCGATAACTCTCACTTGTCTCCAGTCACGCGGGACAATATTCTGCTCAAGAAACTTGTTGAATAAATTCAACAAGCGTCTTTTTGCTAGGTCAGGCAGATTCTTCACCAAGTTGAATTTAATTCTGTCTAGTCCCGGAGCATTATTGTTGCATGAGAGGAGTGCAATTGAAAATTCCATCATTGTCAAAGGCGAATGAAATCGTTACTTGTGGGAGCATCGCGAATGATTTTCTGCGCAGGAGCAGAATCTGGACAAATCTTCTTGGCAAAATTAAATATCCAACGATTCGAAAAATCTTCGCTTTCATTAGTCACGTTTCGATTCCTCATTCTTCTGGCTGTGTTCCAAAGAGTACTCATTGATGTTTCTCTTGACAAGCCATCAACGAAGCGTCTCCAATAACTAGACTTTTTGGCACGACGTATACTGTCAAATTTGTTTTGCAAAATGAAATAATTTTCAAAGTTCTCACGTATACCCCCTTTCTGTTTCATAATTTCTTTGTAGGCAACTTGTTTAGCTTCATATGCATCAGAGCACTCTTTGTCCCACCAAGGATTAGGGGGCCGTCTATTTATTGTCATTCCAGGATTGCATTTCGTTTGGGCTTGTTCTGCTGCTTCAATAATTAGACCCGCTAGGAATTCATATTCTTCGGTAGAGGGTAGCTCTTCTGTCGAAGCAAGAGAAGTGGAAATTAATGTTTCGTATGTTTTCCAATCAATATTTCGTGTTAAGTCATAAGGAACATTGATTGAATTCGTAAGGCCTAATTCACTGTTAATTGAAACAACGATTGGCAAATGATCGCTACCGTGAGGATCAGGTACAACCTTCCACGTGCAATCTAACCGAAGTGATGTCGAGCACAGAGATAGATCTAATGCACTTGGACGTGCAGGAGGTCTGGGGATGCGTGTTGTTTCGCCAGTATTTAAAACTGTCATATTAAATTCGTCACAAACATTGTATATCAAAGAGGATCGATTATCATTGTAGAGGGAACCCCACAATACTCCGTGCGAGTTGAAGTCTCCCAGTATCAGACGCGGAGCAGCCATGGATTCCACTACCTCAAAAATTTGACGTTGTCCAATTTGAACTTTGGGAGGTATATATATATATAGAAGCGATAGACATGTCTTTGCCTTTAATATTCGTTTGGACTGCTACAGCCTCAATGCCAGCAATCATGGGGATGGTAATTCTATAGAAAGAATAGCACTTTTTAATTCCTAGAAGCACTCCTCCATACGGGGTGTCTCGGTCTAGGCGAATAATGTTGAAATCATTTAAGTTGAAATTAATGTTTGAGGTAAGCCTTGTTTCACATAGAGCAAAAGCATCGCATTTTAAATTATGCAGTAAAATTTTTAAGGAATCAATTTTTGGTATGATACTTCTGCAATTCCACTGTAAAACAGTGATGGAGTCTTTCACCTTAGGAGTTGAATTAACCATTGAAGGATATAATTGCTGCAAGGATGGGCCATTGAGCAATCAGTTGCTCTAAAAATGTTCTAATTGTTGGGAGGAAAGCTGAAAGTATACTCTTTAGTGGTTCAGAAATATTGAATGCTTTAAAAATCCAATCAACAATTTCAGAAAATTTCAATAATCCTACCCCCGGCTGAGGCTCAGAGGAAATCGAAATTTTATTATTTCCAGTAATGGTGTTCTGTTTGGATTGTACGTTCCCAAAACCGGGCGGAATTGATTTCGGTTTTGAATCGGAATTTTTCGGTTTTGGGCGCAGTTTATCTATTGGTGGAGAAATTTTAAGGCCCTTTCTTGGCAGCTTGGGAAAAGAAGACTGTTTTCTTTTTCTGGAATTTCCGGGTAAAACAAATGATGTACCTTCGCACGCTCCGTCGGAGTCAGACTGTTCCGAAAATAGAGATGTGTAAGTGTTTTCTAAGAAGATGGGTTTAGGGGTAGCATTTTTCAACATTTCTGCATAGGAGCGCTTAGACCTCTCCTTCAAGGATCGTTTAATTTTATCCTCACGCAATTTATAAATGGGGCATGCAGGAAGCTCATGCGAGTTTTCTCCGCACATTAAACATTTTTCTGAATTTTCATTGCATGTAGCCTCTTGATGAGAACCCCCACATTTGCCACACCGTGCCTTATTGGAACAGTAAGTGGCTGTGTGGCCAAGCTGTTTACAATTAAGGCAATTCATTACACGAGGGATAAAAAGGCGAACAGGGAGACGAATCTTATCGATAATAACATAGTTGGGCAGCGCAGACCCAGCGAAAGTTACTCGAAACGAGTCAGACAGTCGATAAACTTTTTTATCTCCTTCGTGTGATACTGAATGCAATTGCTTGCATTCAAGTATCTTTACGTCTTTAAGTAGGGTGTCTTTGAAACGACCAACCCCATGCTTAATTATGTCATCAACAGTCAAACTCGATTCTGTGATGACCCCATCAATTTCAATTTCCTTTGAAGGAATATACGCTCTATACTCACGCGCAAAAAGCTCGCAAGAAGCAATTGCATTGGCTTGTTTGAGACTACCAACGACAATGCGTATTTTATCTTTATTAACTTTGACGATCTCTTTTACATCCGAGAATCGCGAAGTCAAATCTTTCGAAATTTGAATGATATTGAGCGCCTTTACTTTACGCCTAATAAATACAATCCATGGTCCTGTTGACGACTCTGGGTAAATTTTAATTCTAATCGGGTTTACATTTTCAGCAGGCTTAGGGGGAGGGTCTGTTACTCGTTCTCCCATCTCGTCATCCATCTTACCTAGCAAGAAAAACTATCACAAAAAGGAATGAAAAATATACCTATTATACCGGTAGAACACACCTCATGTGTTACGTTGTAAACTCGGTGCCCGTTATTTGACAATGTGACACTTGCTGTCCTTCTTCGTCGCGTTGCTTCTTCAGCAGAGAAATAGGCCTACCTGCAATACTTCAAAACTCTCTCCGGTTAAGCTGCTCGTCGGTATCACCACCACAAGCGCGCTCTCTCCGTTTCCACCACCGCGGTAGACAAATGTGGCTACCTGTGGCTTGCTGCGAAAATCCCACTGTCGATGCGGCACTTTTCGGTGCCACTTGTTTTCCTTATTCGTCGTACCACTTCTGCGGTAGACAAATAGAGCAAATGGGTCTACCTGTGACGCTTCCCCTCTCGTCGATTAGAATTGCCCGACGACACCAATACAATGTATTTTTTCTGTGTGTACAGGCACGATCACTGTCGATTTCTACCACCGCGGTAGGCAAATTCGTCTACCCGCGGTTTGCTGTCAAAACACCACTTGTCGAGGATGCCGTTGACTCACTCTCTCCAGAACAAAACCTTCCACCTGGAGGTACAACCGTCTCGGCCGGTTGCAAAAACTGTTATGAAACTGCAAAGCGTTGGTATGCATTAGAGCAGCGGTTCTCAACCTTTTTCGTACCATGGACCCCTTAGAAATCACCCTGGGTTGCTGCTGACCCTCTCAGATAAAAATCGATTTTGTATGCTTTCAATATGTTATTTTCAGTTTGTTAGGAAACTAGACTTGAAATTTCAATATGCACTCGGAAAATATATTTTTCTTCGCGGACCCCCAGCAATGACTTCACGGCCCCCTAGGGGTCCGCGGACCCCAGGTTGAGAATCACTGCATTAGAGAATAGTAGGCAAACGACATAAAGTCGAAACCAATTTACAGAAAAGCAAGGAAATTTGGGAATTCAATTTCACTTTGAAGCTTTTTTCGAATAAACAAAATTCGAGTACCGGTACTTTACCGGTACTGAGGGCTTCAGTACCGTAGTACCGGTTCTCGCTAAAAGGGGTCGGTACTGCGAACCCTAGTTTCTTCTTAGTGGAGAACAATTTCAGTAAAAACTATTTTTTCTCCATTTGGTAGAAAATTGTTTAAAACCATCTGCGCGTGAAGAGCACAAAACATATAAATTAGTTATGGAATTTTCGTTTCAACTTCGTCTCATCAGAATCCGACACTAACTTGGTGACATGACTAAGCTAACTCCGGATTGCTAAACCAAACCAAATGTTTCGATTTCATTAGTTTTCATCAGCTTAAATTTAGCTCTTTTTCTTGCGGAACATCACGCTTGCATAGGGGTTTGCTCAGGAACACGAATTGTATCTCCGTTTTTAGAACTAGAGTCAATCAGGTGCTAACTTGGTCCTGTACCTAAGTTAGAGTCGGATTCTGATGAGATGAAGTCGAAAGGCAAATTCCAGAATTAATTTTTTCAAATCGTCCACCCAGAATTTATTGATTTTTTCAGTTAAAACAGAACTCTAAAGATTTCTCTTAAGATATACGACACAGACGTGAATGCCGATGACTCATTTACAACAGTTTTGTTGAAGACTGAAAATATCTTCAACCCAGCGGACCGTTTCAAAACCTAGCTGTATGGTGATGTTTTCGTGTTTTTTGAAGCATCCTCGATTTTCTTGAAGAAAATATTACTGTCCCTGGGCATTCTGGAGACGGGATTAATGGGAAGAAGTTTTTCAAAAGAAAACAATTTAATGTTATTTCAATATATTGTAGTATTCTTCTCAATTTAGAGTATTTTTCCTTCAAAGCCAAATTTTTGCAACCAAAATCAAGATCGGTTTTGAAAAGCACGGAATTAAAAGATGATAACAAATTTTGACAAATGGCATATATGAACTATCCTAATATAATAAGTGACATCGTAGGTCACGATAGATCAATTGGTTAATTTGAACAAAAACTTTATTAAGTATTTAAAGATATTTCGGTGTTACTTTCCAACTAATACTTTCACAATTTCTTCTAATTTTTCTTCTTTCCCTCAACGATCTGCAACTTGTCAACTAATCGCAGCACTAGTATTTCCTCTTCACATTATATCTAACATAATGCAATGAAATTTAACCTTTGTACATTTTTCAACGAAAAAGATTCCCTAACTGACACGAACCACTGCCAGGCAATCAATCCTCGATTGCACTTCGAATCTAGTTGGTACTCGGGGTTCTTCTCGACATTGGCTGAGTTGTACCTACATACTGTATGCAGTTATCAAGAAATTCTTTCGTGAAACAACCACTCTCGCGCCACGCTCTCTTGAATGCCCGCAGGGGTACGCTGGAAATGGCAGCTCAGCGGAAACGGGATGAGCTGAATAATGTAGCGTCAAGACGTTACCAAGCTGTGACAGATAGACTGTCTGACGAACGGAAGACGACTCCCGGATGATATATACATACATACTCATTGTAATGTGTAAAATGGGTTTGTCGGAACCAGTCTGCAGACCGACGCATAGCAAACGATCCAGTGCTTATAGCAATGATGATGATGATGATGATGCTGTTAGTGGATAATTAGATCTTATAATTACTTTCAGCCGCCAGGTGGCACTTTGGAGGCAGTAAGCTTGGAAGGTTCATAAATCTTTCTCCAAGCACCACTTGCTTAGGGAGCGAACCGAGCAAGGCAATGTTGACGAGTATGTTTAGGTTAGCGCTCATTTGGGTAAACAGCGTGGTTGAATGATTGGTGGTCCTTACAGAGCCCGAATGTGCTTTCGGTCTATTTGTTCAACTGATTCGACAGTAATCGTAGCGAAATTTGTCGTCAGCCGTGACAGAAGGACACACTCGTCGGTTGTGACGCTGAGAAATGACGAAGCACCCGCGTGTCTGGGGAATATTCATGAAGGGTAAAGGACTTCTTCAGAACGACGTCGATGTACCATTTCGTTTGGGTCGTGAAACGTAAGTGAGCATAAAATATATTACCTATAATTACGTTTGATCCGGTACCGCTTCCGAGGCGGGCAACGTTCGCAAGATGCTTCCTCGTTTTGATTTGCTGTGAGTTAGCGTCTACGTTTAGCACGCATTTACCCCGTCGTAGTCTCGTGAAATTTTCGAACCACGGCACACGAACAGCGCGACAAGCGACTCCAATAAATTGTAAAAATTTCTCGTTGCCGAATCTCCTTGCGTACGGTGCCTGTGTGCCTACAGATGGAACGGTTGTAGCCGAACGCTATGTGTAACGTTATAAAGACCGAGTTCTATTTCAATTCCCTGCGGCATCAGTCTGCCTGGGTCGTGTCTGGTGCTAGGCCGGCGTGAATGTAGGAGTAGTTTTTGTTTGCTTGGGCGTTTCTATACAAGATTTAGCGGGAAAATTCACGGTGTGCAGTTTTTAGATGTTTCAGCAGTATTCATTAGTTTGAATGTCGCGAGTTGTTAAATTTCTGATATTTAATACCATCAACTTTCGATATTTGTCCGTGTATTTATTTCGTTAAAAAATGTACACCTACAAATTAATTAGGGTGATATGGCGAATCTCATTGTCGACTTGCCACCCATTTAAAGCTATTGGTTAGAGCAGCACCACTTCTGTTCAACGCGTTGTTTCAAATGGTAAGGTGATAATTAGGAAATTTCACCATTTTCAGTCCATATTTTCTTTAGGTTAACTACATCAACGTTAACATTATGTTCAACTTCTTTGCTCTCTTCAATCGTTATTGCCGTTGAGATCAAAAATAATTGCCTAATACTGCTTTTGTAGAGAATAAGCCGGATGCTCAATTTGATTTTTTAGAAGAAATTATGGAAATAATACATTTTCTAAGATCAATTTCATGTCCGGCATTCGAAACTTAATAACCAAAATAGAGTCAATAAATCATTAATTGCATTTCGACTTGGTACGAGATAGTTGCTAAATCTAAAGTGTATCCTAATTTATGTCCGCACAGCAATCAGCTGGTACCGAGTGAAGATTCGGAGACAAAGAAGTTCTGATTTGCTAATGAAACATAACGAAATCAAAACCTGATTCGGCTGCCGAGCCAATACGATGCAATATATTATATTAGTCCCCTGTAATGAAATTGGATGAAAACCAATTTTACGCGTGGCTATAACTTCGTAAGTCATGGATTACATTTTAACTTTGTCTCATCCATATCTGTCCTCGATTTGGCGCCAGATAAACTAGTTTCTACTTCACTGCTGCCGTTCTACGCATATTTGTCCCTTGTATATAGGGAATCCCATAGAACATGGGACAAATATGCTTATAACGGCAGACTGGACATTAATTAACACTACACAAAAAAAATATTTTGTGATTTTAAATTTATTTTCATGCACATATTTGGAGCATGAATATAAAAAATAAAAATAAAATATCATGCAGAAAACTATTTTGTGATACCGGACCATCAGCACTCTGATAACACTTGCACAATTGATACTTTTTAATTAGAAGATGCTTTATTTTTATCCTTTTGTTTTTGATTAAGCAACAATTACTTTGTATTTGTATTTGTGGTAGGCTGAAGGCTACAAGCCCGTTACCCATTTCTTAAAACTAGTTTACAGAATAGGGAATAACTATAAATTACGGCTACAAATCACAGCTCTAAAGCAGTCGTCCTCTGTAATAAAGGCTTAACCTACGTCTCATCGTACTCGGAGTAGTGTTGAACGAGATCACATCTGTCAGACGGTTGATCTCGGTCATGAACCAAGTGCATGGTTCGTGCTGCGTGTAGGTTAGGTGGCTCGAAAATCCGACAACGTCGTAGTACCGTACGATTGTCGTTGAAGATTAGATTGTCACGCAGACGTTGACTTTTGGTGCGTCCAGCCAATATATGTGAGAAAAAGGTCACATCCGCTATCGTATGTCTAGAATGAACAGTGTCCAGATCGACTAGTCTGCACAGTTGCTGGTAAGGAGGCAGCTCATCGTTGTTCCAACCCAAGTGTCTAAGGGCGAAACGCACAATTTTTTTCTGAATTTGTTCGAGCCTGTTGATTTGTGGTACATAGAGCATTTAGCAAGCAGTGAGAAGCGACATTTCTTACATGGTTCACTGTTGGATCATTAATTAGTTTGCAGAAATCTGATGAACACAGTTTCGAACTTTGCGCGAAAGAAATCTCGCATAAACTGAATGAATTAAATTAAATTAAATAAATAAAATTAAAAAATTAATGCAGCATAAAGTTATCAAAACCATAAAATGAATAGAACGATTAGTATAAATGAAATCAATAAAATAAAAAATCAACGTAGTTTATATTTATGGAATAAATTAAATTGATGCAAACAAATTGGATGAAATGGATGAATGGAATGACTGAACAGAATAAACGAAATTGCCAAAATTCAAAAAAAACTGCAGGGGGCAGCCCTATGGGGTTGCACGAATTGTAGACGTAGGACTATACCATTTAATGTATAATATTTATTTTCTTAGTACATTTTGAGTAATAGTAAATCAAACATATTTCTTACGTATAGTTTAAGCGCAACCAATCAACATCGAATGGTACATATTGAATCAAACCTTCTTGGTTATCAGGCCATTTCATTTGTAGTGGGTGATCGAATCCGATTAAACTTATTTGAGATGATCAGAAGAAAGAAGACAGAAAACCCTGACCGAACTAATATCTGGAACTAAATCTTTATAGCACAAGATCAGCTTTTAAAAATTGTATTTGTATTTGTTTATTTGGGTTTTAACCATTCGCCCGAAATTGTAAAAACTTTTTGTTTGTATGTGGTAAAAAACCCGGTGAAGAAAAAAATCTTAGAAAATGTAATCACATTTTATGTATAGATCAAGCTTTCTAGTTACATTTTGCCATTATTTTTAGTACGCATACAAATGTAGGGAATGCATTTGTCTTAATCATATATCGAAACTATAAATATACAAGAATCAAATACATTTGCATTTTTGCTACGGTTTTCGAGTGACATTGTATTCATTCATAAATAGGCTTTGTAGTATGTACCTATTAGCAAAATTAAAATAAGATAGGCTGAGAGGAAATGAATCACGTGAAGTGAAAATGAACCAATAAATTGATCGAACGTAAATAATAAACTTTCGTTGTACTTTCCATCGATCCGCGTAAATTTGTTGCTAAGAAAGTTTTCGTCTTTGCTCAACGAGAGCACACATTGCTATCATGTCGGTTACACATACAACCGCTAACAAACAGGGATGCCACATTGAAATCTATGTTTCGGACAAAAATATCTTTTTACCATCTGTGATAACTGAATCAGGAAAAAATATGTGATAAATTTCAGAAAAATCTGTGAAAAATTACTATAACCCAAAATTTTTTTTATCAAGATGCCAAAAATCCGCCATCTGTGAAAAAGAATTTGTGATCAAAAATTTGTGACATTACAGAAAAAACTGTGAATATGGTAACCCTGCCAGCAAATTAGGTATACCTACCAACACATTCGCCTCAAACGTTGAATCCAAGCGCACAAAGCAAAATGACGGATAGAGCTGGTGATGATGGGTAGAGCGAAAAAGAGAACTAATACCACGACACTATGTTAACCGTGTTTGCAAATGGAGCTCGAATGTACAATCGATTTTGTGTACGAATAATTGACCTGCGTTAAGCCAAAGCGAGCTGTGCGCCATATTTTTTCCTGATGTTTTTAATGAAAAAAATATTTTTTTGATTATTTAACATTATCATAGAAAGTCTAAGGGTACACTTATTTGCTATCGATTACTATTTGAGTTCTCAGAAATAAAGATGCATTAGCTGCGATAGCGATTTTTAGGAAGGTACCTCCAAATGGCGCTTGGTCCTCTTTGGCTTAACACAGGCCAAATGTGTTCCAAATCGTACATAAAAGCGTGTTGGAAACGAGCACAACACAAAAGACAGCATAGTGTTTGAACGGAAAAGCTCAGTCGCGTGTTTGACGGCACTGGGCAGTAAATCTCCACAGCCAATGTAACAGACTTCTAACTCAGCTACACTGGCTGTGGAAACACGCAGCGCAGTGATCTGCTTCGCCTGCCGTTCAACAAGCAACTGAGCTTGTCCGGTCAAATCCGTTCTTTAAATAGTCGATGATGACGTCATTCATAGAAGCGTAGCGCGCTAGGTGCACAAATCTGCCGTGCCAGACTTGGGAAGCGCTATCTTCTATGTGTAAGTTAGCGATATTTTGACTAGGTTGTACATTATTTAAATTTTTAATGCCATGATATCAAAAATCTTTGGGTTTATCTATTGGAATCTAGCCTTAGAAGTATTTCGGGGCATATGTGCAAAAAAATTAAAAATTTATCGTGAGATGGCTGAATTATATGCATTTAAAATTGGACCATTTATAGTTACATACCATTTTTTTGGAATTTGCAAAGTGTACCCTCATATCGAAAACAAAGACGTGGTCCTACGTCAAAAATCGAAGAAACTTGATGAAATGTACGAATCGGAAGAAAGATGAAATGAATAAAATGAATGAAAGAATAAAAAAATAAAATGAATAAAATAATTTAAACGAATAATATAATTTAAAATGAATAAAATTAGAAAAATTAATATAGCAAAAAGTTAGCAAATCCGTAAAATGAGTAGAGTGATTAGTATAAATGAAATTCAAAAAATAAACAATGCAAACTAACAAATTCGATGAAAAGAATTAACAAAATTAACAAAACGAAGAAGCTGAATGAAATGTACGAACCGGAAGAAAAATGAAATGAATAAAACGAATGAAATAAAAAAATAAATGAAGTACATGACATTAATAAAATAGATAAAAAAAATAAAAATAATATTGTGGATACAATTAATAGAATCAACATTAATAGACTGAATGAAATAAACCAAATGAACAGAGTTGATAAAATGAATAAAAATATGCAAATTAAAATGTATTAAAACATTAAAATGAAAAATTAAATTATAATGAAAACGGGATTCACTCGACGCCAATTATTTTGGGGTGACCTTGGACATTATGACACAGTTCTTATTCATCATAATATCCGAAACTATAAGTGCGTCACAGTATCCATGTATCGTCTGCGACAGAAACACCGAAATCGAATGTTCGTTATAACGTCCAGGACATTATGACGCACAAGGGTTGCGTTAGAAGATCCGAAAACATACGGAGAATATTCTTAGTTTTAAATGCTGAAGATGGTTAATAAAGTAAGCTGAAACGTAAATATCACGAGTCGTTCTGATCAGTGATTATTAAAACCGAAAAATATAGTGCTCACATGTTCACATTAATTAGTCTTTCATTTGTCCCACCATGCTTTATTTCGTTTAAACTGAACACACGCGCCGTTGAAAACAAAATGTGAAATTGTCCCGCATAACGTGTGAGAAATAACTGCTGCACAAGGTTTAAATCTGTCGGTCGAAGCGATTCACTTCACTTGTTCTACAAAATTACGAAATACTTTTATGCTACTAGCAACACATCCAATCCATTGGTTTATGTTTAGTTCGGAAAATTAAGCTGTGGGAAGAAGACCGTTGTAAAAAATGAAACGATCGAATGTGACATTTTTCACTACTTCAATGAACTCGGATTTAAGCATAGTTCTCAGATAACATAATTAAGAGCCAATTTTCCAAAAGTGGGTTCGCGCCCCTTTGCTCGAGAATTAATGGGCTCCGATTTTTCCGAATTTCAGCGTTTCTTCGTGCATATATGGGATGCAGCTCGAGATATCACTCGGGACTTGCTAGTTACTTTAGGAGTCATGTATGTCGTATGACTGTTTGGATATAAAGTCTAACTAGTATTAATTTAGGTACCAGTTTAGATACATCTTCTAACTTGACCCCAAGTTGGTGTTAGCTACTGTTGAGATGAATTCGAAACACAAAAATTCAACTAATTTTAAGTTAGGTTTTATGTCCTTAATGCACAAATTGCTTTAATCCAATTTTTCGCTGTGCAAAGTTCCCAGACGGGAAATTTTTTGGAAATCGCCACATTTTTGTGCATGAGGACACAACTAACACTAACCTAATGCTAGTGAGATAAGTCAAACCCAGCACCAAATTAGCGCTAGTTGGACACTAAATACAAAAAGTCACTCGTCTTTCGTGAACGCTAAGGAACTGGCTGGTACCTAGCATTAAGTTGGTGTTAATTACTGACGAGGAGAATCCGAAACACCATAAAACCATACTTCATGTTAGGTCTTGTGTTCTCATGCACAAAAATTTGGTGTTGTCGAAAAAATTTCCCATTTTGGAATTTTGCATACAACCAGGCGTTTGGTTCTTATACCAAAAGACGGTTTTGGTTTACATTTCTCGGTGGCTAACAGAACCTCTGTGCTTACTATCGAGACATCACTCGGTACCAACCAGTTCTTAACCCATTCATGGACAACATCGTTTTTAAACAGCTATAACTTTTGATTGTGGCGAGAATTGCTCACAAAAACAAGTAAGGCTCATTAATGTGATTATTGCCTTTAATTTGAGTATTAACAGTTGCAAGGATCAGCTCTAGAACTGAAGTTATTGCAATCATTCTGATTGATTTACGATGGAGCAGTGCTGCCAGGGACAGTTTACGTTGACGACGGAAAAAGATTTTTTCATATATCTTTGCTATGGTGCAATATTATTGAAAACTGATAAAACTTATCAATTTAGACTGTCGTTGGCTACGTTTTCCACGTAATTAGACTATTGTAATTATTCTAGGACAATTGTATTGAGCATTATAAGGTAAAAATTGACCAGCTTCTAGCACTGCCGTGGAAACACCTATCTCTATGAAAATAGGCTTTTCATGTTCCTTGACCCCACCGTTTTCAAGGAAAAGTAGTTTTGAAACCCTACATGCACTAGAAACAAGTTGGACATGAAAGGGTTAAACACATGTCACGTGTGACTTTTTGGATTTTCGTGTCCAAATAGTGCTAATTTTGGTGCTGGGTTGGACATATCTAACTAGCATTAAGTTGGCGTTAGTTACTGACGAGCAGAATCCGAAACACTAAAAAAGCATATTTTTCAATTTCCCTTCTTTGGTAATAAGTATTACATTAGATTTCTACTTGGAGGGGAAGTCAGGTAAAACGGGCATTAAAAATTTACCCGAAGAAATAGTTCGAATTTTTAAATTCTCCAACTCTGGTTTACCTTGATGAAATCTAAGTCTGTTTAGTTTTTCTGAAAGGGCTTTCGGTTTGTGTTCGATACATAGAAAAAATAATCATTTTTTTCATTGAAATGGAATAAAAATTCTAAAAACGTTTTAGCATTTTGTCACGACCTAATTGAGGGTAGATGTGTATGGATGAATTTTAGAGTAAACTTAGGAGCAGTCTTGCTAAATGAACATCGTACACAATGTTCGCTCTGGTTCTGTGCTAATATTAAACCCACACTTCGTGTACGAACTCAAACACGATATTTCGTATCAAAACACGAGCACATGTTCGCCTGCCCATGTACGTACACGGTTTGCGTACACATAGATTCGTTGCACCAGTTTTCTCTTTCTCACTCTCATCATCACTAGCGTTGACTCTTTTTGCGTTGTGAGAATCATTCTCGTATACGCACCCGGTGTACGTCCACGGATGCTTGAACTAGAGTTTGCACGTCGTTCGCTTGAGTTCGATGTTCGAGGAGAACCTGAACATCGAGGCGAAGCATGTTTGAGGTTGAACGCGTGCACGACATATTGTACACAGGTACAATCTTGTCGATGTTCATGGGAAGTCTGCTGAGGAGTATAAGGTTGTTATAATAACTTTTTAAGATGTCCTAAAATTTGGAAAGGCACAAATCTCCGATCAACATGGGGAACGTGCCATTTGAGCCAGACGCTACTGATTCCTGATACTTTTCTAAGTTAAGTGTTGTGCGATTGCAGAGTTCCAAGCGTTTGGCTCTCTAGTAAAAATCTAGAGTTCGTATTCAGTTTCTTGTCAGCAAACCAGAGCTTCTGTGTTTGACTATCCGAGAAACTGTGTTTGGATTTTGCATCCTACTGGTGTCAATTTGGTGTCAGCTGAGATTTGCGTTGCGTTGTGACGACGATTTTGGCGGATTGCACACTGACTTCGTCATGTTTGACTGCTGATTGTCCAAAAAGAGTTGCTTAGGAAGTGGTAAGTAGGAATTCATACCAATCCGACCAATACTAAAAGCTCAACCAAAGCATCGTTGCCGGCCGCCCCCATCTCCATCGTTCACGGCGAAGGATAAAGGATAAGGTGGACGGGAAGTACTGATGCTTCACCTACTTAACGGAAGGTAGACGATTCATCAGACTCTTCCATAGGTGTCGCTGAGTTGGTGGTTTGGAAGGGTATAATGTCTAAGATTCACTTCAAGCAAGCGATGCGACCTGTAAAGCATGGTTTATTTGGTAGTTGTTTAGTTGGTTTTCGAGTACACGATCACTCGAAAAAGAAAAGATATTGTTTAGTTTTTGGTTCTTCTTTTTATTTCGATTATAGAGGTTTTAACCTTAGGGTCATTCGCATCTTTCCGGGTTAGAGAAATCTCTTTTGGAAAAATCTCTAACCCTATGGGCGGGGTTGGGAATCGAACGCAGGTGAGCTGCGTACAAGGCAATCGATTTACCAACTACGCTATGCCTGTCCCCTTTTTTGGTTCTTTTTAATCTCTGGGTAGCCGGCTACCGAAAGTATTCTATTTTTTTCTAAATAAAAGCAATTTGAACTCCACACAGCCGACCGTGGGAGTATTGCCTAGAAAATTTAATTTTATCTGCGTAATGGTCCGTATCACTATTTATTGCAATAGTATTCAGACAAATTTCGCTGTTCATTCTTTACGATATACTACCGAATGATAATACGTTGTACAGACAAAGAGTTATGATAGCTCAAGATGTTATAAATCAAGGAATGTATTTCCTATTTTCCATGCCGGATTGTTTGTGAAATACACGTATACGAACGATAATATCGAACATTGAAGGGAAGTACAAAGGATCGATGCACGGGCTTGTTAGCAAAAACGTAAATTGAAATTAGATAAAAACAGATGCGGCGAATTTTCAGTACGTATTGACCCGTGATCATCGATACTAGTTAGATTAAGGTTTTATTGGGGCTAATTTCCGAACAACTATTTATTGAGAAAAAATTTTAATCGAACCGAACCGAAAGATTTTTTTTCTGGAAGACGGATATACTAGCACAATGTTTTTCAACCGGGGGTGAATTCACCCCCAGGGATACGTCAGATTATGAATTATTTCGGGTAAATTTCAACTTGTTATCCTAATATTTCCATCGAATTATTGACTCTATAATATATAATATGAAAAACACGACTAGCAGTCCCACGCGCGCGTCATTTTTCCCCCTTCCCTGTCAGCATACGACCACAGATCCTAGTCGATCTTCACTAATGCCACACCCGCTCAAAATGAAACTGAGACAGACTCCAATCCGTCAACCTGTCGAAGTGAACGAACTGACTGCGGTTGGGGATAGAATCCGACCCAGTCGCGAGTTTAAGCAAAAACGGCAAAAGGTGGCCTTTACCCCGGTTGGCACCGTTTACGATGTAAGGGATAGGAGTTCTGTATCAGAGGTGAATGGCGATTGGCCTCATGTTGCACGATAATACAGCCTTTCCAACAATTTGGTGTCAACTGAGATTTCTCGTCTAAGTAACAGTAAGTTTGTGTCAGTTATGGACGAGTAGAATACGAAACGCGAAGATCCAACTGTTCTATAAGTTTTGGTTAAGGCAAGATTTGCTCGTAAAAACAAGTATAGCCAATGATAGGGACTATTACTTTTCATTTCAGCACCAACAATTATAAATATTATCTGCAGTACAGAAGTTATTGTAAGTAGTCTGACTTGTTTCCACTGGAGCTGTACTGCCAGAAGCAGTTTCCATTAACGATGGAAATCGAAAGTTTGACATTTGTCGACATAATATTCAAAACAGGTAAACCCTCACAGTTTAGTCTGCCTTCGACTAACTTCTGCATCCAATTGAACTTTCGTGAATATTCTAGGAGAATGTATTGAGCATCGGAAGGTAAAAATTGGGCAGCTTACAGCTAAGCGAGAGAAGCACATATCTTAAACACAACAGGTTTTAGTGCTTCTTGATCCCAGTAGAGGGATTCCATGAGAAACCGGCCGACCGCAAAATATGACCATCGTCGATTCGAACGAAACTTTGCAGGTGTGTTCGCTGTATGAATCTCCATGATATTCTCTGGCAATTGGAATATTTTGATACAAGAGTAATTTTTCAAAAGGGCGTAAACGTTTCTTCGTGCATGAATTTCAATTTTTTTTGTTCGATTACTGTATTTTATACAGCAAAACTATCTGAGAACAAGTTACAGGGAATGAAAAAATATACACTGAAAAAAATGTTGTGTCATTTTTCAAAAAAAAAACAAAAATTTATGATAAAAATTTAAATTGCAAAAAAACCCATTTTTTAAATTTTTTATATTTTGTTACCAAAAACCTAAAGAGAAAAGAAACATTTTGATTGTGATTGCATGATGGAGAAAAAATCGGTAAAAAAGTTTTTCTAACAATAACTTCGTATATTTTTTTAAATTTCATACTAATTGACATACAAAATTGTAATTTTATTACAGAATATAATTCTAAGCACCATTTAAAATCAAAATGCATTTAACAAAAATCTTCCAAAATGCGATAGTTTTCGAGATATTTGAAATTTTGCTACTTCAAAAACAATTAATTCGTGTAATTATGTTCTTTTTAAAAGTTATTCGCGTTACCACATCAAAAAATGTCAAAAATTTAATGTTTATCGTTTTAAAAACGTAAAAGCAACCTTTTTAGTGTATTTGGATCATGGAGAAGCTTTCAATAAAAAAGTTTTCCTAAGAACAACTTTTGACATTTTTTTATAATTCTTACTATTTGCAGTCAAAAATACAATTTTTTTTTGAATATGATTCTAAACGCCATTTTAAATCGAAATGCTCTTAACAAAAAATTTCTAAAATGTAGTAGCTCTCGAGATATTTTAACTTTTGTTTTAACAACACAATTATTTAGTTTTATTACGACCTTTTCATAAGTTAGTCGCGTTTCTCCATCACCAATAATAGGTTTTTCAAAAGGCCCGTAAACTTTCGTGCAACTTTCTCTTTGACATCAAGGCGATATTGTAAACTATTTGAAAGTTACATGAAAGCAACCAAAATATATTTCAACTGTATAGTTTAATCATCAGACCCTTTGGTTGAAATATATTTTGGTTGCTTTCATGTAACTTTCAAATGGTTTACAATATCGCCTTCATGTCAAAAAGAAAGTTGCAGGAAAGTTTACGGGCCTTTTGAAAAACCTGTTATTTTTGATGGAGAAATGCGACTAACTTATGAAAAGGTCGTAATAAAACAAAATAATTGTGTTGTTAAAACAAAAGTTAAAATATATCGAGAACTGCTACATTTTAAAAAAAAATTGTTAAGAGCATTTCGATTTAGAATGGCGTTTAGAATCATATTCAAAAAGAAAATTGTATTTTTGACTGCAAATAGTAAGAATTATAAAAAAATGTCAAAAGTTGTTGTTAGGAAAACTTTTTTATTGAAAGCTTCTCCAGGATCCAAATACACTAAAAAAGTTGCTTTTACGTCTTTAAAACGATAAACATTAAATTTTTGACATTTTTTGATGGGGTAACGCGAATAACTTTTAAAAAGAGCATAATTACACGAATTAATTGTTTTTGAAGGAGCAAAATTTCAAATATCTCGAAAACTATCGCATTTTGGAAGATTTTTGTTAAATGCATTTTGATTTTAAATGGTGCTTAGAATTATATTCTGTAATAGAATTACAATTTTGTATGTCTATTAGTATGAAATTTAAAAACATGTACGAAGTTATTGTTAGGAAAACTTTTTTACCGATTTTTTCTCCATCATGTAATCACATTCAAAATGTTTCTTTTCTCTTTAGGTTTTTGGTAACAAAATATAAAAAAATTAAAAAAATGGGTTTTTTCGCACTTTAAATTTTTATCATAAATTTTTGTTTTTTGAAAAATTACACAACATTTTTTTCAGTGTATATTTTTTTCAGACAGAAGTATTCATTCCCTGTAACTCGTTCTCAGATAGTTTTGCTGTATAAAATACAGTAATCGAACAAAAAAAAAATTGAAATTCATGCACGTAGAAACGTTTACGCCCTTTTGAAAAGTTGCTCTTGAGTCAAAATAATCTTATTACCTGTGGAAAATATTTAGTCTTGCATGGAGGTGAAACGTGTAAAGTTTCATTGGAATCTAAGATGGTCGGTCACGATTTTAAAGAATTTCGGACGGATCTTCGTGGAATTCCTCAGTAGAAAAATAGTTTTAAAACACTGTAAGTGCTAGAAATCGAAGCTGGCAGTTAAAATGGATTCCGTCATTTCTTTTTATTCATGCTTCATCAAAGCCAGTATCAAAGCATTGCACTATCACTTGTAACTTTAATATTTTACCTCAGATTGTTCAGAAATCAACGCAATCTCACAACATACATTGTCCTAGTCATGTACCTGAATGCTTTGAAATAAAACCACCGAATAGTCGCACCGTTTTCTAACTCACGAATACATATACACCAATTATTAAGAAAATACACATATACATAATTAGCAGTGAATGGTCGGTTACGGACCAGTAGTGGGGGCGGGCATTAGCCGAAAAAGAACGAAAGAGGACATCGTATATTAAAATCGGGAATATTATTACTCTCGCTGCGGACGTTTGTTTATAAAAATATAAAACCGGCGATAAAGTCAAGCACTTAATTAGATTATGAAAAGCGTTTCTTGGGTGGGAAGCATGAGCTGATTGTGATTGGCGATGGGGTTTGTTTCTATGAGGACAGTGTGGTCCTAAAATTAGATGTTGCTCGTACGTAGGTGAGCCGGTTTTGAGCAGACGTTGGAGAATGCCATCAAAATACATTTCAACTGTAGGTCAGGTATAACAGATTGCCAAAAGGAAGTTGACATAGATGTTGATTTACAACCTGTGTACTCGAGAAACTCGTGCTTCAAAACTAGCAGCTAGACATTCTAACAATTGCAAAGTTTATAGGAAAAATCACGAACCTGATATTAAACACTTGTACAAATTAGCTGGCGACTAGTGTAAAACAGATGTTGCATTGTGTTCGTTTCGCGACGCCCGATCCGTTCGATGAGCAAATTATGATGGAAACTCACAATGATGGCTGCGGAACTAACAAACAAGTAAATAACTAAGGAGATGCAGTGACAGTAGTTTCGCATTCTTGCAACCATTGAATTGAGTCAGTACAATTTGAGTTACCGTCCGCTTGCTCTACGACCATCGGGTATTTTGTTTGCACGCTCTGAAACTCACAAAACACATTCCCCAACACCTTTAAATGCCATAGCGCCGAAAACCTCACGTGCACACGGTCAATCTTTCGTGTCTCGACGGTAGATTGATTTTTTGATCATTCTCTTGCGGGACGCACTTTCAAGCAACATTTTCTGCTGTCAACAGGAAAGTGTTTTCCTATCGCAAAGAGTGTGTTTGTTTAGTGACCGTCGTAAATGTGTCTCGTTTGAAAATAATAGGAATCTGACAACATCTGCCTCCACGCCACAAATGATAACAGAGAAGCACAATCTGTTTCCCACTTCCCATTCGACAACATCAGGGGCGTCGTGAGGAAGGAGATCAATGAAGTGACGAAAGCATCTTTATTTTTTTAGATTTACTATGGAACAGTTCTTGGAGCCTATTTTCTCTGATCAAATGAAATTCCACAAACTAAAATACTGGATACCCCTCCCAATCATAATTCTAGCCACGCTTCTATTCGGAAGTGGATTTATTGAAAAACAAACTGTCCGAGCAGGGTCGTTCCGCTGGTTAGCTTGTGATGTTTTCCGCATCTCTACGCACCGCTACACCACGAGCTGGTCCTGCGGTTTGTCGATGCGGTACCAACCTTCTTAGCTGTCAAGCCAATCTTCTGGCCGGCTATCGTTGTCGGTTTGATTCTTACTGAAGTACTAGGGCTACCACCAGTGCGGCGCAGTGGTGATGACGCCATCGACGCTCTGATGAAGTGTAAACGGTTCGTGTCAGGGTTTCCAGACCGATTGGTACTTTCGCTTCATGAAACACTGATGCAAGGAACCAATCATCCATTTTCGAAAAATACCATTAATTTCCTAGCCGACTTAAGCACCGGTACCGTAATCCCTAGCATCAGTCACGCATCTGTCACGGACCGATGCATCGACGTTGACGACGATGCGAAATTCAATTACAGACTCGATTTCCGATTTGAGCAAAGCAGTGTGCTACTACCCTTACCCGGTTGTCTTCCTGTTGCTTTTGCTGGTCTCTGTGTACCTACAGATGCACAGTCAAGTCAGGTGAATCCTTATCCGGAGCAACGGCGCCTCGCATTCCACTTCTGTTGAAGATATGTATGTATTGGCTTTCCTCATTGGCTGGCTATTCTCGGTGAACCGCAACACACATAATGCATGAGCACCCAATCGCTGGATAAGCAAGGCTTCAAGGATGCATTGAGAACTGGGCGGAATCAGAATACATATGCAGTGGTGTAATAACTTGATGCGCACCGAATCTCAAACGTGCTTCTGTCACCTCATGCGTAAAATAATGTTCATTAATTTGGACTGCTATTTGCTGGTTACTCTTGTAATGCGGGCGACCGCAGAAGATGAATGGTGTTTCGATTTGCTGTCCAATCGTTAGATTCCTGAGTAAATATTTGCTCGCTGGCCGAGACGTCGAACCGATTCGTAGCTGTTGTCTGTTGGTATCTTTGTGAGATTAAATTATTCCAAATGATGTAACAACGACCAGATGATGTTTGTGTAGCGCACAAATGGCTTCATAACGGCAGTTTGCCCGGTCGAGCTTTGTAGGTTTAACAATCTGACATTGTTATCACTTGAACTAGCAGATGCGTGCGAACGATGAATGTGACAGCCAATGATTCGAAGCATATCATTGTTGATCCTCGAATAAGTTATCAGCTTCACTAAACCTAACTTTAGTAAGGACGGGAATGGCCACTTTGTTTGTAGATTTAAAGATGGCTTTTTGGTCTCGGGACTGTAACCTTCCCTTCGACATAAAGGTCATATTGTTTTTTTGTTTATTGAAAGGCCATAGTGTAAACCATTTGTAAATTACATGTAAACCAAAATATGATTCAACCTTAAAAACTGATAACTAAACAATATAGTTAAATCATATTTTTATTGTTAAAATGTAGCTTTCAAATGGTTTACAATATCGCCTTGATGTCAAAGGGAAAGTTAGAGGACATTTTATGAGCATTTCGAAAAACCTTTTGTTATTCTTGGAGAAACGCGATTAAGCTATGAAAAAATCGTACAAAGCAATATAATTGTTTGAAATTTTTAATATATCGAAAACTAACACATTTGCTAAATTTCAATTAGAATTTTGATTTGAAAAAATATAATTAAAGTCATTACAAAAATTAAATGCTTTCCCATACTTCAAATACAATAAAAAGTTTTTTCACATCTGTAAAACGATAAAAATTTTATTGTTGTTAGTTTATGATGGAAGAAACGCTAATAACTTTTAGAAATAACATAATTTCACAAATTAATTGTTTTTGTTGCAACGAAATTCCAAATATCCAAATATCTCATTGGATAAAAAAAAGAAAAGAAAGAGTTTTGTTAAATACATTTTGATTTGAAATGACATTTGAATCATATTTTGTAATAAAATTACAGTTTCGTCTGGCAATCGGTATGGAATTTAAAATTATGTATAAAGCTACTGTTAGAAAAACTTGTTTTGTGAGTTTAAGTTCTGCGTCGTGCAGTCACATTCAAAACTTTTCTTTACTCTGTTGGTTTTCATTCACAAAATAGAAAAGAAATTATCAAAATCGTTTTTTTTTCAACTTGAATTTTTAACATCAATTTTTTTGGTTTTGTGAAAAAATAACACATTTTTTTCAATATATATTTATTTCGTACACGACTATTCATTCCCTGTAACTATGATAACGAGATAACTATGATAGTTTTGCGGTATAAAATAGGA
The DNA here is from genome assembly GCF_030247195.1 of Topomyia yanbarensis. Lineage (NCBI taxonomy): Eukaryota > Metazoa > Arthropoda > Insecta > Diptera > Culicidae > Topomyia > Topomyia yanbarensis. The sequence continues at coordinate 273,916,099 of NC_080672.1, read as the reverse complement.
ACAGTTTTAAAATGCTACTTGCAAAACTTTTTACGCAATAAAAAAAAAACTCTTGAGAGAGTGATGTCGTTAAGTGTGGGAGGGGGTGGGCGTAGCGTAGTTGGTAAATCGATTGCCTTGTACGCAGCGCACCTGGGTTCGAGTCCCGACCCCACACATAGGGTTAGAAATTTTTTCTAACCCGAAAAGGCGAATGACCTTAAGGTTAAAACCTCTATATTCGAAAAAAATGTGTGGGAAATGTTTAGTATTCCATGTCGGTGAAATTTGTAATTTCATTGAAATCGATCGTGGTCAGTCACGATTTTAAAGATTTTCGGACGGATCTTCGTAGAATTCATTTAATCGCAATTAAATGCTATTCCTCCCTCTTGTATATCTTTAAAATTTCCTCAAATTCATTATAAAAAATACTTTACCATTTTACCGAGACCTTCAGCTGGGCCAGTAAAAAATAACGCCCATCTCCACCAGATAACACGTTTCATGGCAACATGACCGAGAACTCCAGTTGATACGAGGGAACTCACTCCCTTCTAGCATCTGAACCGTGCACTATAAATTTAGTATCAGATTCACGGCCCGGGCGATCATTCAAGACCACACCCGAATATGTGAATAGTACCACGATCACAAAATCGAATGTATATACGCGAAGTGTATATACGAGAAAAACACGTTAACATACAAAGGCTCGAACTCTTCGTGACCATCCACGCACACCTACGCCCGTGAACTTGCAAATCTGATTACACCTCGGTGATAAAGTGAACGTCTCAACACTCATAAATTCTCAAACGCGGTCTCAAGCGAAAACCTACAAAAGTGCCTGCACGCACGCGATCACGAATCCGTTACGCGCGGAAGTCTATCCTCGATCCTAGAAGCCTAGGTTCAAGCTGTCAGCTGGACCAATTAAGTAAGTACGCCCATACCTATTAGACAACACGTCTCATGGTGACAAGACCGGAACTCTAGTGGTATGGGGGAACCCACTCTGCTTGAATCTGAACCGCGCACCGAAAATAAAATATCAGACTCACGGTTCGCGTGACCATTCAAAATCAAACGCAAATATGTGAATAGCCACACGGTTACAAAATCACGTCAGCATACAAACGCTTGAGCCGCTCGCGATCATCCAAGCAATCTACGCCCGCGATCTCGCAAACGCTGGTAAGGTGAACGTCTTAGCACCTACCCGATCAGAAGAGCATAACAAAACAATAACACTATTATAACTATGGTTTGATATGGTTGATATTTTGGAGTTATATTCAGACAACGGAATGAAAAAAGGATTGCGGACACTTTTCTATGCTATCAATATTATAATATAATCTATTATGAAACGATCAATTTATGAATTGATCGTTTGTTACTAGGTCACTGTCATTAGATGATTACAGGTAATCTTCGATACAACGTACCCTCGATATAACGTACCCTCGATATAGCGTCACTCGATATAACGTACATTTTTCCTCGATATAACGTACATATTTTTTAATTTATTTTTCAGGTCCAAATTTCTCTTCAATTACGCATGTATTCCATATTTTAGGAATTCAATACGTTACACACAATCTTAAAACGTACTAATTGGGCTTCTAATGAGCATGTTAGGAATTGGCTACTTCATTGAAGGTTGCGAGAGCGATTTTTTCAATTTCATTTGCGTATAATCGTAATTTATTAAAACCAATCATTTATCTCAATAAATTATCCAAGATCAAAAATGAAAACTAAAATTGATAATATTTGTGTGACCATTGTTGGTTGGTTTCGGGACTGCGGAATCTTATTCTCTGGGCCGAATGGCAATATTTAAGTTCCACAGCATACTGTACCACCAAAAGAGTGAGAGATCTTATTTGTAGTTACACGGCAACTGTGCATGCTTTACGATCGGTTTGAGGTATTTAGGAAACTGATTAGCGGACTGAAATATATCTTCAGATTTTTTTTTATAATTCGTTTATTTGACACGGCTCATAGCGGTAGCTTAACGGAGCCGTGGATCTTTTATATGTTTACAAATGTAAAAATAAAAATATAAACAAATATTATAATATTGGATCTCGTGCGCGCAACTTTTTATTGCGAGCGGAGACCTTCTTTCGCGGGGTTTGCTGGCAATCTGCATCTGGGGGGTCATTTAATTCTTTTTCGTTTTTCACGTCCAGGTCGAAGCCGGTTTGGTGTCCGCGATCAGATGTTTTTCGCTGTTTCTTGCACTTATTTTTGACCAGCGTAAATCCGTCACTGTTATTGTTATCCTTGCCAATGTTGCTTACAGTTGATTTTGCGGTACTGGATGCTTCTTTTGTGGTTGTCATTATGGTCTGTGCAACTGCTGCCACAAATTTGGCCACCGTTTGTGGTTCAGGCATTGGTATTGAAAACTCTGTTTTGGGTTATAGGCCTTTCAACCCACATCCTCACTACAAAAACGCCGTTAGGAGTACCCGGGAAGAAGTTTCTCCAAGTATCAGGTGTAACGGATTCTACTTCTCCGTATTGCAACATGCATTTTGCAATTGGCTCAGGAGGGGTACGAGGTGATAGGTCATACAACCTTACATCTATATAATCATTCTCAATATATACGGGAATCTTAATTCCAACGTTGTCACTTTCAACCACGTGTTTTAAGTTGTTCTTCAAAATGAAACGCTCGGCTTGTGCTAACGTGTTGAATGATATTAACACTGCACTACGAAGATGATGATACTGAAGGTACAACACTTCCGTAAGTCTAAGTTGCATTTTTACCTTCAGAAGGTATTCCACTTCACTAAAACTTGGTCGTTTTAAACAAAATTTAAACTTAACGACCGCAGCGTTGGGTCGAAGTAGAGCGTTTTCGTCAACTTTACTCATGATGACAAGAATAATCCGATGTTTCCTTTGTTCTCGAGACAATGCACACTAGATCGAGAGGCCAATGCACACTAGATTCGCTTGGCTCGATTGTACGTCTGACTGCGGCAGAAGTAAAAAGTAGACTGACTACGTGCGAACTGAAACTAATATCTTCAGAAATTCTTGAATCGTGGATACAAGTGGATCTTTATACTCTATTCTAATGATTAAAGTTCATAAATTGCTTTTATTTTATGAGGCGCAGACGGTGGGAATATTAAAAAAAAAAACACTTTAGAAGCCCAGACAGAATAATAATGACTTAATAATTAGGAAAGGAGTCAGAATAAGAATATTTTCGGGGGTGGAGACCCGAGCAAAAGAAAATAACTTAATGATAACAAATGGTGTTGTCTGGTTATCACTAGTTTGATAAATTAATTTGTTATCAATTTGGTTGATTTAACAGCCAACATAACAAAAATGATAATAAAGTTTTGTATCTTGGATTTAAACATAATAACAAATTAAGTTATCACTGATTCCATATTGATAACAAATTGTGTTATGCATTTTATGTTATTGAATAATTCATCCAGTTATCATTTTCATAAAAGTGCTTATTGATGATAACTGGTTGTTTAATGTATTAGTTGTTGATAACTTTATGTCCTGTATTCATAATTAGCACTTGTAGTGTGCTAATTAGCACTTGTAGTGTGCAAAAAAATGCTACTTGGGTATAGCCGATTTACCAATCAATCTAAAGTGTCACCATAATTTTTGACTCACTCTTTATGTTACTATATTGCCTTCAACTTGGAAACTGGAGTAAAATCGTAAAACTGAAGAAATTCCTTAAGATTTTTAATTGTGGCATCAAAAACTGCAGCGATAACAAATTCTGTTATGATCCAGTTATTCGCAAATTGGGAAGATGATAACATAATATCAAAATAATAACAATGATAACAAAACATGATATCAATATGAAATCATTATGTTATCCGCCTTTACTCGGGGATAGCGTAGTTGGTAAATCGATTGCCTTGTACGCAGTTCACCTGGGTTCAATTCCCAACCCTGTACATTGTGTTAGAGATTTTTCAAAAGAGATTTCTCTAACCCGTCAGAGGCGAATGACTTTAAGGTTAAAACCTCTGTAATCAAAATAAAGAAAAGAATATTTTCACTAAATTTAATTCATATAAGCAAAAAAAATTGAGTGTGGCATCTTTTTTTCTGGAATCACTATAATTTTCTTATTAGAAAAGTTGTTTCGCACTGCTAGGTAGGTTAGATTTTCAAAATTAGCTACGCGTTATCAAAATTCTACAAAATAAAGTACCATGAACAACAATTCGTTGAATGTTTTGTATGCCTCGATATAACGTACAATTCGATATAACGTACAATTTTTAAACCAAGATGTACGTTATATCGAAGTTTACCTGTATATCTAATACAGTTTTCTCACAGAGGACGTTTTTACCTTTGAAAAAAAAATTGATTTTGTTGCAATGTTGTTAACCATTAGCCAGTTTTTTGTTTTATTTTTTGTTATTTTAACAGGTTCCGTTTCAAAATATTTTTGAAATAAATAACTCCAGGTGTTACAAATCAGTTATGCCCTTCTGATCGGGTATACATTTACTAACGCAGTCTCAAACGCGAACCTACTATCATCCGAGTTCGCGCGATCATTAATCGATCACGGCTGGAAGCCTTTACCCTCTGTCTAAGAAACCTATGTCTCTCTACTCCCTCCTACCGTCTGAGCCGCACACCAAAAATTCAGCATGAGATTCACGGTCCGCGCGATCATCCAAGAATCCACGTGAATACGCGAATGGTCACACAGTTACTTATACACGCGAAGTCAAATACACGCAACAAACACGTTAAAACACAAATGCTGGAGCTCTTCAAGATCGTCCACGCAACCTACACCCGCGATCTCGCCACCACGATAACACCCCGGTGATAAGGTGAACGTCTCAGCACTCATAACCTTACAAACGCGATCTCAAATTCATGCGTACGCGCGATCATGAATCGATGCCTTCAATTGGACCTATCAATAAGAAATAATTAAAAAAATAATTCTCATATCCACTAGACAACACGTTCCATGGCGACATGACCGGGAACTATAGTAATGTGGGGTAACTCACTCCCTGTCAGAATGTGAACCGCATCGAATATTAAATTCAGAATAACGGTCCGCGTGACCATCGAAGAACACACGCGAATATGTGAATGGCCAGACAGTTACAAAATCGAATTTATATACGCGAGCACACACGACAAACACGTTAACATACGAACGCTTAAGCCATTCGCGATCATCCACGCACACCTACGCCCGCAATCGCGCAAACTTTATAAGGTGAATGTTTTATTACTTACGAAGTTTCAAACGCGAACCCACCAACGTTCATGTTGACGCGATCATGAATCGGTCTCGTCCGGAAATAGTTACCCTCCGTCCATACATTCAGTTCGACCAAAATAACGCTCATGTCCACTAGGCAACACGTTCCATGGCGACATGACCGGGACCTCTAGTGATATGAAAGAACTCACTTGCTTCTGTATATCGAAAAATAAGTATCACGGTCCTCGCACGATCATTCCAGAACATACGCGAATATGCGAAAGGCACACGGCTATAAAATAGAATTTATACATGCGAAGTTACATTCAAGTTAGCACACGCGACATACAAACGCACACGCGATCGAACACATGAACGTATAAACGCTTGAACCCTTCTCGATCGTGAAATTTTTACGCCAGCACATATCGTCGCTGTTGTGCTATCTTATGACAAGCGCCATTTAGCACATTTCGAGAAAAACGATTTTTAAAGTTTGAGATTGAATATCTTGAAACTTATAAATGGTAAAAACAATTCAAAGAAGACAATTAATGCTTCAATCTATTCTGTATTAAACTCTCAAACATCATGAAGTTCGGTTGACTATGTTGCGAGTTTTCACTATAAATGTAAACAAAAGTCGCACTCACACGTGTCGTAGGTGTGTATTGATGGAAAAAATTGTATGGCGTGTCATAATTGTGCATGGAAAATTTTCCATAGAAAAAAAGCATCAATTATTAACTTTTATTAATATCTTCGGCTTTATTCGGCCTAGAAACAATCGATGAGATGCATTTTGAAGGAAATTGAGCAAGCAATCTAGAAAAAATAGTAATTTTTAATTACAGTGTTGCCAAACATGAAATATTGCCAATTTAAAAGTAAAACTGCATATTTCTCGCAATACATGTATTTTTATTTTAAAAATTATTATGCCATTGTGTTCCTTAGACATTTTTACATAAAAAAAACATCTAAAACTTCTACATTACTTAAGCGAATCCCAAGATACAGTGATTTAAAGCAAAAAACTGACAATTTCTCTTCACTTTTTTCGCTATAACTCAGTAACCAAGCAAAATTTCAAAATTCTGAAAACGCCATTTTGTAGAGAATTTTTAGATTAGTAATGTTGCATATCTAACTCAATTTACCCCAAAATGGCGTTTGTCATAAGATAGCACAACAGCGACGATATCTGAACCGTACAACGAATATCACATTCAGAATCACGACCCGCTGCCATTGGCCTTAAGCAGTGTTTTAGTGGGTGACGTTTCCCGTCTCGTCTGCAATTGTAGTGAGTGAATTTGACGGGGAGCCCTTCCAAGAACCTAGCTCTACAGCTCCAGTAGGACAAATCTCGAAAAAAGTAGTGTGGGTGTGTGCGTGTTCATGATTTCAGGATCTTGGTCACGATTTTTGTAATTTATATGCACGTTATCGTGATATTTTATTCTTGAGCTCACTTTCGAATTTGACACGTGAAGTACTGCAACTCATGTTTATTATATCAGCTGTCTTTTCATGATATTCGTAATTTCTTTTCGTCCTATCGTAATATGCTGTTTTTATGACGACGTGACAATATTTGAGGGATCATAAAAGTATGACTGAATTAGCGGTATCTTGTTTTGTGAGCTGTGTCACGAGCATGATTTGTGGCGCTATAAATGTATTTTTTGTAGTCAGCACAGTTTTCGTTTTCTGTCAATTATTTCATGATTTTGTGAACTATTTCATGAGTACGAATGGTGAGTCGAGACTAATTTGCTAGGAATCTTGAATTGGTTCATGTATACATGAATAATATTTTATAATTTTGTGAACTATTTCACGAGCACTGATCAATATCGTGACAAATATGTTAGAAATTATGAACTAGTTCATGACGATTGAAGAAATTCTTGAATACCTTTCCGAGTTTCGTGAAATAGCGCACAAGAAAATATGTTTTGATTTTGTGAACTAATTCACAACCACGAAAACCATATCATATCAAGGAGTAATGAATCACGTCGTATAGTCGGACTCTGTTTAATGTTACTAAATCTTTGAATAAAATCACGAGTCAACCATTGGTTGTATGAATTATGTTTATAAAGTTTTAAACTAGTTCTCGTACAGAAAATCTATTTGGTAATTAGGGTGATGAGCCTATTTTCGCCATGTTTCTATTATCACCCTACCCATTTGACACCGTTGGTTAGAGCAGTGTCTGCCATCTTTGTTCAACGCATTGAGTCAAATGGTAGCGCAACAATAGGGGCTTTCGATTCGAGGTTTCGTTGAGCTCAAACACGAGAACTTCACTGTTTTCAGCGCTTTTGTGTTATTATATTGATTCTTAACAACGAAGCAAAGCTGTTTATGTCAATTTTCACGCATTCCATTGATTGTAGGCCGAGAAATTAATAAATTAATGAGGCACCCTGCTTAGTATGGTGAAAATAGGCACTTTACCCTATATGGCAGAGACCGTGACAGAAGTTCACAAAACAAAAACAAATATCTCCACTAATAAAAACGTTATCTAGGCGTTACTGAAGGGAGATTGTATTTTATTGTAAAACTCATGATTTTTGTTCATGGTCCTGTTTTTGTAACGTAAAAACGGTTTTTTTTCAGAATTCATGTCACGATTTTGTAAACGTTTTTTTTCGTGCTGCTCTCAAAGTATTAAACTGTTTTCAAATATAAGGAAACGAATGGAAACTAGACCCTGGTGTCCCATGCTCTTGTTTTGATAAATAAAATGATTTAAATTCTGTTAAATAAAATGTACTGATGTTATCTCAACATTTGATCACGATGCAGAAAATTTAATGATATACATAATCATTGCTTCCTCTAGCCCCGATTGAAGTAGAGCTTTTGTTTGCTAACCTTTCTTTGAATTCGAATTTGGGTGGGTTGTTTGAATACTGTATTTCGGAAAATTTCTGGCTATGCTCCAGAGTGTAAACCTCTTTTGCTCCTATATATTTGAGACTCTTGAGTTTCAAGCCATGGTTTGCATGTAATTAAAAAAAAAGAATGGAAATGATTCAAAACCAAACAAATGCGTCACAACACTCAACTCCGAAGTGTGACGCAGTCACCCCACTTCGCCAGCTGTCTACTGAACGCGCAGACCCGGAAAACAATAGCACACAATTTACTTCTATGGCCACCACTTACCGTCATCAAAACCTAATTGGAACATGAAAAACGAACATACGAAACAAGGGAAAAACTGCAGCATCATCAGCGGTAAAAAAATATAAAATTGCATAAAACAAAACACGTGGTTCTGTGCGTTACTACTTGTTTGATGCTGGCAGCTCCCTTAAACGTAGTTTCGAAGATTCCGGCAGAAAACAAAAAAAAACACACATAGAAACGACGCAGACAGTGCACCAGACCGTTTGGTGACTCCTTGTACCACACCACCATGGGTAGCCGGTTGGTCGCATCACATGCATTATTTTACGACAACAATGACGAAGCTTTGCTTCCCTTGAGCTCCTGCGTGTTGGCGCGGATTTTTTTTTTTTTTTTTTTTTTGGAGGACGACATACTGCCGCATGTCGAGAGAAGGACATGTGTTGTGTGCTGTATGGGTACCGGTAGTGCATTCTGTGCCAGAGAACCATATCATCCCAAGTCTGGCACTTGTATTACTCCATCTGTTTTAAAAATCCTTTTGTTTCTGCTGTCACCGGATAAAATGAGAAGCACTCATGAAGCCAATGTTTCATGTGCAATACACATTGGAGTCTAGCGGTGCTTAGGGGTTGGCTTTCTGCAGCAGCTTTATCACATCGGTGCGAGGGTTGGCATTCTTGATTATTTCAGATCATTAAAATTTGCTTGTGATGGAGTAGTAATGTTCATTATTTTCTTATTCTCTATTTTCCAGGTAATACCTATCCATCTTTGTGATACAGGGCGGTAAATCAGCAAGGTAATAGTATTTCGCAATATAACGAAGAAAGATGGTCGGCACTGGCTGACATAGCTCACCCTTAGCCACTGCTGTCCAATAAATCAACCCCAAATTTTCGCTACACGTGCTAACCGAACGGTAGCGTGGATCCCCAACATAAACAACCGTCATCGACATTCCGAGTAACAAGGTAATCGAAAAAACCTCTTTTCGTCGTCCACCGTACAAAATCCGAACGGTTGCTTGTTAGAGGGTGTCCTTAATAATGGATTAGGTTCTGGATTGAACATAGGTTTGAGCTAGTTTTTAAGAGGCACCCTAATGGCATGATGGCGCGAATCCCCACTACCATTAGACATCGTCACATACAAACACTGGGAAAGTACATCCTCCGGTGCCAAGGTACTACACAATCCAACTGTAATCGAATTTGAATTCGCCATCCAAGCAGCTGCTTGACACAATTGTACGTAAAAGGGCTTCTTCGCACGGATGCAGCCGCAGATTACAGGCGAGTAGACAAGTAAGCAAACAAAAACGCCATTTCGGTCTCCTGGTAACCAACCAATGCACCGTTACCCAAAGTGGCATTTACTGGGTTTGTCGGTTTTTTTTCTCTCTCTCTCTCTCTATTGCCTACGGTCCGCGTCTGTCCTCTAGCAGCATCGTGCATTCCTTTTGCGAAGTACTTTTATCAGTGCAGGTTCCTCCAGCTTCGCGGGAGCTGTTGAATTTCTAGTTTTCGCCTTAACCAGAATCTATTTATATGGCAAGATACGACGTACATACTGCAATGGATGTATGTTGTAAGCAATGCGATGCACTCACTCGCTTGGGACTTAGGAATGTTGAACTGTTGCGATTTTTTCGCTGATAGTTTGCAGTTGAACAAAAAAAAGCTGCCTCGCAAAACACCGGATCGGACTTGCTTGCAACAGGAGGAGAATTACGCCTGGTGGGGACGGTCGGGCAAGTGTCACTCGGATTGGATGAAAATTTATGATAACACCGGTCTCGAAACATAACTTCTAGTGACAAACTAGTTGATATCGGTGCGTGTCTGTGAGAAGTTGCAATTGAAAATTAAATGCCCATATGGTGGGGATAACCGGTATTTCCCGCTGTTCGGTCGAAGCAATCGGAAGCGTATGAACTGGTTTACCAGTGGGGTATGAATGTAGGGCAACAGACAATCATCGGCTGATTCTTCATTTAGTAATGAGGTGAGAATGGGCTTTTTAACAGTTATAGTGTGTGTTAGTTGAACAGTGGGACGATTCTAACTGTTTCGACTTACAACGATGTGTACAGAGAAAATCTTTTAGCCGTAAAATTATTGTGAATAGTTTGTCTCCATTCAACTGCACTTAACCGGTGTTGAGTGGTAAGCGTGACCACCACTCATTCCAGCTGTCCTGGGTTCAATTCCAGCCGAGGTCATTGAGATTTTTCTGAGGTGAAAAAATTTGTGGTCACGTCTTCCTTCGGAAGGGAAGTAAAGCCGTTGGTCCCCGGTCCATGAGTTGATGGACCGATATCTAGTCCAGATAGGGGAGTCACCTCTCTGGCGTCGGTAAAGAAGAAGTGATCCAACTTCTATACTCTTACTAACAAAAATATCCTCCTCCTGTGATACTTTTGGAGTGCGCAGTAGTATATACGGCCTCTAGCAAAAGCAAGCATCGGATTAACCATTCTTTCCCTTTCCTTCCGCGATCTACGTTCGGGCCTGGCCGGCGCCGGTATTGATCAATAGCATTTTAGGATTACCAGGAGTTCCACATTGAAAGATGTTTCGCTACTCCCAAGCATAATTATCTACTGATTCCCTGTGCAACTTCAGCTAGTCTAGATCGATAACGGAGCAGCAGCCAGGGGTGGTCGCACAAACTCAAGCTCAAGCTCGATATGTACAAAGAGTTCGCTGTGTGATGGTATTACCCCCTTCGGTTTTATACTGCAAGGTAAGGTAGGAGGCCATGGGTTGGTCTACCCGCATTCTCTTCACAAAGACACCAGTTCGCTTTGCACTAGCTCGGACAGAAGCAGGAGCACACTGAGTATCGTGACCGATGTATTTGATGGTTGAAAATAGACTGAAAAAAATTATTGAAGCACTTTATTTAATCAGAACTGAAATTTCCTTATCCTGAGTTTATTATACGTATTCCGAAACAAACGACCGGACTTTGATCGTGTGTGCTTCTAATCCTCCATGCAGAGCGAGATATTGTGGGGAACCGTGTGGGATAGATAGCTATTTTTGCGCATAAGAGAAAAGGAGGTTTAAATATAGAAATAGAAATACGTCTGATTTCAGAAAGATAGTTTTATTGCCTTCAACTTTGTCTAAGATTCCTACTCGAGCATAAGTCATTCGGAGAAGTTCCTGCGAAAGCCGCGTAAATGATGGACTGGACGAGCAGCGAGTAGTGACTCACAAATGGTCGGTGTTAGGTCAGACCGGACTAATTGACAGTGCATTGATATCGAGAAAAACGCGTTTAAAGTTTGAATCGCAGCATCCTTTACATTATAATTGAAAAATAATTTTTACCATAATTCTTGTTTATTGTTTCATATTTCAAATCTGGTAAAAGTGGAATGTAGATGAAGAAATTCTTTATCCAATGCTATCATTAACTCAGTTTTTGATGTTTTGCGACTTGGTCCGCTCTGACTTAACACCGGCATAATGTCGTATGATTTTCAGAGGGATTTCTACTTAGGTGATAATGCCTACGAGTAACAAATCATTCTCAATGTACAATAGAGGGTCACAAAAATGGGCATCGATATCGAGAGAAATTCCGCAACCAGATAACTCTCAGCACCGGGTAATAGATTGCTACGCGATCACAATAAATCAACTCTACTTGGAGGCGCAAACCAATTTTTTTCAAATTTGGTGAAAATTGTTTAACAACTATAATACGTTTGATAATTTTGGATTTCGCAATGTTGTTTTCAAACAACATTGCGCATTCAAGGGTTAATCTTAGAAAAAAGAAGAAATGACACGGACTCCTACAGCACCAACATGCGCAAGCGCGTTAGATTTATCGCTATGGTCGACATTGCTACAGTTTGATTGCATGTGGGAGGGGATCCCTAATCCCCACGATAGCGACCATTTTCCTATCGTGACTTCAATTGCTAACGTTTCAAGGCCATCAGAAACAATGAATGTCTCGTAAAATCTCACACAGAACATTGATTGGAAAACGCGACGCTCCACCTCGATATCCGACAAAATCGAATGCACTCAACAACTTCCTCCGGAGGAAGAGTGTCGGTATTTGGTTGGCTTAATTCTCTACAGCGCGAAACAAGCTCAGATTAAACCAGTACCCGATGCGAACACCCACGGACAGTCTTGCACCGCGTGATGGGACAAATAGTACGCGAGAGCTGCACGCGGAGTAGTTCACTGCGTATAAGGCCTTCCGGGATGACTACTTACCAGCTAGCTATCGGCAGTACGCGTCATTAGAAACGCTAATGAAAAGTAATGAAAGCCAACAAAACGCAGTTATTGGCGCCGGTACGTTGACGGGTTAACGAGAGAAAAAGCGATAAGCACTCTGTTGGATACGGCTCGCCGTATGCGTAACCGAAACAGCACCAACGAGAACGTGAAATATTTAAACCGCTGGGTTTTCGCTTGATGATGATCTGTCCGAACTCTATCCTGGTACAGTAAACGTATCGCGCCGCGTCTCCTCACGATACCGCGAACGAAACACCGTTTTTTGATTGTGGAATACTGACGTGCTCTTTTATCATGCAACAAGAACGTTCCAGGGTTAGAAAGAATCAAATTTAACTTACTGAAGAGAATGCCTGACCCTACAAAAAAGCGCTTATTGAATTTATTTAAAAAGTTTATTGAGGTTCATTGTCCCTTATGACTGAAGGCAAGGGAAGGTATCGCCATTTCAAAACCGGGAAAACCAGCCTCCTACCACAACTCGTACCGGCCATACGTGTATCCGGAAGTTGTTTGAGAAAATGATCTTGTTTCGCCGCGATAATTGGATTAAAGCAATTATCTTACTATCAGATTCACAATTTAGCTCCCGCAAAGGCAAACGGACGAACGATTGTCTTGCGTTGCACTCTACAGAATTCCAATTGGCCTATGCTAGCAAAGAGCAGATGGCATCGGTTTTCTTAATTATCAAGCTCGATTTATGTCCTTGTACTTCAATTACATGGCACAGAGCATCAATCCTTCTTCATATAATCCTAAGCGTGTATGTTTCATTGATACATCTGATTCAACTGTATTCCTCGACACATTCATGTAGGAAGAGATTCGTGGAATTCCTGATCATGTACGTCCGAAAGATAACCCTAATATATTTTATAATAAATTTCGAGAAGTCAACTGTGACGAAATATTCTACACTGACGGATCGAATCCCGATGTTTCCCATTGGGAACCTAAAATACCTTCTAGGAATATCGAATACCGAGAAAATGTCCAGAAACATACTCATTTAAAATATAATTTTAACAGAAAACAATCTTGCAAAATAAAAAGCACCAAATAATTTTGAAATTAGAAGTAGTAAACAAACTAAGACTACAACTAGAAACTATCGATTGTATTCGCTAGGAGAATAGGAAATAATTTTGAGCGGCCCACAGTAAGCGGACATACTGAAGAAGAGAGTCTGGTTTTTGTCGAGTTTTACAACATTGCAGCAGGAACCCCGATTCCTTGGTGGCTTTGTACCCAGAATATCATTATTTTATTGCGAGTCGCCAGTAGTTGTAAAGATGTGATGCACTTCGAAACAAACTTGGACCGACATTACGAAGAACGTGTTGCCAACATTGCTTGCTTAACTGTATGAAAAGATTGCGATTATTGCGTATTTGTAGTTTCGCTTCTTTCATATTTCCGAGCAAATATATGGCATTGTATATACCTCTACCTGGAAATCTGTAGGCCACTGTCCCACTGATATCGCTTCTTTAATTTTTGATCCGTAGACTGCCGTGCCAGTCTGCGAAATTCTTGTTTGAACCATCCTTATAGAATGATATTTTTGTACCTTGAGCTAGTACAGAACCACCTATATCACATATCTGTCGCATCAATACATGGACGTCATATGCAATGTCGAAGTTCGGTTTAGCCTTCATTTTATCTGGAACTGCTACCAAGACAGGGTTTATTTTCGATTCTAGCCCCTGATAGAATATTAACGTACCGCTTGGAAAGTGCGTGACAAGTACTTCATATTCGTCAGACGAGCATCCACATAACTTTTTGAGTCTAGCAATTTCGGAATTCCCCCCAAAGAGTTCCTCTAGAACCACGCATAGCTCGAAACGAACAAGCCTCTTGTATACTGCTACTATGAGTGAGCTTGTTTTATCCATGACCGCATCCAAGTCACGTGAAGCTTCATTCTTAGAAAATATAAGACCTAGTCGCCGAACCTTCGTCGAAGAGATCCAGGTAGTAGATTTGAGCTTATAGGAAGACGTTGAAATAATCAATGATGAGGTATTTGTGATCACATAAAGACGGTTCGAACTCGAATGGACGAGCCAGCTTGCTAACTCAAGCGCAATACTGTCGGAGCAGAGTGTTACTTCTACCACCTCTTTTTTGCTCGATCGTGCAAATGTTGGGCGATTTACACTATCCAGTATATGCAGATTTGTGTTACTTATGTATTATATCAATAAAACAAAATTGATATCAGAGCTGCACCAAATGATGGGGTGGGCAGGTGAATTACTACCGATTATGAATGGAAACGCATTTCTGCCATAGTATGATACAGCTCTTTTGAAATCATCAGAAGGTGATGATTCATAAAGCGACAAATACTCGTATGCCGAACCATAATCGTATTTCCTGTTCACGTTTTTAACAGTCATATTGACTGTGGTGGCAAAAATATGGCGAGTTGTGAAGTCGGATATAAGACATGCGTCACTAGCACTATTTGCAAGTACACGTACACGAGGCATTTCACGTGGATTAGTCATACCATTTTGTTGAAAGCCACTAAGCTGGGGTTAAGTAGTTTTCCAACATAGAAGTTTCACTTATGGAAATTTGGTTCTTGAACCAAAACTCTGGAAGCTTTCCTGCACATAACGGTGGATCTATTCTTGACTAAGGCCCGCTGGATGCCTGTATGCTGGTTTTGTTCGGAGAAAGATAATAGGCTGATTAACTTTCTAGCCTATAAAAGGAGACAAATTCGGGGGAAGGCCTAAATATTACAGCAGAATTATTGACAAAACTTTACAAAAATCAGAATTTTAAAATTTTCAGTAATGAATTTTTAAAATTGAGACGATTTGTACACAACCCAGGTTTATTCTATTATATTCAGTGAAACCAAACGAATTCAAAGTAGTTTTGTCGAACGTATGAGTATCTTAACGAACTCTAAGGAAGGTCTTTGGGATGTAGGGAACATCTTTAAATTTTCCGGAAATGTGATTCAACGAGTACAATAAAATCGTACAGATCTTAGAAAAATTCTCCAAACTACGAAAAATTTGAGTGAAATAAAGCAATTCCTATCCTTCGGAAGGGAAGTAAAGCCGTTGGTCCCCGGTCCATGAGTTGATGGATCGATATCTAGCCCAGATATTAAAGTCACCTCTCTGGCGTCGGTAAAGAAGAAGAAAACTTTCTATACTTATTAACAAATATCTTCTTTCCGTGATACTTGTGGAGTGCGCAGTAGTATATACGGCCTCCAGCAAAAGCAAGTATGGGACTAACCATTCCTTCCCTTTCCTTCCGCGATCTACGTTCGGGTCTGGCCGGCGCCGGTATTGATCAATAAACACTTCATAATTACCATGAGTTGCACATTGAAAGATGTTTCGCTACTCCCAAGCATAATTATATACTGATTCCCTGTGCAACTTCAGCTAGTCCAGATCGATAACGGAGTAGCAGCCAGGGCACAAGCTCAAGCTCTGAATTAATTTCTGTCAATTTAGGCATCGTCCAACATTGCAACACACAACATTGCGAACCAGTACTCTAAGATTTACGATCTTTATCCAAACCCTATTTGCAAAAATTTTTCTTGTGTCAATTGCAAGTTTATAAAATCTCTCTGAAAATAAAATATGGTATATTACTATTGTATACATTGAAAATAAAAACGCACATCTCCTTTAACATAACATAGAACAGAAAACGATTCGTTGGATACAACTCCACTTAAAAATACATATATAAATATTAAATCCGACAGATAAAATTTACGGCATTCCAGACCGCAAATTGCACACTTGTCAGCTGCTCACCAGGTAAGGAGCGAGTGTATCGTGTCATCATCAAACCCATGAGAGAAACAGTTGTGTGAGTGAGTAGCCCCGAATGTCGTGAACCGACGACGACGATGACAGCACGGACGGAGACCAGGGTTCGCGGTGTGTTTACGTGCACCTTAATCTGAAACGAATAATGTCACACCGCTATGTGCAATTTATTGGCATACGGCCACGAATCATCAAATTCAGCGTCGACGTCGTCGTTGCGTCCTCTTTCTTCTATTTCACTTTCGGGTTGCCTGGCTAGCTGACTGGTTGACGGTGGCACGTTTTCCTCCTTGCTCTTCCTTGTTGCGAAATCTTCAGTGTGTATTTCGAGCCGTGTTCACCTACCCCCCCCCCCCCCTTACTTTTTGACGATAATCCCTCTTGTTGTACAACAAATCTAGTAAGTATGAATGTATGTGCACCGAACCGCGTACAACCGTCGTCGTTCATGATGACGATGATTGTGACGGTGACGATAATCATGATGATGGTGGGAATCGTGAAAAGTGGTATTACTGAATGCTTTCCAGTGTTTTTGTTGCTACTCAAATTTATGCAGTTTATATTTTGAAATTTCAATCAGATATGTTGTTAAAGTGTGCATCTCATGGCGACGATGGTCTGCGAATTTGAATGCTAAAAATCCTAAGGCGGTTACGTTTTACTTCAGATTTGGGACCAATATGAATTCGAACGGTTGCTGATAAAGACAAACATCTAATTTTAGTCGAAAATTCTAATGAAACCCGCAGTGGAGGTGTAGTTTTGTGTTGTTCATGGAAGTACATACTTCTATTGTTTATAGAAATTATTTTGTACAACATTGGTCAATATTTTTCCGACGTGTTTGTACAAGCTGTGATATCTAGAAATGAAAAATATAAAGGAGTGGTTTTCCCTTACTATGTAAATTTCAAATGCAATATTGGATACCGGACTATGGTCATTTAACCCCAAGTTTTTCATAATTATTTGGGACTCAGGTAACCCCACCATAATAGTTATTGCTACATTGCCAACATTGAAAAGGGTAACCTGCTTTAGGAGGCAGTAAATCAACTGCTTTTCACGATTTTTTTAGAAAAACAATGCAGTTTTTTGAAATTTTGAGTTTATTTACATACATATTTGAAAAGCTGATTTTTTTTAGTTGAAAAATATCACCAACCGACAGACTAATGAGTCAATCAGTGAAGCGTCTCGTCGTTAAATTGTGTCTTTTATTCGAGGTTTCCTGCTCGATCTGGACCAGTTCTCCGTGTTTATGCAACAGTAACCTCAAAACTGGCATTAAAGTCTGGTGAAATTCATGTTCCGCAATGAAGTGTAGTACCAGTACTATTCGTTACCACTGGATGTGTTAAAGCTCTATAATCTAGGTTCAATATTCTATTCTAACCCAGTGTAACAACCAGTATCGAAATGCATACTGGAAAACTCTGCAGTTATTCTGTAATGTTTTTCTTGTGAATATGCCGAAATAATCCAGCGTTGACATCTGGTGCAGTACATACACTGAGAAAAAATGGATTAATCACGTTTTAAAGTTACGAAAACAGGACTTTGAACAAAAATAATTTATTTTATAATTATGTCCAATTTTCTTTCAGTAACGTCCGCATAACGCTTTTATTGTGGGAAAAATTGTTTTTGTTTTGTGAACTTCAGTCGCGGTTTCTGCCATCTTATTATTAGATTTATGGTATGTGAACTAATTCACCAGTTTATTGACATTATTCATAAAACCGAAGGTTGACTCATGTTTTATTCATACATTTAGGAACATTAATTCACAAAATCAAAACAGTCGGGATATTTTCTCGGTAACTATTTCACGAAACTCGGAATGGATTCATGGATCTAGTCAATCCTCGTAAACCTATTCATGATTCGTTATATATTTATTACGATTCAAAATCCATGCTTGTGAAATAGTTCACAAAATCGTCAAATATTTATGAATTCGTGGGCTTATTTACGGTTCCTAGTATAATGGTCACGACTGACCATATGTGTCCGTAAAATAGTTCACAAAATCAAAATATTATTCAAATATTCGTGAACTGGTTCATGATAATAGTATAATAGTCACAACTTATCATTCGTGCTCATGAAATAGCTCACCAAATTGTCAAAAAATTATTTTCCTACTTCGGCCCAAGTAAGACGTACAAGCGAACCAAGTGAACAACAACTAGCAACCTCTCGATCTAGTGTGCATTGTTTCGAGAACAAAGGAAACTTATAATTAATTCTTGCCATCATGAGTAAAGTTGACGAAAAAACTCTGCTCCGACCAAATACGGCGGTCGTGGACTTTAAATTCTGTTCATTAAGATTGAGTTTTCGTGAAGTGGAATACCCGCTGAAGGTGAAGCTGCAGCTTAGGCTCAAGGAGATTATGTTTCTACAGTACCATCATCTTCGCAATGTAGTACTCATATCATTCAACACGTTATCCCAAGCCGAGCGTTTCGTTTTATAAGATTCCCATGTATATTGAAAAAGATTATGTCGATGTAAAGTTACATGACCTATCACCACGTACCCCTCCTGATCTAATTGCAAAATACATGTCGCAATACGGAGAAGTAGAATCCATTACACCTGATATGTGGAGAAATTTCTTCCCGGGTACACCTAACGGTGTTCTTGTGGTGAGGATGCGGATCGAAAGACCTATCCCCTCCCACTTGACTATAAAACTCAAAACCCTCGAAACTACTATTAACCAAACAACGTTATGCACCCATGAGGGGCAAACTCGTACGTGCAAGTATTGTAATCAGACAGCGCACCACGGACAACCTTGCGCGGAAGATACAGAGGAGAACGCATCTCTACCGATTTCCAACGCATCCACGGAAACCAACCCAAAAAAGAGTTTTCAATACCAATACCTGAACCACACACGGTTGCCAAATTTGTGACAACTGTTCAGTCCATATTAACAACTGCCAAAGCAGCATCCAGTACCCCCAAAACCGCTGTAAGCAACATTGGTGAAGAAGATAATAACAATGACGATGGATTTACATTGGTCACCCGTAAGTGCAAGCAGCAGGAAAGAACATCTGATCGCGAGCACCAAGGCACTTTTAACGATGATGACCTTGGTGTGAAGGACAGGAGAGAATTAAATGGTACCCATGACGCAGTAGGCGAGCCGCGAAAGAAGGCCTCCGCTCGCAATAAAAAGTTGCGCGCGCGAGATCCAACGGATAATTAATAATATTTGTTTTTACTTTTATTTTTTACATATTGTAAACACATGAAAGATCCACGGCTCTGTTAAGGTACCGCTATGAGCCGTGTCAAATAAACGAAATAAGAAAAAAATAGTCACGATTAACCATTCGTGCTTGTGAAATAGTTCGCGAAATCATACAATATTATTCAGTTCATGATGCCTAGCTCAATAGTCACGGCAGACTGTTGTGCTCGTGAAAAAGTTAACGAAATCATGAAAGATTTCATAGATTCTTCAACTACTTTTTGATTCCTTATACATGATTAACGGGTTTATCTTGCGTGTTTGTGATATTTAGAAGATATCCCTAATCATTTTCAATTTCATGCCGCATAGTCATGAAATTTCCCTGTGAACTATTTCGCAAAATTTGCACTATTTCTTGAAATGTTATATATGTCCAGCTGCTAGCGACCAGTAATATGCACGAGCAATAAATCTAAGAAAACTGTTAAGTCCACGAACATCAATATTTATACATTATAGAGTTTCAAATCGTGTTCGTGCTTTAGTGTGTATACGCGAACGCGTTCATGATTCCTAGTACTTGTGAAATAGCTCGCAAAAACATACAACATTATTCGTGTTTTCGTGAACTGGTTCATGATGCCTAGCTAAATAGTCACGGCAGACCATTCTGCTCGTGAAAAGCTCACAAAATCATGAAAGATTATTCATGAATTCTTGATTTATTATTCCTTGTACATGATTTACGATTTATCATGCGTGCTTGTGATAGTTAGGAAATATTTCTAATCATTTTCAATTGCATGTCACATAGTCACGAAATTTTCACAAAATTTGAAGTATTATTTGTGTTTTTATTTTCGTTACATGCACTATTTTGAAATTTCATAAATGTCCAGATGCTACAAATGACCAGTAATATGTACGAGCAGTAAACGTAAGAAAACTGTTAGGCCCACGAACATCGATACTTATACAATATTGAGTTTCAAATCGTATTCGTACTTTAGTTCACTTTCATAATCCAGTTAATATTGTCACGTTAATTCGAGTAAAAAATGCGCATGAAACTAAAAAATAACTTATCACTATAGGACGAAGTGGAATTTCGAATATCGTGAGGAGACTGCTGATATTCTGAAAATGAGTCACATAATTCAACGTATCGAATTTGGTATTAGGCTCAATAATAAAGTATCACGATAACGTGCATATAAATTACAAAAATCGTAACCGAGATCCTGAAATCATGAAAATATATCACTACTCGTGGCTAAAATGTCATGATAACGGGAATAGCAATTGCGAAAAGCGTGATCAATATCCAGAAATCATGAACACAATCACATTACTCGTGATTAAAATATTAAAAATCGTCGCTATGATCCTGAAATCATGAATATGAATCACTCTACTCATGATTAAAGGATTACGATGACTTGAAGAGAAATTACGAATAACCTACTGAAATCATGAACCTTACTTAATTGTCGTTTGTGTGTTCCTATTTTATGAACTAGAATCATAACAAAAAATAATCATGTCCAGGTAACAATCACAGTAATTCAACCAAACATTTGAAAATAACGCCATATATTCACCGCGAAATGTTTCTAAGACGCACAAGTAGTTTCATGAATGCGAGGTTTATTATTCATAATTTCAGAAATTTGATCACGATATTCGTAATTTGCTCAGTTTGTTTTTTTCATGAGTTTATGAACGGATTTTTTCCCGTTTGGAATTCTATAAAAACCACACAATAAATTAGTCTGATTCACATTAAATAGGATAGACGAGCCCCCTCCCCTATCTCATTAGTCAGGATGGCTTACTATTGCATTAATAACTTGGCATACAATGATTGGTTTGCGCTTAAATGAGAATCGTGCCTAAGAAGTAATGCAATGAAAAATCTGGCATGGAAAATATTCGAGCCAAACTCGCCCCTATTAATCTAACCATTTGAGCTAATACGTGGAATAGAGATAGCAGACACTACTCTAATTAATTCGTTCCGATAAATAGGTGCGTTGATGAGCCGATATTTGTTACTTACCCATTCATGCCCATGTTGTTTGTGGACAACACACACACACACACAGCTATAGCTTTTACACAGCTATAGCTTTTGATTGAGGCAAGATTTCCTCACAAAAACAAGTAAGGCTAATGAGGAATTCTATGAGAAATCGGACGACCACAAAATATGACCATCGTCGATTCGAACGAAACTTTGAAGTTGTGATCGGTTTATGAATCTCCATGATTTTTTTTGACAATTGCAATAATTTGATACAGGAGCAATTTTTCAAAAGGGCGTAAAAATTTCTACTTGCATTAATTTCAATTGTTTTTTGTTCGATTACTGTATTTTATACATCAAAACTTTCTGAGAACGAGTTTCAGGGAATGAATATTTTTGTAGGAAAGAAATATTGACTTTTTTCAGTCAATATTTCTTTCCTACAAAAATATTCATTCCCTGAAACTGTGTCATTTTTCACAAAAACAAAAATTTGAGTTAAAAATATTTTGTCAACAAAAACCTAAAGAGAAAAGAAACATGTTGAGTGTAATTATATGATGGAGAACTTATCGGTAAAAAGTTTTTCTAACAATAACTTTATACATGTTTTGAAATTTCATACTAATTGGCATACAAAACTATAATTTTATTACAGAATATAATTCTAAGTAGCATATTAAACCAAAAGGCATTTAACAAAAATCTTCCAAAATGTGATAGTTTTCGAGATATTTGGAATTTTGTTCCAGCGAAACAGTTAATTCGTGTGATTATGCCCTTTTTAAAATATATGCCTTACTCCACCATAAAATGTCAAAAATCTACTTTTTATCGTTTTAAAGACGTAAAAGAAACTTTTTTAGTGTATTTGGATCATGGAGAAGCTTCCAATAAAAAAAGTTTTTTTCAACAACAACCTTTGACATATTTTTGTAATTCATACTATTTGCAGTCAAAAATACAATTTTCTTTTTGAATATGATTCCAAACGCCATTTTAAATCAAAATGTCAATTACAATAATTTTCTGAAATGTAGTGGTTCTCGAGATATTTAAAATTTGGTTTCAACAACACAATTCTTTTGTTTTATTACGATCTTTTCAGAAGTTATTCGCGTTTCTCCATCAACAACAATAGGTTTTTCAAAAGGCCCATAACATTTCCTGCAACTACTCTTTTGATATCAAAACGGTATTATAACCCAAAACTACACGAAAACAACCAAAATATGATCAAACTATTTAGTTTAATCATAAGACCCGACGGTTGAATAGTATTTTGATTGATTTCGTATAACTTTCAAGTGGTTCACAATATCACCTTGATGTCAAACAGAAAGTTACAGGAAATGTTATGGGCCTTTTGAAAAACCCATTGTTGTTGATGGATAAACGCGAATAACTTCTGCAAATGTCGTAATAAGACAAAAGAATTGTGTTGTTAAAACAAAATATGAAATATCTCGAGAACTACCACATTTCAGAAATTTTTTGTTATGAGCATTTTGATTTAAAATAGCTTTAAGAATCATATTCAAAAATAATATTGTATTTTTGACTGCAAATAGTATGAATTATAAAAATATGTCAAAAGTTGTTGTTAGGAAAACTTTTTTATTGTAAGCTTCTCCATGATCCAAATACATTGAAAAAGTTTCTTTTACGTCTTTAAAACGATAAAAAGTAGACTTTTGACATTCTGTGATGGGGTGACGCGAATAACTTTTAAAAATGGCATTATTACTCGAATTAACTGTTTTTGTTGGAACAAAATTCCAAATATCTCGAAAACTATCACATTTGAAAGATTTTTGTTAAATAATTTTAATTGAATATGATGCTTAGAATTATATTCTGTAATAAAATTTGCAGTTTTGTATGTCAATTAGCATGAAATTTTAAAACATGTATAAAGTTATTGTTAGAAAAACTTTTTTACCGATAAATTCTCCATCATACAATACCATTCAAAATGTTTCTTTTCTCTTTAGGTATTTGTTGACAAAATATAATAACTTAGAAAAAATGGGTTTTTTGCAATTTAAATTTTTGACATCAATTTTAGTTTATTGTGAAAAATGACACATTTTTTTCAGCGCATATTTTTTGTACATAAACATTCATTCCCTAAAACTCGTTTTCAGAAGGTTTTGCTGTATAAGATACAGTAATTGAACAAAAAAATTGAAATTGATGCACGTAGAAATATTTACGCCCTTTTAAAAAATTACTCTTGAGTCAAACTAATCTTACTGATTGTGGAAAATGTTTAGTCTTCCATACCGATGAAACCTGCAAAGTTTCATAGGAATCTAAGATGGTCGGTCACGATTTTAAATATTTTCGGACGGATCTTTGTGGAATTCCTCTAATGAATGTGACTATTGCCTTTCATTTGAGTAATACCACTTACAAGGATCAGCTCTAGAAGCGAAGTTATTGCAATTAGTCTGACTCGATTTCGATGGAGCAGTTCTGCCAGGGACAGTTTACGTTGACAACGGAAAATGATTTTTTCATGTATCTTCGTTATGGTGCAATATTATTGAAAACTGATAAAATTATCAATTTAGACTGTCTTTGGCTACCTTTTCCATGCAATTGGACTATTGTAAATATTCTTGGAGAATTGTATTGAGCATTGGAAGGTAAAAATTGAGCAGCTTCTAGCACTGCAAGGGAAGCACCAATCTTTTTGACAATAGACTTTTCGTGTTTCTTGATCTCACCGTTTTCAAGAAAAAATAGTTTTGAAGCCTTACATGCACTAGAAAAAAGTTTGGCATGAAAGGGTTAAATTAATCACAAAAACTTTACATATTTTTTCATTCGAGTGCCTATCAAACAACGCAACATGTAATGTATTGTTCGAAGCCAAGAGTAAGTGATTTTACCATAGTCTGCCACTTTCGCACAAACGAGCATTTTGAGAATGGGCATAGCATAAGCAAAAGGTTCCTGATATTTGCAGATATGCACTTCGGGAATGTGCAACGGGTTTTTTTTTCCAGGATGGCATTTGATATTGCTTCTGAAATGTTGTTTGGCTTATATGTAAAAGAAGACCGAGAACGAGCGTTATGAAATTGGAGTAATTTTTATGTGTTCTGTTTTTACAACATTCTGTGGTGTTGTGATGGAAACGATATGGGAATGTTGGTGCAGAGGTGCAACCCGAAATTCTTCGCTTATTGCCAGCATCATTCTGTGGCAATTTGTGAGGCCCCCTATCAACCGTTGGATGGTTTAACGTTATATAAATTCATATGTAGGAGTTGTATACCAAGGATAACCTGAAACACGATTCCTGTCAACACTCTGTGCACCTAGTGAAAATATTTGTATTAAGCATATGATACAAAAGAATAACTACTGTATCGATTTTATTGGTTATTTTCGCAAATTTGAGGCTATGAGAAACGAAAGCAATGAAATTGAAAGATGGATAGGTATTCTAGAGCGAATCAGTTATAAACTTAGAACGGAAAACTAGGACTAGGCAGGCTCATATGGACATGATCGAAAGGAAATGTGAAGAATTCTTTGCCTTCTGCTAAGTAGGAGTTGAGCGTTGCACCCAAGTCAACCGCATGGTCTATGGTAGAACATAACTCATCATCATGTTTTACCGCCGACTCAAATTTGTCGAAAATAACCAACAAAATCGATACAGTAGAACCTTGCGGCAATTAAAACATAGTAACAAAAGAATAACTACGAATAGCATCGCTTTACTAACATATTATTCTATTATTTTGCTTTGTGAGCGATGTCATCATAATGATAATATGATCAACTAGTTCAATCCCAATTTAACATATATTATTTCATGAATTAAAAAAAAATATTTATATTCGTGACCATGTTTGTTCATTTCTAATTTTTTTTTAATAATTCAGTCCCAACGCACTTTAAGGTTCCATCAATCACAATAAATATGTAATGTTTCATCAGACAAAATCATAGCGTGTATGATATATTCCACGCAAATTGAATGCACAATATGGTTCGCCACTCGACACGAACCCTTTTTTACACGTGCAATCATTCTCGTAAAAATCCAACCCCCGTCTGAGGTAGCCGTCCGCAGCCATCAACTGTACGACCCATGTGTATGTGCCAGCCTGCGAATGAAACTGCAAGGAGCAGATGATGACGATGATGATCAGCACCGTATGCGAAGCGCGCTGGCATTGATGGAGTACATCATTTTCGCTCCCGCACACACATACACTATCAAAATCGCATCTCCAAGCCAGTCTCTTCTCCCCCTTCCCAATGGTTCGCGCAGTTTGTATATTTCAATCCTTAATATGTTGTGACACTGTAAAACGACACAAAACAACACGTAAAATGAAATAAAAAAGCATGCTCCGCCGCCGCTGTCGTTAGGACTTCTTCCACCCACAATACCCACTTGAAGACGTGAGGAGAGAAAAAGAAAAAAGAAAACAACATCACTCAAGTCGAGAATCGAGCGGAAGTCGGCGGGGCGGTCTGGTTGTCAACTCCACAATATTAGACATATTTCATGATTGCTTCCCTGTTTCTGCCGCTGGTTTTCTCTTGGTCGATTCTATGCAAACTCTTTCCACAGCTTTTTTATTCGCTTGCTCGTGAGCTTTGGGCGACATATCAAAGTAACATCATACTCGAAATATGAGAAAGGCGAAAAAATTGCAAGCAGAGGGAAGCGTCAGGTGGGCTGGAGCATTCGTGAAAAAACCGCTTCACCCAGAATACTTTCCGAGTGATGACTGTTATCACAGAAATGGGCGAGTTTTTATGCGCAATATTCTTTTTTTTTCTGTTTGCATCAAGGCGAAAAGTTTGTTTTGTTGTTGCTGTTGTGCAACGCTTGGGATACAAAGGCAATAGCAGTTTTATTTCACTCAAATGCACTAGAAAATTGGAAAATGTACGTCGTGGATTTGCGCGCACTCACGGCGTCTACTGAACACCGGCGGAGTGCTGCAGAACAATCTTCAACACACAGCACAGAAGTCAGTCGACGGTGATGGAGAACCGTTGGGCAGAATGATGCGGTTATTTATAAACCTTTTACACGAATATAAAAGACACATTTGCCATCAGAGAATCGAAATGGGTGACAAATGGGTGTGCTAAGCTCGGTTGTCGACGACGACGATGCTGCGGCACCGCAAGAATCCAATCCAGCATCGCCTTGGATTGCATTGCGAATTGGAAAGGGCGGCGTCTATTCGCAGCGTCATAGTGTTCATCGCAAATAGTCGCTCGTCTACGTTGTTTGTTTGGCACTGGCGGATTCCAAGGATGCCATAGACGTCGTCGTTTGTTGATTTCTTTTTCTTCTTCTTTTGCTGCTCAAAACGATTCGTTGCGAGAATTGAACGATAAAAACTTTTTGCTTTAGGGTTTCTAAAATCATGTTGCTACTCTCGGTTTCAAGTATGTGGCTATTTATTGGTGCATTAGTTTGATGGCTCGTAGGTCCTTTTGAGAGTTAAGTACCACACTACTAACATGGGCTTTATCCTGAGTTTAACTTACAGAAATGTGAATATACTGGGGGAATACATTCGCAAATCTGCAAACTTTCGTAATGTATGAGAATTTTTTCGTACATATCATTCGTAGTTCTGTGCAAACGTTTTTATTTTCATTACGAGTATTTCGTAAAAAACCGCGAAACGAATTTCGCAGGCTTATTAAAGTCTTTCTAATATTTACAAGCATCTTTTGTAAACTGAACGATTTTTTTTCTGAAAAATCCCCTAAATAATGATGGTCAAAGAAAGCATCTTTTGTAATATGAATAACATCGCTGAACGAAATTATTCATAAATCTGCTACGAATAGGTTCATCCGTGGATCCGAGCATTTCCTTGCATTGTGAATAATTGGTTTCGATCATTTTACGAGCTCAAAACATGGTGATTTTAATAACGAATATTTCGTTTCAGACATAACCGCTATCAAATTGTTTGTTTGAAGCCGGATTCGAGCTGGGTTTTGTTCTGACGTTGGGAGTTGAACCCAGGTGCATACAAGGCAATCGATTTACCAACTACGCTATCTCCACTCTTTTTCTTCAGCCAACTCCTCCGATTTTTTTGTTTTTAAAACCGGTAGCTTTCGAAGTACCACGGACCGACCTCCAGCATTAGCTACCGTTCTGGTGAAAGGCTTCTTGAAATCGCTGGAAATTTGCGATCCCTCTGCATTCGTCGTCAAACCGAAATATGTTGGCCTTCGGTTTCATAATCTTCAGAAACTCTCCACCACAGGTTCTTTGAAGTTTGGCTCACCAAAACTCGGCAGGTCCTGGATTTATAGATCGTTTCACCATCCCATAGTGCTGTGCACGATTCCGGCAGTCTCCATTACATTTCCACCAGTTGGTTTGATAGAGTTTTACTTCGTCGTGGAACGTGCCATATATCTGCGATCTGTTGCTATTTAGCTTACGTTTGACGAAAATTACCGTCGAAAACGAAACTATTTTTTGTGATTGAAACGAAATGGTTTGTTATTTTACCAAATGTTTGTATTTAGCACGAATATTTCGTAAGCTGGAACGATTTTTTTTCGTCGAACAAAAGTTTATTTAAGTCGTATTTTTACATGTTATTTTGATGTTTGACAACATTGATTTTATTATACAAAAGAGATCGATCTGGTAAAATCGATTTTTTCTAAAATGCTCATCACTACGAAAGATTTTTGCAGCAAATTTTGTTATTGACGAAATAGAATCATCATCATCCCAAGAAATTTGGTTGTCGCTAGTCACGGTTTTTCGCAAAGAATCCCAACAATATTTATTTCTCAAAAAATTAGTTACTACGGGAGTGCTTGTAACTTTTGTAAACATTTTTCGTGAATGTCACGAAGAAAAAATATCAATCACTTAGTACTTCATACTGATGAGTACTTTGAAATAAAATCGGTTTTGCCAGACCGATCTCCTCAAAAAATCTATGTTGTCAAACATCAATCCAAAAAATCGGATGCAAAATAATATGTAAAAGTACGAAAACTTTTGTACATATACAAACATAACTAAACATTCGCGAAAAATAATTTCGTCATCAACGATAACTTTCGGACAATGTATATCAATTATATAAAATTACGAAAACAGATCAGAGATTAGATGCAGAACTGGCGTATATGATGGAATAGTGCGTAATTTATTGTCTCGCGTGCATTTTTTCCTTCCTGGGATTCGTTAGTTACTTTTTTGCAGTGCTTAATTCGAGCATTCGGTTCGCTTCACTCGGGAGAACTAGATTGGATGAATTAAGGTACGATTAATTTACCGACGCACGTGAATCATCCGTTCCCGGTTAGCGAGGTATAACATAGCCCTAATGAAATGCAGTTGTCGTTGATGGTAGGTAAATAGCATTTACTGGCCTTTAGACGAGTTCAAGTTGTTTGATTGCATGTTAAATGGATTCCTCTTTTCTACTTCATTGATCTGCGTTTGATGTTTATGTTCTATTGGTTTGTTTTTCCTCAATATATGTATACCAGGAACAGTATCGATCAATTTATACGCTTCTACTCCATCTTTTTCACCTCTGTTTGGCATGTTTTTTTTCTTTATTTTACTTTATCTTAAATTAGAATCATACTAGAACTTATTAAGGAGTTATATACAAAGTTGGAACTAAAAAATTATATACAAAGTTGGAACTAAAAAATTTTTCTCGAAAACTGTTCATGCGATCTTCAGAATTTTTTTTTTTTTGAATTGTTTGTATTCATATTCTCGTGTACTTGAATGGTTCATCATTCATCCAAAAAAAATTTATTCTTCGCAATGAATTTTTGTTTAAAATTTTGAACACCAAAAAACTCAATTTTTTGGTGAACATGTTTATTTATGTAGGAAAAAAATGTATTGGGAGGTTTCCCAATAAATCCGTTCAAGTACACTACAATACATTTTTCTTGAATAATTTTTTTTACTCTTTTGATTTCTGTTGAGCGGCTCGGCCTGGAGAGCGTTCACCGCAAACCTCTGCCAAAAAACACGTTTCGGGATAGACCATAACTCCACCAACCTTGAATATTTTTTTAATTCATCCTTTTTTTCGAACTTTGATAGTACTACTAACAAACTATCTACCGCTTTTTTAAATAATATTGGCATAAAACATTTTTTAAAAAAATCACGAACTTAGCTCACTTTTTTCGCCACAACTTTGTATATAACCCCTTAACACAAATCAATTGCATATTCTTTCATATACTCCCACAATCCCTCTCATTTCAAATGTACAAGCGCTCGCGCCCTTCGGGGTAACACCATTGCAATCATCCCACGTGCAATTGTAATCATCCTTACATACTTACGCCCGCAATTACTCCAACATTAAAACACCTCGGTAATTAAGTGAATGTTTTAG
Organism: Topomyia yanbarensis; assembly: GCF_030247195.1. Lineage (NCBI taxonomy): Eukaryota > Metazoa > Arthropoda > Insecta > Diptera > Culicidae > Topomyia > Topomyia yanbarensis. The sequence goes on along the minus strand of NC_080672.1, from coordinate 273,885,964 downwards.
CACTTGTTAATTTGCAAAATCGCTCTCAAGCATTAACCAACCGCTCCACAGTGGGGATAGGTCAATAATGCAAAAAAAATATTTCGGCGAAGGCGTGTTTTTATCTTGCGATTACATCATTCTGTATGTATATTTTATAGCTTCATAATTAATTTTGTCAATACTGAACTGGTTTTCTTAGTATATAGAAGAATGCATAGGGTGGCTCGTTATTTACCGATAATGTAAATAATATCGATAATCGATTGCTCGCCAGAAAAATGTTTTTGTCGATCTGTAATTTTTAATATTCATTTTTTTTTTAGATAACACTACTATTAGCTTTGTATTAAATGATAATGTTCAGTTTTGGGAGTGTAAGGAGAGCAGAATTATGGGTTTATTTGTATAAGTAATAGAAAAAATTAACCTAAAAATTTTCAATATGACTTTAACTAACTTTGTCCCTCGATATCCTTCCCGAACTTCTTTTCAAAATGGTCGTCAGACGTTCCACTTTCACTTAAACTAGGCTTCAGCTGCGCATCTCTGCGCCCAGAATGCCTAGAAAATCTAAGATGTTGTACATGTTTAACGGGATAATGCAAGACGAAAAACTTTATATCAGACTGTCAAATTATATTACGATAATAATTACTACTGATCTCGAAACTATATAGCTTCTTTGTTATTTTCCCAAAATTTCTTATCGATCGAATCATTAGAACTTGAGTTATATCGATTTATTTGACGCTTCTCTTTGAAACACATGTCACTACGAAATCTTCGATGTACGAGGCAAATGTCTCACTCCACTTCGTATTACAACTACGTTCTCAAGTACAAGTAGTATTTCTCCATTTTAAAATAGCTGGTACTCGGTTTTTTTTTATTATGGGATAATTTTTATTGTAGGAAAACACATTGTTTGTTCACGAAAACCATCATTTTAAAGGAAAAAATACACGATTTATTTAAAATTCGAGATATTATGCTCACCGAAGACGATATCATAATATTTGCGTTCAGGTGCAGAAGCTACAATTTAGAGAACTTTCAATGAATAACTATTTATTTTTTACCAGCGCAGCACAACTTGTACTATTCGATACTAAAAAAAAATCTGGAACAAAAAAAAGTAAATGTGAATCTTAATGTAATAAGAAAAGCCGTATTACACTGTTAGGTGGATATAACCAATTTTTTATTGCGAAATTTGAATTCTGCGACCCAAATTTACTATAGAAATGCAGTTTTGTATCAAAATTTGCATTAAATATATTTATGATCGCCTCTCTTGAGGAATGGAACCACTGTGCGCTCATGTAATTATAAATCAGACACTTCCGGGAGTCCCTATCATGTTTTCAGTTGGACCAATAAAAAAATGTCGCTCTTATCAACTAGATAACATGTTCCATGGTAATATGGCCGGGAACTCTAGTATCTGAACCATACATTGAAAATTTAGCATTAGATTCACGTTCCGCGCGCGAGCATTCCAGAACACACGCGAATATGGAAATGGCCACATAGTTGACGTATTTCGCGTCAACTCGAACAAATGTTGGTAGCACCCTCTCAGATTTTAATGAAACTTTCTGTACATGAGAACTTTGCCACAAAAAGCCATTTTGCATACTTTATTTTTCCAAAAATGATCTAGACTGTCTTTTGAAAAGGGTCAATCTTTTTTTACCATTTTTCTTCAAATGGTCTAAAAATGGTAAGTCCTATAAAAATGTGCTATCTGAATCGATTGGAAGATTGGAAGACTGGAGTTTTATTGGATTCTGAGATGATTAAGACTTTCATTGGTTTGGTGTTCGATATAAATGCGCTGAAAAAAAATTCAGTTTGGACAAGGAAAAGTTTTTTTCAAATAACTTTTTTCCTTGAAAGTGCCCGACTTGAATTATTGACGGTAAGTAGGGAACATAATTATCTACCTTGGAACAAAATTCCATCCAAATCAAAGATAGGATTTTTTTTCTAAATCGACTTTAAATTTTTAAAATTGATTTTTTTTTCAGTGTAGGTGTCGATGTAGATTTTTTTTAAATATTTGTATTCAAAAATTTGACTAATTTTGTGAAAATCACTCCTTCAACATTTTGAGACGTAGTCTTCATGTACAGAAAGTTTCATTAAAATCTGAGAGCGTGCTACCAACTCTGAATACGATTTAGCGCGGAATTCGCCAGTTATAAAATAGAATTTATCCACGCAAAGTGCTAGAATACGCGACAAACATGTGAACATACAAACACTTAAGCCTCGCCTACGCACAACAACGCCTGTGATCTCACAAACATGAAAACACTCCAGTAATTAGATGAAGATTTTAGCACTTATAAACTCATAAACGCGGTCTCAAGCGTGGAATTACAAACAGGCGGTATCATGAATCGGTCACGTTCGAAAGTCCCTTCAGTTATGAAATCGAATTTATACACGCTAGCACATGAGACATACAGACGTCCACGCAACGTACAAATGCCCACGCGACATGCAAACGCCCACGCGATCGAGCTTTAACTATAATCTATAAACGCTCGAGCCCTTCGCGATGATACTGAAAGACGATCGTGCAAACGCGATCATACACGCACAACTACGCCCAATATTTTGCAAATTCAAAAAGGACCCAATGGTTTAGTGAAGGCTATCACACTTATAACCTTATTAACGCGGCGTTAAACGCGCACAAATAAACGCTCATTCCCACGCGATCGTAAAGTCTCTACGCCCGTGCATCTGAACCGTACACTCAATATCACAACCAGAATCACGACCCGCTACAATTGGTCCCGTAAACATTTCCTGTCTCGTCTGCAATGGTGTTGAGTGATTTTGACGGGCAGCCCTTCCGAGAACCCAGCTCTACAGCTCCAGCAGGACAACTCTCGAAAAAAATCTATTAAAGTTTCGTCCAGCAAGTGGCAATTTTTTCAGTTCGTGAAATGAACGAAGTCAATTTTTTACAATGCACGAAAATACTCATTTCAGAAAACGACGAATGAATACGTACATTGTACAATCATTTTCGTTCTATTAACGAATTTATTTTATCTGTTGTGATGGTCAAAAGTAATTATTGCGAGGGTTGCATTTTAGCAATGGAGTGCCTTTGAGAAAATTTAAGTATAGGAAAGCCCTTGCTGCTGGCGCTGACATATCAGTGATTTTTTCACTTAGTAGCGCGATTTAAAATTTCCATTTTCAGAAAGCTCACATGCGGGATCGGTTTCTTTGATAATGTTTAAAAAAATATTATTTCAAACATCTGCTCTAAAGACACTAGTTGTCTTTTTCTTCTCTTTTTGATATTTGGCGCATGTTTCGTGGAGAGATATAAAAAAACTGTGTTAACTCTCCGCGTCCAACGGCATTTATATAATCAAAATCGGTCGAAAAGTACCGGAGTTATTCATATTTTCCCAAATAAGGGATTCTCCTTGTTGTGCACTAAAAACGAAAAATGCACTTTCGGAATAATTGCGTTGGTGCAATTCTGATCATAGTAGCAATGTCACATAAACCTCTTAACCCTTTCATACCTTAAAACTGTCGGGGCCAAGAAACACGAAAATTTTATTTTGATCAAGATAGGTGGTTTCCTTGTAGTGATAGAAGCTGCCCAATTTTAATCTTCCGATACTTAGTACAATTCTCCTAGATTTTCCACCATTGTCCAATTGCTTGGAAAAGTCAGTAGAACACAGTCAAAATTATTAGGTTTTATCTGTTTTCAATACTATTTCAAGACAATGAAGAAGTATATAAATTTCATTTTCATCATTAATTTAAACCATCTCTGGCAGCACTGCTGCATAGAATCCAAATCGCTCTAATTGCAACATCTTTAGTTCTACGGATCATATTTACAACTGTTGGTGCTCAAATGAAAGGTAATTGTCACAGCTCGTAGACTTGCTTGTTTTGTGAGCAAATCTTGTTCAAATCAAAAGATGGGTATTTAAAAATGTCGGTGTTTATAAACAACACGGGCATGAAGGGGTTAAGAGTCATGCGTCACAGTTCCTAATTTTACAAAAATTGGATAGCTGCCATTTTTCGACCGATTGTGATGATGTCGGTGGTTGCGGAATTGTCATTAGGAAGGAAGGACTGAATTTTTCACATGGTTGTCCCAAAATTGCTAAATGTTTCTGACAAAACAGCTTTATATAGCATGTAGTTTGAAAGGTATATTTTGTGTGCCGAAGGACCCAGATTTTGTTTTTTTGTAATAGTAATTAAGCATTGCTTTTGTACTTTAAGACACCACAAGACAAACAAATTACCGTAAATTACCAGACAAATCAAATTTAACTTGCCTATAACTTATGCAGTTAGACGAATGTTTAATTTTAAATATTTTGAAAATTACAATTAATGATATAATTAATGATATTTTTAGATTTACAGTCACGCATTGTGCATTGAAATAACAGAAAATATTTCATACGCAGAGCTGTTCGTTGATTGTAGAATGACAAGTTGTAAACTCAATGAAGTGGGTAACAAGATGGCTACCGCAATCCTACCTCTCCGAACGATCTGATTTCGTTAGAATTGGCACAACATGTTCAAGCATATTTGAAACGCCAATCGGAATTTGCATTTATTATCATCCTGCTAAATGTCTTTAATGTAAAATTAACGGAAAAGCGATGATAATGTTAATCTAGTGACGTTAATCTCAATTAATAGTTAATTGCATTTAATAGAATTATGAGCATTATGCTTAAAATTACTTCACCAGAAGGTTCTTGTTCTTTAGTTTGAGTAATAACACCATCGTCATGGCTTAGTCGTTTCCATAAGGGACTCTTCGTAAATGTCTAACAATAAATCAAACCGCCATAACTGCAGTCAACATCACCACCCAAATCTATCCCAAGGAGAAAGTCATATTTCCGAGCAGCCAGTCAATAATAAAAACCAAAAGCCCTCTCCTGTTCGTATCGCACCTCCCTGCGGTTAATTTCGACCCAATTTAGTAAGTAATTTGTCATCACTTATTTTTTCCGTGATCAGCATGTTCGGAATATAACCTTTCAGCGTACCTTACAACATTTCTAAATTCTTAAAAAAGGAGAAGAATTCCGCCAGCAAAACCTTAATTCCACCTTGCGTACGAACTTCTACGCGGCCAGGGTCCGGTAACAGATTTATTAATTCATAAATTTTAGCTGGAAATTAAGTTATGCAGGCTTTCCTTGTCAGCATCAGGGGAAGTAAAAAAAACTGAGCTACCTTTCCCCGCAGTCAATCGCTAAATCTGTCGGTGCCGCGAGGGGTACGGTGAAATGCTTTCTTCTTACTTTCAACCCTCGCCCGATAGCTTGGATCAAAGCCGTCTTCCCTCATCTGGCTGAGGAGTATCCTTTGTGGTAGAAATCGCCGTGCTTTGTGCCTAACCTGATCACATCAGTCAGGCGGATGAAACTTCGTGTACAGGAGAACCGGAAGAGCGACGAGGATCGAACAACAAAAGCAGGTCACGTGTTTTTGAACGGGTAAGGATGAAAAGGTACCATCGTCGGCCATCCTTTCGAAAGATGCATCAAAACCGATGATGGGGCCTCCTCTTGCACATCAATCCGTGGATATAAAAATGTAGAGATAATACACTGCGAATAGAAGGAAAATGCGAGAGTGCGCGAGAAAAATAAAACTCTTGCTCTCAAATGGAGCGGTAAAACATTAAATAAACATGAGCATTTGCATATCTGAAAATTAAATAACCTGCCAGGCAGTGCAGTTTTTTTTCTTCTTTGCTGTAGGCGCCCTCGTTTCTATGAGATTTTATGGTGTGTTGTACACAACTCTGAAGATTTTTGGAGATTTTTGGAAACCTGCTAAATTGATTGTACCAAATTCGAGAGAGGCGATAATCATCTCATTATTTTTTGCGAGGTCGTTTCTGTTATCGCGATCTTTCGCTTTGGAGGCATACTATAGTTCCCCGAGGAGGGTGAATTGGAAAATTAATTAAGAAAAATGACCGTTTTCCGAGTGGGGCAACGACAATCGTTCGATGGTTTGCTCTACTGAGGTATTCAAGCTGGGGGAGTAATAGCAAAAATGGTTGCTCTTGTGTGTGTGATTTTCATTTATTTATATGGTATTGTTGAAAATTGGCTTAGGTATCGTCTTAGCGTACGCTTTTGAATGATTCGCTATATTTGACTTAGATTTTCGGCTGACACCGCATGGTTTTATAACTCGAATGAAGAATTTTGGTGATTTAGATGATTCGTTGAATTTTCAAAACGTCTATGAAAAATTATTGCTATCACTTTCAAATAAATCACCACAATATTCATGCAGATTATAGGTTCAGGTCTAGAGTAGTGTCCTGCGTGCAATGAGAGAACGATGTTGAGGGAAGCAAGATTAATTTTCCATTCAAATTTTCTATATTTTATGGAGAGTTATTTTTCTTTGGCCTCTGTAGGCACTCATTGCCTATCACGGACGCCAGATATGTGAATCATTATCAGGTTCATAGGCATCGGCCTATCAGCAGATGGACTGACTTAAATACTAAATGTTATTGAATATATCCATGTAATAGTAGACTAAAATGTGTACCGTAAACTGGGGTGACATTGATCACTTTTCGAAGTAATCATTACATATTTTTAGACGCGACACATTTTTTTCAAGTTTAATATTTTTAAACCATGTACTGATGTATGGAGAACATGATTGGATGGTTTTACCAAAAATTGTCCGCTTACAGCTATTTTTCCAAAAATGATTTCAAGTTGAAGTCCGTTTTCGTATTCTGGGGTGACTTTGATAACCTATATGTTCACCCACATTAAGTTATTGATGTCAATGTTTTTCATTCAAATGTTTGTTTAAACTAATTTTGGAAAGATAATCATTGTTAAATAGATGTTAATTGGTATTATAAAAAGTATTTCAGTGTACTGTAAAATTCGAGTAACCAAAATTGTATAATTTGTGTCCAACTAGAATAAAAGATTCTGAAAACCTTTAAAATTGCTAAAATTGTTTTATTTCAGTACTTTATCAATGTACAAAAAGTTTCATCCATTTTAACACGTTGGAATATTGAACAATAAAAAAATGTTGCGAATTTTAGCTTAAAATAATTTGAAATAATTGCCAACTAGTTTCACAAAAAAAATTATTTAAAATAAACAAACTCTTAAAACTAAATTTGGTACATTCCAATCTAAAGAAAAATAAAAACTTACTTGTAATTTATAACTCTTACGCAAATCTGAGATTTATTTGTTTTATAAAAAATAGACACTTTATGAAGCTTCGTAAAAATAAGGTAAAGTCAAATTTCGGTTTTTTGTAGTTTTTGTACCCAAAAACCGAACAATATACTCATAAAGTATAACAAATCAATATTTTATAAGTTTAGAGTAAAAATCATTTCAAATTAAAATGATTCGGTAAACTATTCTGGTTTAATAAGCGATCTACGAAAAAAATTTCGACTGATCAAAGTCACCCCGATGATCAAAGTCACCCCGGTTTACGGTAAGAGTATCGAACTGTAGAGCTCTGATATTGAACAAATTGTTTCCTGGAATCCTAAATTACCTGGCAGTAAACACCAGATCCGAGAAAAATGTGTCAAAAATATACTGCCCATAATAGCATAAGAGTCCCGTATTGAAAAAACGCAAGTCGAGAAAAACGCTGTTCAAGGTTTACACTTTCATTGAGGCAAATAGATACGACAACCATGGTTTGGTATTTTTTTATATTTTCTAAACAAGCCTGGTAATCTTATTTAAGCATTATGATTCAGTGGTGATACAGAATACAATCCAACAGATAACTCATTTTCGACAAAAATCCATATGCCTTTATGGGAAGATGTGTAGATAAAATTTTACTAATCGACAATGTTTTAGTCATATCAATTTATTATGGGTTTAAATGGATACTCCATGGATTCTCATTATTCATTAAACCATTAATGTCATACTTATTTTTCGTGCGCTGCAAAAATTGAGATTACGGTTTAGAAGAAATAGGAATAGTTATTCAAATCAATTTCTTCTTTTTTAATGGGCTATTAACTCTAAGCGATGCGAGCAGGGTTTTGCCTCTGTCAGGCATTTTGATTGATGTGAAAGATAAAATCTTTCACATCAATTCTTTTGCTCCAGTACTACAACCCACTCTGTCTATCAGTTCCTTGTACTCTCGCTTGATACTTCTAACAGTCATCTTTGCGATGTTACGGTAATTCAATGTTAACCATAAATAATAACTATATCATCGTGAAATTACACTGCACTGAATGGGACTTCGTTAGTACTTGAACTCTTTTGAACACATTAGCTCACTAAAGTTAAACTAATTTTATCTATGAGGTAATTTGGCATGTAATCTTTTTTATCGAAAGGTAGAAGAGAAATTAAAATCCTTTCCAAATTACTTGACGACTGCATGCCTAATAACCTTATACATAAGAGTTCAGTTTTTTGCGAAGTAAGTTTAAAGCAATTGATTCCTTGACCTCTGCACAGTGGTCCAGAATGAAAATTCTTCGGGAATTTTTAGGAGAGTTTTTATAGTTTGTGAGCCCCCTTGGTCGCGCAAGCTAAAGCTCAAGCTCAATAAAAATCCATTTTTGAAATGTATATATCTTTTCAATACTAAAAGTTAAAGTTCAGATGTGTTAGAAGAATATGTATTGGATTCGCTGAAACTTAAAAAAAATATTTCGAGTTCCGGGGGCCGAGTCTCATGTACCAGTCATCTGAGTTCGACAAATAAGGATAATGTATGTGCGTGAGTGTCTGTATGTATGTCCTCTAATGTTTAGTAATTATCTCAGTAATTGCTGAACAGATCTTAATGAAACTAGTTTCAAACAAAGCCGTAACGTGACCATTTAACGCCATTATTTTTGTTTTGGATATTTTGTTTTTCTCTGAAATATGGATGATATGGTCAAAACACATGTTGTTGATATGGTCAAAACACATGTTGTAACACTTCACTTCACCTTTTATTAGAGAGCTTATACGATACAATTCAGCAGATACAGCTACAGATATTTCATATATTTATTCCTCACTTAATTTTCAATAGCTTAAAATGAAACTTCAGAGCTGAGTTGCTTCAGTGGTGTTTTAGGGGCGAAACTAAACCGATTTTTAATATCGGGATATGAAAACACATCAACATCAAGGAATTCGATTCCGAAAACATGTATATTTACTCAACAACGAAAGAAATATTTCTCAAAAATAACACAAGAAATTTGTAAGAACTCCTCATTCTTTCCCGAACTGATGTATTTACGCCTTGGATTAAGCGTTGCGTTTGACCGTGAGACAGATATTGGATGGAGTATCATGTTACCAAGCATTCCGCCTAATATGTAGTGAGATAATGCATTGCTCATATAATTGATATTTATATTATGCTCGTGGTACCACCGAGATCAACTGTATCTTTGAACCCAAAACTTTAGTGAAAATTTGACTTCTTTTACAAGAATTAGTTTATCCTGGTCATGGTACGAAAATTACCAGTTGCATTATTTACAATAAAGGTGTAAGGAATCAAAATAACGCATAACATCAAAATAATGCCCCTGTACTAACCATAACTAAGCATTCCTCACACGCGTCCTCTCTCTCTCACTTTTACTCTACATCTCTTTCTCTCTCTCTCCCTATCTCTCTCTCTCTCCCTATCTCTCTTCCTCTCTCTCTCTCTCTCTCTCTCTCTCTCTCTCTCTCTCTCTCTCTCTCTCTCTCTCTCTCTCTCTCTCTCTCTCTCTCTCTCTCTCTCTCTCTCTCTCTTCGTGTTGGCAACTATCACGACTCGCTTTTATGAATCTCCATGATTTTCTCTGGCAATTGCAATATTTCGATACAAGAGCTATTTTTCAATAGGGCGTAGACGTTTCTGCGTGTATTAATTCAAACATTTTTTGTTCGATTACTGTATTTTATACAGCAAAACTATCTGACAAGGAGTTATAGAGAATGAATACTTCTGTACGAAAAAATATGCGCTGAAAAAATATGTCATTTTTCACAATAACAAAAATTTAAAGAGAAAGGAAACATTTTAAATGTGACTGCATGATGGAGAACTAAGGTTTTTGTAACGATAGCTTTATACATGTTTATAAATTTCAATTAGTGATATACAAAAATCTGTAATTTTATTTCATGCTTAGTTGCGTTTCGGCTTCGCCTCATCAGAAACCGTATATAGCGTAGTGCTTTCGCATAGGCCTGCTAAGCCATGACAAGTTTCGGCTTCACTGTGTCTCATCGGTATAAACAGAACTTCTGCTCGAACGGGACATCACGTTTGATCAGTCGTTCGATTGAAACACAAAGTGTGTTTTAGTTTTAAGAGATTTGCGTCAAGCCGGCGCTAATCTATTCCGACAATAAGTTAGTGTCGGTTTCTGATGAGGCGAAGCCGAAACGCAACTAAGCATGAAATAAGGATTTGTGCCCACCTGTACAAAGACTGGTTTTTACCAACAAATTTTCACCCTGGTGAGAAATTTTGGTTTTTACCAAATTTTCCTCCTTAGGGTGAAATATAGCGTAGTGCAATTTTATTACCCAATACGATTCCACGTATCATTTCAAATCAAAATGCATTTAACAGAAATCTTTCAAAATGCGATAGTTGTCGAGATATTTAGAATTTTGCTCCAACAAAAACGATTAATTCGTGTAATAATAACCTTCTTAAAATTTATTCGCGTTTCTGCATCTAAAAATGTCAACAATCCTATGTTAATTGCTTTAAAGACGTAAAAGAAAGTTTTTCAGTGTGCTTGAAGAATCTTTCAAAAAAAAGTTTTCCTGACAACTTTTGACACATTTTTATAATTCATTCTATTGGCAGTCAAAAGTCTTTTTGAATATGATTCTAAACGCCATTTCAAATCAAAATGCTGATAACATAATTTCCTGAAATGTAGAAGTTTTCGAGATATTTTAAATTTTGTTTTAACAATATCATTATTTTGTTTTATTCTCAATCAACAATATGTTTTTCAAGAGACCCATTTCTTTAACTTTCAGGCATTGCGTTTATCGCTCACATGAGTAAATAATAATTTGCTACTGCCACAATAAAACCTCACATTTTCACACGAAAAGTAATTGGCACTCACATAACTTCTCCGGATAAATGCAACGTGTTATTTCTCCGGATAAATAAATCCGCCGGAGAACGAGCGAGCGAATGAGTTTATCACGGTATCCTTTTTGCGCTCGCTGCCTTGCTGTCGCAATTCCAAAACACGAAAAAAGAGGCTATCGTACTTCTTTGCCGCTTTTCTTTGAAATTAAGTATTTTGTCGCTTTTGTTGATTTCCACGAAATTAAAATATTATCACCTTCTTCGGTTTAAAGGAAAAAATCAAATAAATTTAATCCGGAAAATTATTCTCATGCTATTTATGAAGACGGAGAATTTTGCGACTCATCTTATCTCGGAAAAGTTGGACATCGGATAAGCTTTTTCTCGTGTGAGTGAGAGAGTAATTGGCCTCACATACCATTTTTTAAATATGAGCTTTTCCGAAAACTCTAGGTCACTCACAAGAGTTTTCAAGTTTGTATGGCAAAATATATGAAATATAGGAAACAATAAATTCAGTTAAAAATTCCAGTATCATCTTATGCATCACATAATTTGCAGATATATAGCTTGAGGTGTAAGGATCAACATTGTCGAAGACTGCAAATTGATCCGATTTTGCAATAAAAAGATATTCTCTTTTAAAGTTAGGTGTTTCCTCTCTTTCTCGCACAAGCGTAGAAATTTACTAAATTTCAAAAAAATCGGTTGGTCAAAGTTAAATAACTTTGTCGGGGACCCTCCAATCATTATGCAACCTTCAACAAAGCTGTTCGTTATGAAATAAGCTATGCGACCAGAAGGTATGCAGGTATGCAGAGTTACTGTGCAATTTTTTATTGGATTTTAAGTTTTTATTTCGGAGTTTTCATATATATTACTGTAGAAACTTGAAACCTCTTGTGGATGAGCTAGAATTATCGGAAAAAGCTCATATTTTGCACATGATTTGTGCATCCAATTACCATTTGAATTAGCAGTGTTCCCAAAAAAATTCAAAATTGTTGCCGGTCTAATGGGGAGGCATGTGATCTAATTTCGAAAACTACACCAACTCCAACTTAATTCAATTCTATATTGAGCGTTTATGTACACAATAATTAAGGAAATTTTCGGGTACTTGAAAGAATATTCCACGTGCGTTTTTTAAACTCTTCGTATTTATATTGAATTTTGACTCAAACATATGTTCAAACATGTCGCATATGCATTGTATTGGTTTTAGTATTTATGTAAAATAACAAATCGAAGTCCAAAAAATCAACAATGAAGATCCGGGAAAAAACTCTCTCAAAGGGGGATGCTAGTATAATGATTCTTCTAACATCTTACATCACATTTACCAATAAAATTATATTAGGGTGTTTCTCACAAAATGGTTTTATTTACATAACTTTTGCAGAATTAATTCTTCGATAAGATTACTTCAAAAATACCAACAGATATTTTGAAGGAGAATAGTTAGATAAACCGAACCTCTAGTTTATTTCGTTAGAAAGTTATAACCATTTTTTAGAAAAGAAAGCCGATTGTTTAACTTTTTTGCACGGATTATGCAAGTACACAGTTTCTGTTTTTATTCTAATTCCTTAGAAGATTTTTGGAAAAATCGAAAAAACGGATCTTGAAGTTTCCTTTTGGACCGCACCGTGTAAAATAAACCTTTGTGTATTTCATGTGGCAGAAACGGAATTTAATGTTAGGTGCCCTAATCAAAGATGTTATTTGAGGAAATTATATTTACTAGTTCTCATAACTTTGAAACGGAAATAATTTAGTAGTTGGTGTACTGAGACAAATAATGTTCCGTAAAATAATCTTGCAGTTGTTCAAAAGTAGAAATAAAACCCCAAATCAATGTAAATAAAACCTTGTTTTTAAGGAACACCATATTTTAAGGAACTGTCTGGTGTAAAGTGCTCGAATCGAAAGTAATTTTGTTTTCCGATTTTGAAGGCAAGACAATAATGGTTCTCTTATATAATGTTGAGGTTTATTTATACATTCATTACACCCAAAACAATTTCCCAATGCAAAAAAGGCATTACGACCTTTCGTACATATTCCGAATTAGAATCATGCTTTCTTCGCATTGTAGACCAAGCATAGCTACGGCATTATACCAACACCGCTTGATTCATGATGAAATAAATTGATTGGGAATACACGCTACCATATTATCTGCCCGCATGTAAAAGTATTAGTTGGTTTTGCTTGATGAGTCTGCCAAAAAAGTGGTGTATTCTATACATGTATACCTCTGTGGTGTTTGTAAGAACTTCTGTCTTCATACACAGTTACGCTTTTTTGTCTGCGAACAGCTCAATTCCAACCACACTACGCGTGAACAGTTTACGTTCACGAGAGTGTGTGATTAGCGCGTTGTTATTTTCCCATAACGAATGGTTTTTGCAGTAAAATAATCGCTCTCTCATTCCGTGCTTCAGAGAAGAGTGGAAGAAAATGATTTGTGCTCAGATTGATTTGCGATGATCGTTGCCCAGGGCGATGATGTGCGCTGGATTCGCATGTTTTGGAAATAATACAAACTGAAATGAGTAACTGCCACTGCTGCTCAAAAGTGCAAAACCATGTCATCACTGCCCTTATAGTTTATGATACTTTAAACTTATATACTTTTACTGCGAAATACTGATATGATATCACCTGAAAGTACTGTTGATATGAGGAATGCCACAAATGATTGGCGGATGGCTTCTATCCCACAAATGTTGAATTAACTTGTTAACCAAATGTTCCCATATAGGTAACTTTCTCCTGCGTATAGTGCGCTTAAATATTCATTAATCATTATTAACATTTATGAACCTATCTAGTGGCTAGACCTCGCATATCGCTGGTAAATTTAGGGTTTAGAGAACGCCTAAAGCTCAACATATTATCAAAACATAATCATCACCCACACCCCACCAATTTGATGATGCTATAAACTGTTCTCTCCAATATGCAGCATGTGATCAGTAGAAAGGCGAAATGGAAACTGGTCCTTGAGCGTGTATTAGTATTTTCAGAGCGCACATGTATCCGAGTGGAGATGTCCTTTACATGTGTATTAGTGCGGAGTCATTTTAATACTAATACTCCGATATCGTTAAATTCACTAATACATTCCCAACTGTGGTTTCTGTGGTGTAATCGCCTTAATGCATTTTTGTCCCGGACCAATATCGCTTTATATGCATTATACCAGTTACAATGCAAAATTCTCATTAGAATCATGCTTATTCGCATGTAATTCATACGGTTCGTGTTTTGGGTGTATGCAATTTTTAATTTTTTTCGACTGGCTACACATATGCATTCTCACAAAAAAAATCCGCTGAATAGTTTTTGAGTTATCGTGTCCTCCACATTTAAAAAAAATGTGCTTTTGGAGAACGATCGAACCTGCGAGTGTGACAAAAAATACGCGCGAGGCTGTTTAAAACAAAAGGAGGTCAGTGTGACCACCGAGATTGCGCGATACTATTCTAGAGGTTCAATTCTAACAATTAAGCGAATAAAAAATTCATTTTTGCCCATTACACCAGACTCCCTCCTTAAGTTTACTTTTGGTTTTCTTGTGGAATGAAAAGGATGAAAGATACAGTTTGCATGTCTTCGATGAATTTGTTTAAAATATGTTGCTCTGCAACTTAATTGAAGGAAATGAAACTATCTCAAACCGCTAGAAAGTTTAATTTAATTTACACCAAAGGAAGGGGCTTGCGAAGTGCATCAATTTTCTTAAACATATTTTAAGGCCAGGTTAAAATTTCTGCTAAATTCACAATTGGGACCACTGTGCACTGGGTCTCCTACGAAAACGGTTCTAAAATTATTTCGAGAAAATGTATTAACCTTTTCCTGATGACTTTTGATTAGATTTCTACTTTTTAACAAAGTTTTAGGTAGTAAAATTGTAAGATTTTCATCTTTAGTGGTTACAAATGAAAGAACCTATTACTTTGTTTCCTGCTGGTTTAAAAATTCCGATATTTTATGAAAAAATCTTCTATAAAATGACTATTTTTTGGTGTATACCCGATCCGAAGATCGTAACAAAACTCTATCAAAACTATATCTAGCGAAGATATTTGATGCAATTGTTTCTTATTTTAACTACTAACGAGACCAAATTTATAACATATTTTGCTACGGAAATTGCATTCTATTATAATTTTGTTATTTGATTCTGGTTTAGTAAGAAAGGAAGTTTTGCTTCTAGTATGAACGCATATGATACATTTTGAGGGATATTGATGTAAAATTCATGTTGCAAAATACAAAACAATGGGTGTTTTTAATTCAAAACGTTTTACATTTCTTAGAAAAAAAATGTATAGAATTCGCTCAAACTTTCAAATTTTTCCCAAGGACCGGAGGGCTGAGTCTTATATACCAATCGACTAAGCTCGACGATTTGGGACAATGTCTGTGTGTGTGTATGTAACGGACAAACTCTCATTCGTGTTTCTCAGCAATGACTGAACCGATCTTATGCAAACCAATTTTAAATGAAAGGCCTATCACCCAGACAGAACGCTATTAAATGGTTTTTGATTCTGATGTTTAGTTTCCAAGATATGAATGTTTGAAGGTGCAAAAATCGCGCTTTTGGTAGTTTTTGAAATTTGCTGCCAAAATTGGCGACTAATTAAACAGTTTATATGTTTTTAGAAAGCTTAGCGAATACCTTTCGAACGAACTATAGATTGTTCAAATCGGACTATTATCAAAAGAGATATTTAACTTTAAACTTTAAACATATATAACTCCATTAGGAAAATTCAGCAATAGCGGAGCAATAGCAATAATTCGTTTGTATTTCTAGTTTATGGGCCATTTTTCCGCTTTTCAGTTCAATTGGTTTAACCTTTGAGATTTCTTGCACTGATATTGTCCTATGCTAATTTGAGCGATTCTCTGAGTCCTGCCACTATCCCATGTAG
This sequence comes from Topomyia yanbarensis, assembly GCF_030247195.1. NCBI lineage: Eukaryota > Metazoa > Arthropoda > Insecta > Diptera > Culicidae > Topomyia > Topomyia yanbarensis. Next base: position 273,869,900 of record NC_080672.1, on the reverse strand, counting down.
TATGTGTTATCAAAAATATCGCGAAGCATCAAGTTCTAAATTTTCTCAATCGATAGAATACCCGAAGAAAGCGATAAGAGTTATAATAAATGTATCGTCACACTGTTAGGTGGATTAAAAGCGTTTTCTGGTTTAACATTCAAAAATAGTTTGTGACTTTTGACATGAACAAAGTTTAAATAAATAATACTCAATGCAATAAACAACAATTAAAATACATTGTTAATTTAGTGAAAGTTTGTAAATCGCAATATTTTCAAGTGACCTATGTCAGTGGTTTCGATTCAAATTTTACGTAAAGAAACAGTTTTTATTTCCTGTTTTTGTTTATCTTTTAAACATCGGGTGGTTCATTATCGTACGAAAAACTTTTATTTGGCCGCCCTCCAAGAGAGCAAGCGAGGTACCCTACATTAAATTACATTAAATTACCAGTTTCCCAACAACGCTCCGCAAACCAAAACTCATGAAACATTGGATGGGTAGCTTATAATGTAAAATGTCTTCAAAAACAGGACATGGTTCAGGTAGTGCCCTAATTCGAAAAGTAAATAAAATAAATAATTCTATGACTCGATTTATGCAGCGTGGGATGGGATCGGAAAAACGCTAAAAAGAATTTTACTGATTTTTAAAGACCTCTTATAGCTTAATTTCCCACCCACGGCCACGTCGCACGTTAAGAAATTACAGTTACGGAATCGTCTAGATTTCCACTTTAGTACGAATGAAAATCTCACACATGGTCAGTGGCAAGGGTTAATTAAAAGAATGATTCGCGAGAGACCACCAGCACCGTAATTTCGAGCTAGCTGTTCACTGTAGTTTCCGCTCCCATCCTCACTACCCGACGGAAGCTTTTATTTTTACGTAGTTGCAGCCACAGCTTTGGGGCGAAAATTATGTTATTTTTTGCATTATTCGCTGAAACTTTTCTCGTCGGGGCAAACCAACTGGGAGTTGCACCGTACTACAACGGTAGTATCTAAACCGCGAAAAGATACGTTTTTTGCTTCTTCGGCAGCGAGCGAGTAAGCAACCAAAAACGTGAGCCATAACTCATCTCTTGCCAAATTGTACCGGCTTATTACCATCGGGCGGGTTCCTTCCGCTCGGTGGATGGTGGTTCCGTATGCCGCACGCTGTACCCAACCTCCGCCAGACTGTGTACTACGTAGTTGTTGGGTCATATTTATGCGGAGCGTGAATGTTTTCCCTGGGCGAAACCTGAAGCAACCCGGGTTATGATATACGACAATAATGTTTAAAGTTCGCGTGGTCCACCGGAAAAGGTTGCCTCCTACCCAACAAGCTGAAAAATTATTGAAATAAATCTCCGCATCCTTCCAGTATTCTTCCACCCATACACGTAGAAAAATCTTGCTACCATTGCTTCCAGATATCTTCCACACAGCACAGTGCTGCAAACGCCTTCTGGGAGGCAGTTTTGAAAGGCAATCCATTCAAATAAATAAACAACAGAGTCCTAAGTGTCTACGTGGAAATGACGTGTTGATTTTTCCGAGTGTAAACATTGGATGGGTAGCCTAAGTGAGTGCTAACAGCCCCCAATTGGGATGCTTGAAAGCTCACACAAATTTGGTTTGTGCAAATCCAAACTGGGTGTAAAAGCCGAGTGTCTGTCTCTGGGATCATTTGTTGGAAAAATAATATGATAATTCAATTAGGCCTTTGTGCCTACGGTCGAATGGACCTGAGCAGAGTGACACCTACACAACAGTCTAGTGCAGGCCAAGTAGACCAGTTTTTAATGTTGTATGCTCCCTTTATTTACAAGGGGTTTTGCTTTTGAGGTGGGAAACTTCCCAATGTAAATCTCTGTTATTAGCTATAACGAGAACATCATAATGGACCGGACCCATTTATAGGCGTCCTAAGTACGGGTTCCCCAAGTTTTGCACGTTGCTATAAGATCGTAATGTAGATGTACCCTAATCGACTTTTGTTGTTTATAGACTTTTGCCGAATTTTGTTGGTACAGAGTGTACCATGTCTGCTCTTCTTCGCTGACGAGCGTCCAAACGAACGAATTTCAATCGACATAACTGCGCAGCCAAATTTCAGAACGAGTAATCTAAATAACATCTAGGAAGCACACAATAGAATACAACATAAACTTTCCCCGTAATCTCACTTGACTTTCCCTCAGCCATTGCATGTACTGTGTGCATGCATGTAATGAATCATTTGATTTCGAGTCTCATTTAATCTAGCAGGAAGAATTTCGCACAATCGGTCTCCGACGAGAAATAACAACAGCAGCTGCGATGACTACAGACACGTCTGGCACCAGCAACTGCTGCTTCACGAGGTTTATGAGGATCAGTCGCGTTAGACTGCGAATGTCACCGATTTGTGCATCGCAATCGTTGCCAGCTTTTCGTTGATATCTTCTGATAAGTTTGTGAATTATGTCCAATAAGTTATTGATTAATGCAGAATGCACGTATATTTGTTATGCTGCGGAGAAATTGTACATTACCTAAAATAGTACTAATCATTATATATCATCATAATATGTGTTATCTTTAGGCAGCGCGTCTAAAAACTATTTTAGGGTCTCATATCATTTCGTAGTTACAAAAAGGCATTGCATTTCATCGTGTAAATAATCTCAAGAATGTGAGCGGGCAATTCAATCACTACTGAAAATACCGATGATTGACTCATAGAAGTTGTTATCATTTACTGCAAACGAAGTGAATTGAAGCTTCGGACAATATCGACCGTCAGAATCCGAAAATGGAATATGTGCTATGCGTCAGCAATATTATTGGAACATCTGTTAGAATCAACCCTAGCGCAATCTTGGCATGAAACAGATATATCTGATAAGATGTGACAGGAAAAAATGTCAAATTTCGTCATATCTCGTATTATCGACGGGCCCATCTACAAGCAAGCATGTTTTCATTTTGGTTTTATTTAGTACTATGATATGCTTAAAATAAGATGAGATAATGTACCAATTTACCACCATCTCACTGATATTTTTTCTTTCTGGTAAATATAGGAGAAATATTTTTATTATTATTAGTATTATTATTAATCCATCTGACAAAGAGTCTACATGAATACATAAAAAAACTTATGCAAATAAAAATACATTTTCATTTACATCAAACAGTTAAGTTAAAAAGCTTCAATCGGTTTTTAAAAGCATCCACTGAATGTGAAAAATCAAGCAAGTGGTAAACTCTGTTGAGTTCCAGAAGCATTAACTGAACTGGTTCATTATTTCCATAGTCCGTTCGTCTGAAGTTCAACCTCAAGAAATCTCTCGATCTTAGCGGTAAAGCTGGCACGTTAAGATTGATCATTTCGAGAATCGAGGGACAGTCGATGTTTCCTAGCAGAAGTTTAGCAGCATACAAAGCTCTGACCGAGCTACGTCCTTGTTGAAGAGTTTCCATTCCGAGCAAGCGACAGCGATATTCGTACGGCGGTAAACTTAAAGGATTACTCCAAGGGGAAACCTCAGCGCAAATTTGATAATCGAGCTTGAATTGCTTCAATCCTGTTGATGCAAATGTACGGACTCCATATAATCAAAGCAGTTTCTAAGACCGAACGAACAAGAGTGTAGAACAGTGACCGCAGACAGTATGGATCTCGAAATCCGTTGGTAGCTCTGGATTATGGAACCAAGAAATCTGTTTGCTTTAGCAATGATGCTCGAGTAGTGATTTCTAAACGAGAACTGTGTGTCCAATAGAACTCTAAGGTTTTTTTTACCACATTTACTCGCTCAACCGGACTTCCACCTATTTTATATATCCAGTCAATAGGATGTTTATCACGATAACACAACATTTTTGCACACTAATAGTCAGTTGATTTCAAAACACCAGGTCTCAAATAGCTCAATTAGTCGTTGTACAACAAGTCGGAAACCCGGCGGGATGATTAGACAAACATCGTTAAAATATTGAAAACAATAGCGGTGCCAGGTTGCTTCCTTGTGATCTGTTGGTATATCTGTAGGACCGGTATGCTCCAAGCTTGCCCCTTTTCAAAATCGGCCTCTGACCATTGAGCGACAAAAAATACCACCATCGGGACACTGCTCATAAAAGCATGAGTCCCATATTGAAAATCAGCAAGCCGAGAAAAACGCTGTTCAAGATTTGTGTTTTCATTGAGCAAGCCGACGGTCGGTTGTCACGGTAAGGATGGACTTGTCTGTCTATACCAGGACACATGCTAGTGAACTCGGGTGATTCGTAGTTATGCTGCCTAAGCTCGACCCTCATAAGCAGAAGACAAAAATTAAGCCCGTACGATATTAACCCTGTTCTAATGACACTGCCACTTCTAGTTGTCCGATCTGTTTACTTCACATCCTTGCTCTCACTTGAGTACTATGGCTCTAATTTTCATAACTTTCCCTACCCAGTAATCTCTAGCTAATTGAATATCGTTAAAATGTAAAAAAGAAAATGTGACTAACATAGTCGATATAAAAAAGGAAAAAATGCATATAGTACTTATGTCTAACGTCGCGCACCCGTGGTGAATTTTTTGTGAAAATAATATTGGGTTTAACTAAATAGTTTAATATGACGAATCAATTTGCTAGAGCATTTTAATAATAGTGGCGGCCGTAGCGTAGTTGGTAAATTGGTTGCCTTGTACGCAGCTCTCCTGGTTCCGATTCCCAACCCTACATATAGTGTTAAAGATTTTTCTAAATGGGTTTTGCTAACACGAAAAAGAAGGCAAATGACCTTAAGGCTAAAACCTGTATAATGAAAATCACAGAACTTTTTTGATAGTTAATGTGTAATAGTCTATGTGCTGTTTCTCTCCACTAAAAAAGTAGTGTTGGTGTTCTCTATTAGGAGCGATGTAGAACTAAATTCATATGATGTACTAAAAATCTTCTAAATGTATTATTCAGGTACACCAAAAAATAAAGTTGGTGGGTCCGGAAACTAGAATTATCCTATTAGGCTCAGATTTAGAGCAGACAGTTCGCGTGGAACTAGAAACCGATTCAAGGGTGGGTCGACTAGGTTTTCAAAAATAATATTTTTCTGGTAAGTTAAAATATTTGTTTCTGTTATATTCAAAATATTTGCACCACAAAAGTTTATTAAAGAAAAGAAGATTCTGGTCAAACCAGGATATAATCAACATTTAAGAGGGTCCTCTATTCTCTAGGTCTGAAATTGTGCTATTTGCGAGGAATGATTTGCAAAGTATCTACTGAATTGATTTTGAAGTTTTTTTTTATTTTGATGTTACATGTTTTGGCTTGTACGTTTTAACTTGGGAGACAATAAAAAACATTGGCGACCTTGATACGTCATTGATTACATTGATGTTGAAACTGCGTGGGTCCCGTTTCAGTAAATTTGTGACCAGTTGGGTAATATATAATGAGAAATTAGATTTTTTTTATCTAAATATTTATTTGAAACGGCTCAATGCGTTAGCACAACTGAGCCGTGGGTCTTTTATTTTTTTTACAATAAGTAAAAATTAAATGAATTAGGAATGTCTATCTGCCAGATCTTGTTGACGCAGTTTGCTGCTGCGTGTTGAGATCCTTTTCCTTGGCGGTGAAGCCGCTTGGGGGTCATTCAGTCTGCCTTCTCTCGCGTTATCGTTCCCGTCCATGTCATCATCGGTACTGCTTTCTTGCTGTTCACGATCCGAGGTTCTTATTTGTTTCTTGTTCTAACGGGTCACTGTTGTAAACCCGTCTTCATCGGTATTTGCTTCTTTATTGGCGATGCTAGTTGTTGGTTTGGGAGCGGTTGTCGTGGTCGTTGCGCCTGCATTATTGGATCGTTGTTTTTGGTTTATCTGAAGGTGTCGGTGGCTGCTTGTTAGAGTTGGCTGTATTAGATGAGTTTTGACTAGTTGCTTCAGCGCATGTTTTTCCGTAGTGGGCTGTATGGTTACCGAATTAGCATGTTGGGGTCTGCCCGGGATATGTGATTAGCGTTGTTTGCTTATAGGTCATGCCTTCCTTCGGTGATTTGCATTCGATAGTCATGTAAGAAGGTATTGGTTTAGTAACTCGCATCCTCACAATACGAACGCCGTTGGGAATGCCGGTGAAGAAATTTCTCCAGGTGTCATTTGTAGTAGATTCTACTTCTCCATATTGCGACATGATTCATTTTATGTAATCTTTCTTAGTGCGCGGGCCAAATCATGGATACGCACATCTACCATGTCGTTTTCCATATGTACGGGGATCTTGATTCTTGTGTTATTAAATTTGACCTCGTGTTGCATGTTGTTCTTTGCAACGAAATTCTCTGCCTGTGCTAAACTTCTAAACGTGATCAAAACACAGTTTTTAACGTGGTGCAACTGAATGTACGTAACTTCAGCGAGATTAAGCTCCGTTTTAACCTTAACTAACTGTTTCACTTCCTGAACTGTGGGTCTAACACGAGTTTTATTAAAGTTGATCGTTTAATTTATTTGCTCCGATCTTTAGTAGATACCGCACAGTTTTTTATAAAAATAGAATTTACTATCTTAATTCTAAATTATTAAAATTTCCTGACAGCTAACTTATAACTAGATTTGGACACATTCAATTCGAACATGCGGCGGAACTCTAACGTCAGTAACTCAATCAGTATGCATGTATCGTTATAAAGAGGTAGAAGGTTACTCTACGCAAATTTTTTAGACCATATCGCACGCAACATTTTAGACCATATCGCACGCAACAGAAAACCAAGTGTTGATCCGAGAAGCTACCCAAGCAACTTGCAACATGTAATGCCTACGGTTTGTTGCATGACCAGAAACTTTTGCTGGTGCGCTTTTTTGGTTACTTAATCAGTTGAATAATGATTGATGTACATTTCTTTTCAACGAATTATGTTGCAGAAACTGCTGGTCAACAAACTGTGTTGGTCAGGTAAGCTTTCTATCAAACGGCACTCCCAAGTCGTGAATAAAGTCCACTCTTTCGATGACGCGGCCTTGGAGCAAGTACTCATAATGGGGTATAGTGGCCGATCGTCTGAAACTAATCACCTTACATTTGTCACCATTTACCTGCATGCCATTCAACAAATACCATTGTTCAATATTAAGTACGTCATTTTGAAGTGCAGTAGAGTCAAGTCCAAAAGCAATGGAACGAAAAATATTTAAATAGTCAACGAAGAATAGTTGTCCACATTTGATACGAGTGCAATGGTATAAAATGAAAATTTACCGGTGACTTCCTTGAGGGACTTAGGTTGGCATATCAAGCAAGCTAGATTGTATTGAACCAATACTTGTTTACTTCGACTAGACAGATAGGATCCCAACTATCCAATTAACCACGGAAGAAATCCTAGTGTTTGTAGTTTCAGAGGAACTACTACTATGTCAAAATCGGAAATTTATAACTACCAAATATATAACATATTAGGTTGTTATATATGATTAAATCAATCCTAATCGCAATAACTAAATGTGTTTCTTCTCCGGTATTTACCTGAAAACATGTTTGCAATTAATAACATTGTATTGAATAAAATAACAGGATTGCAACTGACGTTTCCCATGTAAGCAAGTTATTTCTTCATTTATATATTGGGACCTCCTAGCCAATGCTACTCCACTATCAGTTAATCATATATGCCATAATTATATCCAGAGTTCAAAAAATTAGCTAGTTTTCAAATTTTGGAAGCTTTAAAGATTATGGTCAACTTCTTTAAGAAATTTGATCGAGCAAGTGCAAACGACAATGGAACACTCCCCACTTCGCACACAGCATGGAACTGTCAATCCTGCGACCGTCCGGAATCCGCCGAAGCAGAGATGGTCCAGTGCAGCGTCTGCAAGCTTTGGGAGCATTTCGGATGTGCCGGTGTAAATGAGCAGGTAAAGCAACGCGGTATCACATACACTTGGAAGCTGTGTGAGTAGCTTCTCAAGATTCCTTCGGGAGAAACACGTCCATTGACAGGATCAAAAACGACGTCAAAAGCGGGCTCAAGAAGGGGAAAGAGGAATCCCGATCCTACGAAGAGCAATACATTAAGTATCCGTGTGGCACTGCTAGAAGAAAAACTAAAACTCGACGAAGAAGAACATTGACTGAAGGAATATGAGCTCTTGGAACAGAACGAGATCAAGCAGCGGCAGCTAATGGAAAAAGAGCGTCAGTTGGATGAAAAACGAAAGCTCGCCCATGAGGAGAGGAACCTACGTGAGCGCAACCTGAAGGAGAAGTTCACTACGGTGCAGTCTACGTGGAAGTTCATCCCACCAGCAACACCACACATGGGCGGTGCACAGTGGCGGGTCTTCAAACAAAAGTCGGACAAAACCTCGAATGTTACCTAATTTGGCTGAAAATCTCAATTTAAGCTAATTTTGAGGTGCTGAGCTCATTTTTGATATCAAAAGTCGTAAAATATTAAATGCATTTCTCCATACAGTGTCATTGAACCTTTCTTATAACTATGATCCCGTTTTCATGATAGATTTTCCGTTACTGTTCTCCAATGTCAGCAATACCATAAAAAATGAAGATCATTACTTTAAATCCATTGTATAACGCGTTGGTTTACTGTAGATTGTCTAAATATTTTACACAAAACATCATGCACCTCCATATCAGCAACAAAGCTTCAAAATCTCCTTAAACCTTTTTGCGCACCTAGGCGCAGAACGAGACCATGATATTCGAAAAGTAGAGGTTATTTCCCATAGAATGTATACTATGTGACCGTTCCGAAATGATTCCGAAATTTGTACAGAATACATTAGTGAAGAAAGTATTTTTGATCTGTCCACCTCAAAAATATTTAAACGAAAAAGTCATAGTTCCAAGCAAATTTACCAAATGTATTTTATCCACTATCCAAGTTCTTTCGTTCCTCTATACAATGAAACGAGTTTTGCTAAAATCGGACCAAAATCAAAAGAGCAACATACATTTGAAGTGAACAGATCAATGGTGGTTTCGGAAATGAAAATCATTAAAAAGTCCGGACTTTGCTATCTTTAAACTCATGTTAAAAATCGTGTTCTTATCCAATGATCATAAAATTTTGAATATACATCATTCAATACATGAGAAATTAAGGAAAAATATAAAATATCAATATTTCAAATATAAATTTTTGAGGTTTTGGCCAGGCTCCAGCCACTGTGCGGTGTGCGGTAAAGGCTCGTTCGCTCTGTTAAGGTAGCGACTGAGGCAGTGCTGAACGGTCCTCGCCGGCCAAACGATGAGACACTCGAAACGATCCTACTTAAAGCGGAATCAATGATAAACTCCAGGCCACTCACTTATATCCCTTTAGAACATGCAGACCAAAAAGCGCTGACGCCGAACCATTTTTTGTTGGGAAACTCATCCGGCAGAAAATTCCTCTCAACGAAGCAGTTGGAAATTAGCCAGATTCATCACCGACGATTTCTGGCACAGGTGGCTGAAGGAATACCTTCCTGCTATCACACGCAGATGTAAGTGGTTCCACGACGTTAAGGATATGAAAATCGGCGATCTGGTGGGACGTCGAGGAACCAGTGGATTCGGGAACGGATCAAAACGGTCATCCCATGACGAGACGGCAAGCGTTGTTGCGAACATCGATGGGGATCATTCGAAGACCAGCTGAGAAACTGGCTGTTTTGGAAGTCTTGGATGAAGGTAAACCTGTTTCTGGCGTTCCGGAACCTCATCAAGGTTTACGAGCGGCGGTATGTGCCGACAGACTACTTTGTGTCGGTAACGCTGCTGATCGCAGTCACGCTGCTGAACAGGGCGCAGCACCGGTTGGCGACACTGACATGCGCGAAACGTCAGGACAAAAATTATAAGAAGTTTAACGGAAGCTTCGAATTTTATTGGGTTGTTAAAACTGACATTCATTTCGGCTACGGCTAAATCAGTATCAGTTCCTAATTCCTTAGAAACGAGTTAGTGCAGTCGATTAAGATTAAGTGCAGAAATTGGATTTACTCTAGATCAGATCCATCACGTGTGGGACAGAGCGACCCATTTCTTCCACTCGATTCAGGCGATCACCAAATTCCTTAAAGAAATGTGGGGTTAGGTTACACAAACTCTCAACAGCAAACTCGAATTTTCTTGATCCCACTTTTTTTTTTCAATGAAATAAAAATTTCAATCGCAAAATTCGCCATCTTGTAGTCAATTCGAATTGTAAGAGCTATAAATAATGTGTAAATCCGAATACTATGTCCTGTCAGCAATATGAACAGTTTGTTGAAAATCATGCCACGGTAAAGATAGACACGTCTACCTTTATCAGGACACATGTTAGTGAACTCGGGTGATTCGTAGTTATTCTGCCTAAGCTCGACCCTCATTAACAGAAGACAAAGATTAAGCCTGTACGATATTAAGCCTGTTCTAATGACCCTGCCACTTCTAGTTTTCCGATCTGTTTACTTCCCATCCTTGCTCTCACTTGAGTACTATGGCTCTAAGTTTCATAACTTTCCCTACCCAGTAATCTCTAGATAATATAATATAATAATTTTCCAAATCAAATGTAATATATCAGATTTGTTTTTTAAACCTCATAAACGACCAAATATTTCATCTTCTTTTTATATTGTGATAACATTATGCGTATAGATTAGGAGATATGGCCAGGGAATCAAATATCCCCAAGGATCAAGTGTCCTCGCTCTCCCCTATAATTAGCCGAAAAAATAGCTGGCATAATCGACGATCGCAGATGATCAGGGATACCTTGTGTGAGTTCAAAAAATTAGCTAGTTTCCAAATTTTGGAAGCTTTAGAGATTCTGGCCAACTTTTGCTCCAAGTGGCATTACTGTACAGCGTCTACCATCTTTGTTCCATACATTAGCTCAAATTATAGGAAGAAAAATTGTGGCACTCGTTTCGAGTTTTCATTACCTAGAGTATTTTACAATTTTCAGGCGGACATTTTCATTTGTTTACTAGCCCTGTTCACGCCGAAGTGAACATCGCACCAGAAAAATGATTTTGACCGCCAAAATCGGCACTTGCAGATAGTGTGCGAAATCAAATATTTTCTCCCCCGACGCACAGATGAAATTATTCTCCAGCCTCAATCACCTAAGGCAAATCCTGCGCTACGATCATCGTTGCCCAGCTGACTGCTGATGTTAGCCACTGGAGAAGACAACAATAAGTTTTCACTGTACGGCGATTTCTAATTTCGGAGTGACGTTCTCACGTACATTGGCCCAGCCAAGTCAACGCCAACATTCTGAAACGGGTACGCCTGGTTGACCCGAACAGATGGCAGATTCCCCATCAGCTGCTGCAACGGCTTGGGTTTGGCACGTGCGCATACCATGCAGCCGTGAGCAATGTTGCGAACCAAGTTCCGTCCGCCGAGGGGCCAAAATCTTTGGCGCAACGAGGATAGTAGTAAGCTGGGACCGGCATGGAGCGTCTTATGGTGTTCTCTCGTGGCGATCATGTCGGTGAGACGATGTTTGGTGAGTACGATCGGGTGTCTTCCGTCGACAGGTATTGCAGCATTGTGAAGCCGGCCGCCGACACGAATAATGCCGTCTACGAGTGTCGGGTGCAGATACCGTAGCTTGGATTTACGGTTTACTTTTCCGACGGTTTCAAGTTGGCGTATCTCGTTGGCAAAGTACTGCTGTTGTATGCGACGGACCAGATTGAGCAGAGTGCGATCAATGTCAAGAGCCGTCAACGGGACGACAAGAATTGGTTGGTGATTCTTCCGGTGAAGGCAGTTAGCGGCGAAACGCCGAAGAAGTGTTCCGATCCGAAGTAGCTGACGAAGATTGGAATAGCGATCGACGATATCTGACGGTTCTACGCTCACGACTGGAAGGGCAATAGTCTGTCGGACCTCCGGTTGGTCTGAGTTTGAGGTCGCTACGACGACGTACTTCGTTGGCCAAGGAGCGAATATTGGTTTTAGCCACTGCGGTCCGTTCCACCACAGTGCACTAGCAAGGAGTTCATCGAGGTCCATTCCTCGAGAAACGAGATCGGCGGGATTGTCTTCGGATGGGACGTGATTCCAAACGGCGTGAGACGTCAGCTCTTGGATTTCAGCCACTCGGTTGGCTACGAACGTCTTCCATGTCGATGGAGTTGCGGATATCCAGTTCAAGACGATGGAAGAATCGGTCCACAGATATGTGGTGGCGATTATGTCGATGCTGTCCTGAACTTGTTTAAGAAGTCTGGACAGGAGTTGAGCTGCGCATAGCTCGAGGCGTGGAATGGTTTGAGTCCCCATCGGAGCGACCTTGGACTTAGAAATCACCAGGCGAACTGTGCAAGGGCCCTCGGCAGGTATTGACCGGAGATAGATGCATGCGCCATATGCAGACTCTGAAGCGTCGCTGAACCCGTGAATCTCCAAGCGGTCGTAACCCGGACGTAACACATGGCGAAAAACTCGAAGGTGGGCAAGTGCTGAAAGCTTCTGGTGAAATTCCTGCCATTCGTGCGCGAATCCGTTAGCCACGGGTGTGTCCCAGTCGAGATGGAGTTTCCAAAGACTCTGCAGCATGATTTTCGCCTTGGCAATGGTCGGTCCAATCAAACCTAAGGGGTCGAAAAGGCTGCTGATCTGAGAGAGGATCGTTCGTTTGTTCAGAACCGTGCATTCCTTCCAATTCGGTGTCTTGAACGAAAGAAAATCGGTCGACGGTTCCCAGCGGAGGCCAAGTGCAGTCACGGAGGACTCGTGGTCCAAATCGAGTAGTGTTTTCGTCTCTCGGAGCTCCAACGGAATGGTATCAAGAATAGCTTGACAATTCGAAGACCATTGTCGGAGAGGAAGTCCTGCACATGCGAGCATTGCAATGAGCTGGTTGCAGGTAACGGCGAGAGATTCAGCATGTGGACTGTATCCATAGGTCACTGGTTCATATCCGGTTCGAAGGACCAAATTTATGTTCACGCACTTCACCACTCTTCTTACTTTCTGGATCTTTTAGAAAGTTTTTGCCGTTTTCACCTGCTGAATCAGGACTTTTTCTGCATCCACTGCACTTTCAGCTGTCGCGCGCGAAATGAACGGGTTTGTAGGGGACTTTGGATATCGCGAAATAAAAACTCGTAAGATTTGTATGACCGACACCAACGATTGCGTTTTACTATCTTCATGTTTACGCCGGGATCTGGCCGATACTCAAGCCCGGGAAACAGTGAAACACAGGGCGGACGAACAGCACCAGAAACGAAAACAAACTTGGCTGGCCCCGCACAGGCCAGCAGAAGGGCGTTCTTTTCCGCCTGCTTTGGACAACTTTCAGTCCACACAACACTGAAAGTCTCTTATAACATAACATTTATTTACACTATTTACATATGTTACATTCAAATTTCACTGCTTCTAATATTTCTAAGTCCCGGTCTGTGGGGATCCGGTCGTGCGACGTATGCACGGCGAGCGCGACGCACAGTCAGTTGTGCTGGACTGTCTTGATCGGCGATAAACTTTGTACTGCCGTACTGCCCTGCTGCTCCCACAGGACATGAGACGGCTGAAGGGGAAGATGACCCAGCCGTGTGCGATCATCTGCTCTCGGTGCTGCTACGGCGACGAATTTGCGTAGAAATCGCCGTACAGTGAAAACTTATTGTTGTCTTCTCCAGTGGCTAACATCAGCAGTCAGCTGGGCAACGATGATCGTAGCGCAGGATTTGCCTTAGGTGATTGAGGCTGGAGAATAATTTCATCTGTGCGTCGGGGGAGAAAATATTTGATTTCGCACACTATCTGCAAGTGCCGATTTTGGCGGTCAAAATCATTTTTCTGGTGCGATGTTCACTTCGGCGTGAACAAGCCCTTAGAAACGAAGTAAAGATATTGACGCCAATTAATAGACATTTCATTGATTGAAGGCCAAGCAATTATCGAAATAATGCGACACTGTTCCTAATGGATCATGCACCCGAAAGGGGCTCCTGGATTTTGTAACTGGAAGATTCCCTATACATGTATGGCGCATTACTCTATCAATACATGGGGGTTGATGTTCGGTTAGAGTGAAATGTAGCGTGTCGTAAAGTTCAATCGAATATAATAAAGGGTGTTTTTTGTCATCCTAATTTTTCTTTTAATTTGTTAACATTTCTCTACAATTTTCTACAAATTTCTACAAATTTTGGAATTATCTCCGGTTGTATTGATCGGATAAATTTAATTTTGTTTTTGTTGGGCACGTGACTACATAAGCCTTTAAAGTGTATTTATTTCTGGTCCTAGTATGGTTACTGCTCCCTAATTCATCTTAGCTCCTCTATTCATCCCGCCTGTTTAAACGCATTAGTTAGAGCAGTATCTGCTATCTCTATTCAACGCATTAGCTCATAGCTGATAGGATGAATAAGGGTACGTTGTACTCGACTTTTCGCTACGCTCAAACGCGAGCATTTTACATTTTCTAGGCAAACATTTTAACTGTGCTGCTTCTTATGAACGAAACAAAGATGATGATACCTATTTAAGCGCAATCCAGTCACCCTAAATCGAGTTATCAACGAAACAGTATGAAATCATGACTAATGAGATGAATAAGAGCTCGTCTACCCTACTTATGTCTATACATGGTAATATCATTTACAGCGAACGCCAAATGAGAAGAACTTCAGAAAACAATTCCAGCTTTAAAAGCTTTAAACTCACATCTCACAAACGGGGAAAAACTCGAAAACTTGCGCAGAAGTTTGAGAGCGTTCATAATTTTTATCTGAATGTTGTGATGTAATGAAAACGAAGTTTTACAAAAGTTGAAAACATTTCAAATCAAGAATTATCTTTGGACGAAATTTTGGAAACAAACTATGGATGAGATCAAATCCATCATGAAATGTTAAAAAATGTGAAACCTCCAAGTTATTATGAAATTATTAATATTCTTCTTAAAAACGAAATCACCTTAAGATACTTGGTCAAATTATTCAACAAGTGTAAAAATAAATAAATAAATCCTGTGTAATATTTTTACCTCTGATCTTCCAAATCTACTCACAGGCTGTTCAAAGTCACTTTTCTGTGATGATACTAGCATATCTGCCTCAGGTAAGAGCCTGAAAGGTATTTGCAGTTGACTGCAACTTTAAAGAATTCATAACAAAATTCTGAAAATGATTTTCGTTCTTCCTGGTATAGCACAAATGAATTGCACAGACTCGCAAACATAGAAATATTAGAAATTATGACGAACAGTATGTAAGCAATTTTCGACAGAAATAGTTGCAACCATCACTTGCAAGTATCTGAAAATGTTTCGAGTTTACTACCTCCCCCTGATGCTCTAAAACAATTTCGCTAGACAATCTTGATGCTTTATTTTATCTAAAATTAAGTATGCTTTCAAAATTCTCTTTGAAAGAAAATTCTGGACAAACCGTAACTCGCCGAGAATGGAAGTTACCATTTTATGAAAGAGAAAGAGAGTTTTCTCTTTCGTTTGTTGCTATGATTCCTAATCGGCGATTAATGGTTTGTCCAGAATTTCTTCTCAAAGTGAATTTTGACAGTATGCTTATTGGCCCTTCTCAAAAAACACGCGATATATGTTCTTTTATTATTTGAAATTGGATCATTTTTTGAATGAAAATATTTTGCGGTTGTCTGTTTTTGTCACTGTAGCATCGCTTCGACAATTTGGCAACACTTTGCTCGAGATTTCCCTGTGACTACCTCAATTCAACAAGTGCGCACCCGCTTTCCGCCACGTCCAGTCCTGCCTTTAAGATCAGTAATTAAAATAATAGTTTCAATTTTCGTGAAGCCAGTTGTTGATTCAATTATAATGTTTCAGCGTGACACGCTCTCGGCGAAGGTACCATCATCCATGCGCTTGAAGCAAAGCGTGTCGGATCACCTCCCCCCACTCGAAGCCGAATTACAAAAGGGTTAAAACGGTGCTAGACCTCTATCCTGTCTGCTCCACTTGCAACTACCACACCACCGTCCCCACCGCCAAAGGTCGTTCGGTCGAGTTCCGTGCTGTGCTGTGGAATGATTTACGCCGTCTATTATTAATGGCTCATTACCCGTTCGTCTTGCCGCGGCGGGTGTTGCCCCGGATCCGTGGTGTGGCAATGTTTACTCAATCTGACGGAGGCTTGGGCGGTGTGAGTTACTACTTACTGTCGGACTTTTGAGTATTTATCGGGCTTACGTTGAGATTTGCTTTTCGCGCCGGTGGATGTGAGAGAAGAATTTGGAGTTTGCGGCAAATGTCAAATCAGCCAGCAATGGAATGATAGTGTCTTAAGACCGAAAAACACATTCGTAGGATCAATGTATGGTGGGACAAGATCAGTTTTGGATTACCTTAGACTGGGATGTTCCTTATGCGTGTTGCATTTGTTCTCACTTACAGGAAGTTCGGCATGAATCGATTTTGAAATGATTTGGCAATGGAACTCTGTAAGCAGAGTGCGACACTATTTTTTAAATTATCCAATCTGAAAATTATGTAAAATGTTCACAAACCCAAATTCCAAATATTTATATCGCTATTTGGAGTCCGGTCTATTGACTTGATTTATGATTATTCTCCATCTGACTAAAATACTGATTCTGCGAAATGTATTTGATTCAGCGGTCTTTCTTCGGTATCTGAGACCATATATTCATTTGCTGTAACCTATCCTAATGGAATTTCAAATCAAAGGTTCGCCCTGAAGCACTGAATGCAGCTTACAACCCTAATCCGTAAATGCATAGTAAACCGCCGGCAAGGTTTTCTTAGAGAAATTGAATGTAATCTCACTCTCAAAAGCAACATCACTCGTTCTTCCAATTGGACAATACCTATAATGTCACACCGGTATATCACCGAGAACCGACGTTGATTGAAATTATGCACAAAGCAACATTGTAACACGAAGGTAAATCTTACCGTGCATTGTTGTACGGTCGGTACCGAGGAACAAGTTGAGAAGTCTTTCATGCACCTGTCTCCCGATATGATGTGTCGTTCCGATTGCGATTGCGATCCCGTCGAAGGCTTCAATCCCATGCGTTGACACGATTCAGCCCTTCGACAGCTGAAAGGACCGTTCAGAACTGCACTTGCAAATCTGAAGGGTAGGGAGATGAAAAAAAAATCAATAATTCCTGCAACCCGCTCCCTACCGGCTGCGAACGCGTAGGATCACGTGAGATGCTGACGTGCACATAATTAAAATAATTAATTTTCTAGCGTGGGACCAGAGACGGTTCGCTTCTCGTTCCAAACCTGCTTGAACCTTTGTCGCCAACCGTAGGAGAAGAAGAAGAAGTAAATAAGGATTTTCCATCACCTTCCGCGTCGTGCAGACCTGCCGCAGTGATAATCCCTGCATGAATGCTGGTTCGTCGAGTACGTGCACAAATCCCAACACGGGCGGGCCATGGCGGTTGCAAACGAGTCCCTTATGCTGGTGTTTTATGCTTCCTAACGGGTTAGCGAGCGCACTGTAAAAATATGGTGCTGGAAAAATTGTTTCCCGCGATGTGTGTGATTGTGAGGGTAAGCTGATAGAGTGCAATGGCTTATTTGCGTTTGTGGATAGATGAGCGGGAATCGATGCTATTGTTGTACCAACTTATTGTGTAAGGTTGCACGACCAGGTTGCATCGTGTGGGGCTTGCAACGTTTTTTTTATGCAAAGTGTTTGATGTCTACTATAACGTCAGTACAACGGAACACAGCTGGGAACCCCACTGATCAGTTTGGCAATTTTGATTTATGATTGGTGGCGTTTGTTTATTATGATGGACAGTATTTATTTTATTTCTCGGATTTATTCCTACTTTTAACCTAATTTTATTCCGTTTATGTCCACGTCCCGTTATAGTGAATATGTTGTTTCATGGTAGAATACGGCTGCAGGAAGTCTACTGGCTTGTGACGGCGAGGTTCAGTCTAAAAAGGGCATGCTTAGAAGTTTGTAGAGTGAAGGTCCCAGTTTCTGATGGACCCTAGATGACTTATCGATTGAATTATTTTTACTGTTAATATTAAACTAGACCCAGATGGATGCAGTGTCTTGTGGCTACTGGTTCATTACATTGAACTTAAATAGGTCCCAGCTTTGGGATTATGATATGTGACGATATCTATCGAGACGTTTAGATGATCAAAGACGGTTCGACCTCCTTTGGTACGAGCCAGTTTACCAACTCATGGGTAATACTGTCAAACCAGAGAGTCACATCTAACACCTCTTATATGCCCGATCGTGCAAAAGTTGGGCGATTTCCTACATTAAGTATGTGCAGTTTTGTACTACTAAATATTCTATCAATCCAGTGCCTCTCAACTTGATATCTGAGCTGCCCCAAGTTATGTGGTGGGCATTTGCATCACTGTCGAGTATGAGGGGAAACCCATTTCTGACACAGTATAATACAACCCTTTTGAAATCATTAGAAAGTGATGGTTCATTATGCGCAAATATGCCGAACAATAGACAGGAATTGCCAAGAATATTATACATCGCCTAGAAGAGAGTTGTAAACACATTAAGCTGTCGAAGCGCGCAAAGAAATATCTAGCCATCTGTTCATGTGGCAAGAGTAACATTTACGTCGCAACCGTGATCATCAACCAGCAAATTTATGCGCAGGAGTATCTGGGAAAACTTCTGTTGCCTGTCATCAAGCAACAAGATCGTCACTTTCTGTTTTGGTCGGATTTGGCATCTTGCCTTAGTATTGTGATAAATATCAAAGTACTCAACTCTGATGCCAACTTTCACATAATTTGGGCAATTTTAGACCACCGCACAGTGACAAAACCCTTAAAAGTTATATTTAAAACATTGATATTTAATATTTTTTTCTAAATTTCTAATGTATTGAATGATAACACAATTTCGAAAAGCAGTTTAAACGTAGCAATGCCTGGATTTTTTAATAATTTTCATTTCCGAAACCACAATTTCTAAGTTCATGTTTTTCGGTCCGATTGTAACACAACTGGCTTTATTTTGTGGAGAAACGAAAGGACCTGATTTGCGATTATAATATATTTGCTAAATTTGCACGGAACTTCGACTTTTTTCGTTTAATTATGTGTGAGGTTGACTGCGGCATTTTTTCTTCATATAAAATTTTAACATTTTCTCGTGCATATATCTTTATTGTTCTTCAATCAATTTTTATTAAATGTTCCTCTTTGAACGTGAAAAATTCATATAGGAACATAATTGTTAAAATAGTGTGAAATTTGGCATCTAAGCTTACTTTGACATTTGTCACAATATAGAACGGGGGGCTTTGAGATCTAAAAGCAGACATTTTTTGCAATGCACTAGTGTTCAAGGACCTGAACCCCAGGGCCGGCGGAACACTTTTTTCCCCGAGTGGGTAGTAAGATTCTCCCCTTACCCGACGAAAATTGGGGCATGACGTGTGTAAGTGAGAATGAAAGCTCCCGGATATTATCTGATGGCTATTTGGAAAGACCCTTTATTAACAGGCTGCATGACCGACGGCTTAGCGAAAATGCGTTTGGTGATTATTGAGACTACAAATGTTCTGCAGCCACGTACCAATTATACCATTCTTTGAAATTTCGTTGCATTAATTTCCCATTCTCTCCAATAAAATCTTCTTTTCGCAAGTACTGAAGTCCGCATGAAAGTGTTAGCCAATGGTAAGGTATCTCCGACGACCGACGAGGCTCAATGACGTCGATTTGGATATTTCTCCGATGGCAAAAATAATGTCGATAAGTCACCTTTTCGATACATGTTATATCCATCTAATACAACTGGCCCCTGGATGGTCTACTTCCGGACTTAAGATAAGCCATTTAATATTATTGATATATGCGTGATTTAACCAAATAAAACCTGGCCGTGTACGAAAAAGTATCTTGTCTACGTACCTGCCCGGGAAGTAGAGATTGATGGTGTAGTTTCCAACAGGTATTTTAATTGTAAAAGATGGGGATGGTTCCTTCAATAACCTTTTGTTTTGGCCAGCGAAAATTCTGGTTTGCAAGCAATTGCGTTGAGCAAAAATAGAGTAGTATATGAAAACAACTAATATTACATCAGCCTTATTTCAAGCCTTTCGTACAGATCAGCTCTTCCAAACTTCGGGGAACAGGGCATGAACTGCAGTCGTTGCAAACAATTGATCATAACGCTACCTATTGTATAAACAAGGCACACTGTGGAAAATGCGGAGAGAATCATGTAAAGTTTTCCTAATGTTGAGAGACTTCGCATTATCTCTGGACATATCCCACATATAAATTATGTGGGGAAAATTGAGAATCTTTTAAGAACGGCTAAAGAGAGCTACGTCACCGGTCACGACTGATTTCTACGCTTCCTTGCTCACTTAGTCACTTAGTCTGACCATCACATTGCGGAAAATTCTTCCAATGTGCCTAAAACGAATTTTCGAAAGAGGAAAATCATTTTCACTCCTAAGATTTCTTGTAAAGGCCTGAGAGTGTCTCTTCAAGGATGATGTTACAAAACCGAAGTAAGTGGTTCCCGGTCTCGGAAGTCGTAAAAACTAGCTGGAATTTTCACACTGGACACCAAAAACCCCAAGTGTTTTTCCCAGGTTTTACACAATGCTTTTGCACTGTGATTGAATGGTCAGACGAAACCTTTTTCGGCGACAGAAGTATTCCATGTAGATCCTCATTCCAACAATAAACGTTTCTCAATGAAATGAAAATACTGTATGTAAATGTAATGATTGTTCACAAATTTATCTGACAGCAAAGATACTCGTGCAAAGCATATTAATGCGTATATCACTGCAACGTTCGTCTGATGATGACAGCTATGCTTCGCTTCTATGCTAATTATTATGATAGTGTGGTGAGGTCATTCATAAAAGAGGCTTTGCTTCAAACTTTCTCCTCGCAAAACTGACGGTAATAAATTTACCTATCGACGACCATACCCACATCGTTACAGTTCCAAGGAGGAGGACACTTCAGGCATTAGAAGGTGATATTTATGAAAGATCGCGTAGCTTCAACGAGTTTTTCAGTATTTCTTGTCAGAGTACGCTCGAAAATTGGGTATTTTCATGGAGCAATAGAAGTTTGGGAATCCAAAATGCATTAACAAACTTTGTTCCAAAGAGATGGATGAGGATCGTGACTTCATTCGGTTGATATCTCTAGTCATGTATAATCATTATACGTTGAACGCCCAACCCCGGCGTATTGGGGTCGTGGACAGCGGTCTCTGCGCTTGTGATAACGGTTGTCGCGACATTGAACATGTTGTCTGGTCGTGCGTTTAGTGTTCTAATACCAGATCACCGTTAAACGAATCCCTTTTGGCCTTGTTCCAGTCCGAGATGTGGCTACACTCGGTCTCCTTTATATATCTCTCATATACATATTTTTGAGCACAACAAATATCCAAATTTAGTTATCTCTTCTCCTTTGGATGATATGCTAGCAGCTACCTGGAAGTCTGGCCCTTGGAAGAGGTTCCCAAAAGGCTAGTTGGCGATTCGGGTCATGATGTCCTGACAGTGATCTCCCGTTTACCAAAAAGCTGCAAGTTTAATTTCCTCTTTTCTCTGCCAGTTTTGTCCCCTCTCTTTTCACTTTCCGTGTTACGGTCTCTGCTGCTCTGATGTTGGAATCAGTCCCTCTTGTGTAAGTCTTTTACCTACTTTATATAAAAACCTAATAGTGTTTCTCCCTGTTTCAATTGTTAATGAAATAACAGTTCTTGTTAAAAAAAATTACAAATTGTATATCAAGTCATTAAAAATATCTCTTGTTGCATTATTTAGTCTGAATAAAATTGCTTTCATATTTTTTGTATAACGAACTTTATTCCCATTAGTATTAATATAAAAAATAATTTTAAATTTCAAACAAATCTTAATTATTATCTCATGTTCCAAAAATTTTGTACATGAATAAAAAATTTAATTGTTGTACATCGAGAATTACAGGCGCATGTATTTTGTTCGATTAATGCATACGTGGTTAATCTCAGGTTTTAGTGTTCTCCAAACTTTCGATTGGATAATTTCCCCCCTCGGTTATTTTCGAGTGGGTAGTAGGGTAATTTCGGGAGAGATGCCGCACTTTCTATATCTCGTATATGGGGTCACTTTTATACGGTAATATGATATTGTTAGTTTGTCTTTCGAAGAATTACAACTCTGGAGAGGTAAAATAATCCTTAGTTAGTGAGTTAATAACTCATGAAAATTTTATTAATGATTATGTGCGTCCAGTTGCATCACGGAGTGCCGAAAGTTTTTCAGTACCACATTAAAATTATTTTTTTTTAAATTGTTCGATATTTTTTGGCAAATAATATATCGGTTGAATAGCTGGGACCTTTTAGAAGGCAATTTTGATCATAAGCACGGTCATCCATAATTTCAGAGGAAAATGTCGTCATGCGGCATCTCTCCCATACAACTGGGAGAGATGCCGCATCAAAATTGCGGGTGAGATGCCGCACTCGATGGCGGAGGATATGTAGCTAAAATGTATTTTTTTTTACTTCGGAATGTCATTAAATGATCATTTGCGTCAGGTATAGGTTCTTAATAAGGTATGTCCACAAACTAACGGACCTAACACAGTGATATATAGGATTATGAGTCTATTTATCTATATATTTAAACGGGCAATATGTATCTAAGTATTAGTTACTTCGGTTTATTCTTTAAAGTTTCATACACTAATATTCGTGAACGCATTGATTTGTAGCGATGCCAATATTGAGATAGAAACGAAAATTTCAACGAATTAATGCTTCTTCAAAATGAATGTTATATAAATTTATTGTTGGGAGAAGCAACCAAAATCTGCTTTTAAAGAACCCCTACCAACACATAGATATGTATAGCTCGTACAAACATATAAGTAAATAGTACCCTTAATTAAGTTACTCTAACTTAACCGTTACACAAGTACTCCCTTAAAAAAAATTAAGGTGCTACCCGAGTTATAGGTGTAATAAAACTTCATGAAACTCAGCTGAAGATACCTGATCACCAAAACATCAAGGAGAGCTAAAAAACTTTTGTTCACTATTTTTCAGTTTGTGACCATGGCGTGGCGTCTCGCCCGCACATGCGGCATCTCTCCCGCAATGACCTTTTTTTAAAAAAATATTGATGAATTTTTTTCCCATGACAAAAACCATTTCACAGTATTTTAGCAACTTGTCGCAATTGATAAAAATGTTTTCATCAAATATTTAATGGCTTACTTTGATGCAGGATCGATTTTTGGAAATGTGCGGCATCTTTCCCCAAATTACCCTACTACCCGTATTACCCACGTAATCCGCCGGCCCTGATGAACCCTACCAACGCGTCATAGTTCAGCCCAGTAGAAAAATATTAGAATATCGTCAAGCGAAACCTCAAGAAGACGCTGAAGACAGTAGCCAGTGAGATACAATTCAAAGCAAACTAGTGTTATGTGGCAGTAGGATACGATTTGTAAATTTTAATAAAATTCTAACATTGGTATGCTAATACTGGTACATACCTCCGGAATTCCTTGAAATCAAATGGGTTAGATTCATGTATACAGAGTTCCTGAATCCAAGGCATCCGAAATTGTATAAATCGGTCAAAATGCCATGAATAATTCAGTTTTGTGGGTACCCTCGTCGGCCTGTTACGGGATAAAAAAAATCCAAAAGCCCTTTCTCAGATCCCCGCATACTGCATCATCAACCTTATTCAACCAAAAGCTATGGCTAGTTATGTTCTAAGATGTTACTAAATATCAACTTCTAGCTTGAAAAAGAACACCGATTTTTTATGGATGGAAATCTAAAAAGGTACCTCTCGTACCCTATTGAACAATTAACGGTTAAGAAACACTCTAAAGCTTTATCGTGTCTTCAGCAAATTTGTCTAAAATGTCAACTTCATTGAATTCAGTCAAGCTCTATCTCAATATCTATATTAGAACCACCCTATCTGATATTAAAACGAAAAGAAGGGTTTTGCAAAGCACAACAATTACCCTACACTTATATGGCTAAGTTATTTGATTTTTGCAAAAGAGTTGAAATTTTTTGTTAAACTCTCATTCTGGACCACTGTGCAGTGCGATTGAAAAACTAATAACTTGAAATAGAAAGACGAGGAAATTAATGCTTATGGTGTACATTTTAGTTCTGAATTGAAGTAGATTGTGTAAACAAACTCTTTTTCTCAAGTTATGTACTTTCAAAGTAAAGAAAAGTGAAATAATTGTCCAAAGACATAATTTCGAAACTTTTGTGGTGCAGTATCCTAGAAAAAGTTTAACGTTGTATGGCAACGTATGTTATGACAAAATAACTTGGTGGTTAATCCTTCTAACGCGCATTAAAGAGAATTGCCTCTTCTAACTATTTTTGTTTGCTGTCATGTTGTTGTTGAATTATTATTTGTAATGTACCGTTTCGAACAGTTAATCCAAACCCGTTCAGAAAGTATCTCTCAGCATGAGAGAGCACACAGCTTTACAGAACTTTATATAAAAGCAGAGATTAATAAAGAGCTGGTCTCATTACCAGTAACGTGATAAACCTAATTAGGCAGTTCTTCATTACGCATAAAGAAATCCACAGGTCAAGAATATAACATTATTGAAACAACGTTGTTGAAGACATGACAGCCTTTTGTATGGAACATGTCGAGATGTAGAACGATATTTACGAATTTTTCTTAAATAAAATTTTAATCAGTGTAACTTTTTTTGTGTATCTTCAGAGGTCCATACCTCAGATAACATTTTGTATTTCATCGATCTACACAACTTTGCAGAAGGACAATCAAGGAACATTTTCAATAACTTTGAGGAGACACATAGTCACAAACTAATTGTTGAAGAGTTTATTCCCCATAATTACTCATAGGAGTATTTACCACCAAAGTTGTTTCATCAGAATATTCGCTGAATTAGGTTATTCGAAGATACTACACCGCAAGAAATTGTGTTAGACCTTGCTTATAAAATCCAATTACGCCATTCAATTCAATACGCACATGTACACCATAAATCGTCACTTAGTAGATTGATTTTTTATTTTATTTGGTAATTTTTCAATATTTGTAAAAACCGATCCTGACGTACTAGAGACAAACGCTAAACACCATTTTCATTTCTTTTCTTCTACTTTCGAGAAAAACTCGATAAGCGGTCTCAAAACGCTCAAGTTGGCTTATTTCTTGCGAACAGTATACTGTTTTCGTTTTATAAAATTTTTATAGCAGTATATTTAACAAAGAAATATCGCGTGCCATCAAAATGTATATCATTGTGAAACTTTAATATGTACTATAGGAAATGTACACATTTCCTATTCGAATGCAGTTATTTGCCAGTTCTAATTGTAACGGTCCCAGGCTTTATCTGTTTAAGTTCAAGACCTATCTCAAACATTCGAGCGAATATTGATTTACCGACGACAACCGTCTTCGCTTTGCTTGGCGAACTTCAATCAATTTCACGCACCAAAAAGCAAGTTTACGATCGAATTTCACACCTGATTACGCTAAACACACACCTGCAATGATTTTTCGTTGAAGTCATAAAAGTTGTGCGTTTGAAATATTTGTCTGTCGGATTCCAACCGCACGTCATCATCCCTTCGAGGCTCGTCTTCTCAAAGTCAATAGAAAACGGATTCGTCTGCCAAATTACACCGGCTGTCCAGCTGCCCTGGTCATGGGCTGGAAATTGAAATAAAATCCCCTTTCTCACTGGCAGCACAAAATGGCAACCTGATCAATATTGCCCGCAGCATCGAGAATGATTCAAATATTTCTCCGCTCTTCGATTGAGACAATTTCGAGCATGTTTACCTATTGAAGGTTCCTACACTCCTACATCCACCTCCCGTATTCGGAAACTGCCATGCCCAAACAAATGGAATCTGTTCCGATGGCCGGTTGTGTGTGTATTTGTTTTGTGCCGTCTATTTTTAGAATAGGTATTCAATTTATAAGTTTATTAAATAGTGCCGATGTTTGATCGATTTTTGAGTGTCCAGCAACGGGTGTGAAAATAATTATGTCAAATTGGAAGCGCAGCATGTGGTACGCATGTGGAAAGCGGGCATTTAACATTTACTAATCGAATTAAATTTAAATATATCGGATGATTTATCGTTCGAAGCTGCTACCGTTCGCAACTCTAAATGAAGATCGGTATTTTAAAAAGCAATGAAAAATCAGTGCACTAAAACAGGGTACTGTACACACCTGAAATCGATCGGAGTACACCTTGGAACCTTTCTCTATTAAAATATGTCAGTATGTCTGTGTACCATATACTACCTACAAATCGACAAGCAAATTAAGAGCATCATTAAGAAAATGACGACTTAAATTGTGTGTTGGTAGTAGGTAATGAAAACCATACGTCTGTATAAAATTACCACATATAGTGGACGTTCAAGGAGTGGATGAGTAAAAAAATTAAAATTCCGTAAAAGTAGCATAATCAATATTTTGACTCAATTCTAGTTCCGTTTATCGATAAACACACTTTTTCCTATTTTCTGTATAATACAGCAATTTTAATTTTTATATACCATCATCAATTTGTCTAGAAGGTAAAATAAAACACATTATATAACTCTGAAATTGTTAGATGTAATAAATTACCATGTGCAGAAATATGTTTCATAACAGTTTGTTAACTTTGTATTGTAAGTCGAACTTTAAACAAAATTTTGAAAAGAAAATATGATTAACCCATTAATATACAACCTACTATATATAGTAGATAATTAGAATAACTCCTTTTATTCAAGCAATAACGCGAAACGGGCATTTGCAATAAGTTAATGTGGTGCATATATTCTTGGTAAAATCATTTATCTACTCTTCCGGCCGTCATATCTTTTAACAGGTATACTTAATGTGTATAATTAAGAACGAGATGTGACACTTGATTACTTGACAGTTCACTTTTTCAAAGAATTGTGTACTCTTTAGATGTCATGAAACAATATTCCAATTCGGATACCACATCACATCGGTGAAATAGCAGTGGGTATACGGCCACTGATTAGCTACTACACAAATTATACCAGAGAAGTTTTATTTGCAGTGGATAAGATCCACACAAATATTGACCATTAACTTAAAGAAGTAAAACATCGTTTTATGAAAAATCTCTGCAAGCATTTTTTATTAAGATAGGATGGGTTGGTGCTGGGCATATGGCCTTCGTATAGTACACTAGCTAATACCCATCGCGCGTTGCTGCGACACTCTGCGAAATAGGAGGAGAACACAATTTGTTCCAAAGCGCCATCTGGCGGGCAGATAATCTCCAACTAATAGCACACAAACACGCCCCATACCAAATACCTACTGTGTGCAAATTTTTACGGAAATCGGTTAAGCCGTTTGGGAGTCTATAAATCATATACATACAAACTTTGACTTTTATATAGATAGATTGATTTAAAATAGCGTTTAGAATCATATTCAAAAAGAAAATTGTATTTTTGACTGCAAATAGTAAGAATTATAAAAATATGTTAAAAGTTGTTGTTAGGAACAAAAAATATTAAAAGCTTCTCCATGATGCAAATACACTGAAAAAGTTTCTTTTACGTCTGTTCGAGAGTGGACTGTAACTTGTTGACTATAGACGAACCGACGAACTCCGCGAGTTTTCCACCACGTAATTCGGAAACCGGATAGAAACACTTGCGTTTAGTTTTAATAATGTATTTTCGTCTAATTACATGTGTTACTCTTGCTTAAATTTGCTTCACTCAAAAAAACTAATCTTCGACTGCATGTCTTAACACGACGAAAGTACGATACCTTATGCCATTTATCCTCCAATACAGGTAGCATTTTTCTTCCCTTTCGCGCGCTTCGTTTGCGTTGCGTTTGTTACGCTGACGTGGCGCAGCGGTGCGTGTTGCCATATTATTTTATATCTAGGTAGGCTGTGTTTAAAAGTTACACAAAAATTTTTCATTCGTGACGTTTAAACGGCCCGAACATCCTCCCCCGCGAGAAGCTGGTTGTCCAATATCGGTAAAGGAGCCAGCTTGTGAATTGGGCGCTTCAAGATACCGACCCTGGTTCGGACATCGACAACACGGATCAATCCATCCGATCCTGAGTAAGTTTTTTCTACTCTTCCTAGTTTCCAATGCTGCGGTGGTAAGTTGTCGTCTCGAATGATTACCACCATTCCAGCTTTAATGTTCTCCTTTCTCTTGTCCCATTTTTGTCGTATCTGCATCTCCTGCAGATATTCTAGAGACCAGCGTTTCCAGAACTCCTCACGCAAATGCTGGACATACTGCCACCTGGAAAGCCGATTGACAGGAATTCCGTCGTAGCTTGGCTCCGGAATAGCAACTAAAGGTCTGTCGATCATGAAATGTCCCGGAGTCAAGGGTTCAAGCTCTGATGGGTCGTCGGAGGCCGCATATAATGGCCGAGAATTGAGCTGAGCCTCAATCTGGCAGAGTAATGTCGAAAATTCAGACATTGTAAGTAGGCATGAATTCAAATTTCTTTTCAAGATTGCCTTCATGCTTTTAACCCCTGCCTCCCAAATTCCTCCCATGTGTGGTGCATTTGGAGGAATCATTTTCCATTCAATCTGTCGGGATTGACAGAATTCTTCTAACTTCAAATTGGTGGTTCGATCCTTGAAAAGGCGGTGCATTTCGATCAAGTCGTTGCGGGCTCCGATAAAGTTTGTCCCGTTATCGGAAAATATTTGCTCAGGGACGCCACGACGAGAGACAAATCGCAACAATGCGGCAATAAATGCATCAGCAGACAGGTCCTCAACCAGCTCCAGGTGAATTCCCTTAGTAACCAAACACACAAATACGCTCACATATCCCTTTACAGGTGCTACCTTTCTACCAGTCTGCTTAATTAACATAGGACCTGCAAAGTCAACGCCCACCTTGGTGAAAGCGGGAGCTTTGTCGCATCTTGCTAACGGCAGGTCCCCCATGAATTGGCTTGCACACGGAGGTTTTAATTTGAAACACTGCACGCAATTTCTTGTCACCTTACGTACAGCAGAGCGAGCTCCCAAAATCCTAAAATGACGACGAAGCTGGGCTAGAAGAGCCGACGGTCCAATGTGTAGGTTCTCACGATGTACAGCTTCAATTAATCGTTTCACAATCACATCATCCTTTGGTAAGACCCACTGATGCTTCACGCCGTACGGCAGATTTGAATGCCGAAGACGCCCGCCGACACGAATCATTCCATCGTCCATGAAAGGGTTCAACATAGAAAATCTCTTGCAGTACTCACCGGACTCAATGATGGCTGCTTCCTTACCAAAATGTTGCAATTGAACCACCCGAACAATCACCTTCAAGGAGTGGCGCATTTCAAACACAGTTGGGAACCGCTGTATGATTCGCTTCTTCTTCACCTTTTCCTTCGCGTTCCAGCAAAATCGTAAAACGTAGGCAAGGATTCGCTGGAGCTTCCTGAAGGACTCGAACTTCTGGAAAATCGGTAACGGCTCCGATTTCATTGTCATAGAAACAATAGTGGATCGCCGCAACTCAGGTACATCGTCATCGGACAGCGGTTCTGGATCAACCACCTGATATTCTTCATTGCGCAGGAACAACGGTCCATTCCACCAAAGGTCGTTGTTCTCAAGACCATCAGCAGTTTGACCGCGTGACACTACATCGGCCGGATTATCCAGCGTGTGAACATATTTCCATTTGAATTTCATTCCTGTCGCAGTAATTTCACTAATTCGATTGCGTACAAACACTTCTAAATGGTCCGGATTCTTAGCTAGCCATGCTAGCACCACTTGACTATCCGACCATAGTGTAATGTCACGAAAAGACAGTTCTAATGCTGAAATCACTGCTCTCACCAATCTGTGCAGCAAAAGCGCAGCTAGAAGCTCCTTTCTTGGAATGGTCAACACTGTCTTCGGAATAATCTTCGACTTGGCACACAGCAACCGTACTACCGTAGCTTGACCAGACACGATTGACCTGATATACACGCAAGCCCCGTATGCCTCCATACTTGCGTCACCAAATCCATGAAGCTCGAAAGCAGCAGCTCCAGTCACCATCACATGACGAGGGATGCGAAGGCGCACAATGCACTAAGAAAATAATCAAATTTCTTCCTCAAATCACCCGTGAGCTCTTCATCCCATTCCACTTCTTCTTTCCAGATATTCTTCATTAGAAGTTTGCCGACAACGATAACTGGTGCCACAAGTCCCAACGGATCAAACATTCTCGATACCAGTGAGAGCGCTTGTCGCTTGGTTACGTCCCTTTCACTCACTACTGGAAGGGAGATGTACTGGAGAACGTCCAAATCGGGGTTCCACATTAGCCCTAATGTTTTGATTACCTCACTTGTTCCGCTTTCATCAATACTGACCAGTTCGTCCCGGTCCTTTTCCGGAATACGCTCCAGCAGTACCGGATTGTTTGATGCCCATTTGTGCAAATGAAATCCACCAGCCTGAAGGAGATGAATCAACTGCACCTGAGCTTCACTTGCTTCATCCAACTTGTTGAATCCGAACAACGCGTTATCGACATAAAAACTGTTCTTCACTATATCTGCAGCTAGCGGGTACTTGGAGCTTTCGTCGATAGCCAGCTGCAAGAGTGCCCGCGTTGCTAAAAACGGGGCAGAAGCCGTGCCGTAGGTGACAGTTGTCAGCTCTAGGACGCGAAGGGGATCGGAAGGATTTTTCCTCCAGAATATACGAGATAGCGGCGTATGCCGCCGATCGACTAAGACTTGCCTATACATTTTGGCCACATCAGTAGCCAACACATGAAGCGGAATACGGAATCGAAGTGAGATGGACTGTAAATCGCTCTGGATGATAGCACCAATCTTCATTACGTCGTTGAGCGATCGACCAGATACCTTAGCGGACGCATCGAACACTACACGACACTTAGTAGTGGTATTTGAAGGTCGCAGAACAGCATGATGTGGTAAGTACCACTTAATGGTGTCTACTGGATCCTTGTTTACATCAACTTCTTCACAGTGGCCAAGACTCTCGTACTCGTCCATAAATTCCTGGTACTGCTTCATCAAGTCCGGATACCGTAACAATTTTCGTTCCAATCCATGGAACCTTTTTAATGCCATCGACCTAGAATCTCCCAGCTCGCTGACGGACTCCTTCAGAGGCAGCTGGACTATGTATCGCCCGGACGCATCTCTACGATGGGTAACCTTAAAATGCTCTTCACACTCATCCTCATCATTGCACGATTTATCAGCACTAGCAACATCTTCGACTTCCCAAAATCGTTGAATGAACTGGCTTAAATCGTCTATCGTGATTGTATGCGAGTGAACTGCTCCATCTGATGCCGCACCATCATTATACACGCCACCAACAACCCAGCCAAATTGGGTCTCGCGCAAAATGGGTAGACCCTCAGCCAACATAATCTCACCAGGTAGCAACAACTTCAGGAACCATTCGTTACCCAAGAGCATATCCACTTTGCTAGGATGCAAGAACTTCGGGTCAGCCAATTGAACACCAACGGGAATCTCTAATGCATAGTTCATAGCCGACGTAGGGAGATCTGCAGTGACCTTGTCGGTGACAAGGCATTTGATTTTTGCGTGGAAATCAGCGTACCTTGAAGACAGATGCACCACACAATCACTAGCGGATTCTATTTTCGCGCCATTGACTCCGAACAACGTGACCTTTGAAGCATTCAGCATCAATCCCAGCAAATCAGCCGCTGAACGTGAAATTAAATTTACTTGGGAACCACTGTCCAATAATATTCTACACGGGTGGGGCTTGTAGTTTTTATCAAAAACATCCACTACCGCCGTGAGCAACAGCACTTGCTGCGAATGAGTAGCCAAGTTGTTGCATGTTGCTACTGTCGGAACCGTTGCTGATGGTGCATTCTCTTGCTCTATTACAGGTGGTTCCGGAGCCACCTTAGGTTTGTCCTCTGCGTGCAACAGGCTATGGTGCCGACGCTTGCACTTCTGGCACGATTTGTCCGACGAACAGTCGATACTTCGATGGCCTCTTCTTAGGCAGTTGAAGCAAACGTTTCTCTCACGTACTTTCACCAATCTTTGCGGAACCGGTAGAGATTTGAAATCAGCGCAGTTATGATTTGCGTGTACCTTACCGCAGAAATCGCACTTTATTTCCGTCTCGCTCGACGAAACCGTTGCATGTACCTTTTGACCCGGCAGTTTGCTAGGTGCATAAGCAGATTTAACGGGAATTGTAGCCTTCTGGTAGCTGATTTCAATTCTCTCCAGTATGAAAGTCTGTTCCTTCAGGAACGCCAGCATTTTTTTGTATTCGGGGAGCTCTCCATGATTAACCGATGACTCCCACAGATGACGAACGTCAGAGTGCAACGCTGCGGCCAAAAGCTGAATCACGAAATCCTCTCCAACACCTTCGAACTTTCGTTCAAGAAATTTCAGCCCTTCGACATGTTTGCTGCATTCATCCACCAGATTGCGTAGCTCCAAATGACTCTTCTTAGTCATGCGCTTAAGATTCAGCAGACCGTGAATGTGGGAATCTATGGCATGACGCTTGTTCTCGTACCGCTCTTCCAGGATTTGCCACGCATGGGCATAGTTGCCCTCATTGATTGTTTTTGCATCAATAAGACCAGCTGCACTACCGACCAGAGCTTTCTCCAGATGGTATAGCTTGACAGCTGGTGGATCTGGACCTCTGTCCACGAGGTCCTTGAACATGGCCTTGAATTTTGGCCAGCTTTCGTACCGACCATCGAATGTGGGAATCGGCATGCGAAGCGGTTGGTGAATTACAACTGGTGCTTGCTGGTTATTGCCATTCCTTGTGAGCTCTGTGGCAGCAGCAGCAGCCGCCGCGGTTGCGTTGATCCTGGTGAGCTGTTCCTCCAACATAATAGAAACATTATCGTACAGGATGTCGAACTCTTCATACTGCTGGTCATGTTGTTCGTAGTCCTCGACCGCCGTTAGTTCCATTATTCGCTCGTGAACATCGTTGTAATCCTTTTGAGCTGCTTCTAATTTCCGCAGATACACCTTAACCTCAGCTTCTGTCAGCTGAGCCACTTCCTGTTCATCGGGGCATATAGTATGGAGGATACGAGTAACCTTACCTTTGGCTACGCCACGGCGGTGGACGAGCTTATCCATGTTCTCTCCGGAGACCAACTTCTCCGTCAACTTAACCTTCTTCTTTTTCTTCTTGATGCGAGGGGTCGAAAAATCTAGAGCAGACTGCCCAAGTGCAGAACTAGCTCCAAATTTCGTTGCTTCTTTATGCTTTGGATCACTTCTTTTCGACATGCCACCGTAAACACCACATCAGGTCAAGCCCTATGCTCGACGATGGTTGGGAACACAGCCAAGTCTATGCTCACGCAACCGGTAACTCAAGGGCACAGATGGTCAAATCGAAACCACGAAGAAATCCACTTTGTTTCCCAGAGCGCTCAATGCTCGCTTTTTCACCACTCACAAAAACACTATAAATGGCTACCGCACACCAGTCTTCAAGCTCATAACAAAATGGCGCTGGTACTATTCCAATATGGCGGCCATTTTCCAAACCACGTTTTGCGTAACCACTTTTCACGATGCTGATTTTCTTCCGGTTCCGTAACAGTCGGAGCCGTCGGAGCACTTCACAACCTTAGATTCGGTTCGATGGACCAAATTATGTTCGAGAGTGGACTGTAACTTGTTGACTATAGACGAACCGACGAACTCCGCGAGTTTTCCACCACGTAATTCGGAAACCGGATAGAAACACTTGCGTTTAGTTTTAATAATGTATTTTCGTCTAATTACATGTGTTACTCTTGCTTAAATTTGCTTCACTCAAAAAAACTAATCTTCGACTGCATGTCTTAACACGACGAAAGTACGATACCTTATGCCATTTATCCTCCAATACAGGTAGCATTTTTCTTCCCTTTCGCGCGCTTCGTTTGCGTTGCGTTTGTTACGCTGACGTGGCGCAGCGGTGCGTGTTGCCATATTATTTTATATCTAGGTAGGCTGTGTTTAAAGGTTACACAAAAAATTTTCATTCGTGACGTTTAAACGGCCCGAACAACGTCTTTAAAACGATAAACATTAGATTTTTGGCATTTTATAATTGGGTAACGTGAATAAATTTTAAAAAGAACATAATCACACGAATTAAATGTTTTTGTTGGAACAAAATTCAAAATATCACGAAAACTATCGCATTTTGGAAGATTTTTGTTAAATACATTTTGATTTAAAATAAGACTAAGAATTATATTCTGTAATAAAATTACAGTTTGGCATGTCATGTATAAAGTTATTGCTAGAAAAACTTTTTACCGATAAGTTCTCCATCATACAATCACATTCAAAATATTTCTTTTCTCTTTAGGTTTTTGTTTCTAAAATATAAAAAATTAGAAAAAAGGGGTTTTCAACAATTTAAATTTTTAATACAATTTTTGATTTTGTGAAAAAAATTTCAGTGTTTATTTTTTTAGCACATAAATATTCATTCCCTGAAACTCGTCCTCAGAAGGTTTTGCTGTATAAAATACAGTAATCAAACAAAAAAAAATGAAATTAATGCACGTACAAATGTTTACGCCCTTGTAAAAAATTGCTCTTGAGCCAAAATAATCTTACTGATTGTGGAAAATGTTTAGTTTTCCATACCGATGAAATGTGTAAAGTTTCAAAGGAATCCAAGATGGTCGATCATGATTTTAATTATTTTCGGACGGGTCTTCATGGAATTCCTCATGTATCTTCATAATGGTGCAATATTTTTGAAAACTGATAAAACCTATCAATTTAGTCTGTCTTTGGCTACGTTTTCCATGCAATTGTACAATTCTAGCACTGCAAGGGAAGCACCTATCTTTATGAAAACAGACTTTTCGCATTTCTTGATCTCACCGTTTTCAAGGAAGTTTAGCTTTGAAACTCTACATGCACTAGGAAAAAGTTGGGCATGAAAGGGTTAAATGTTGTCTTCGTGTTACTTTGGAATGCAGTGGGAGGGAGGAGATTATAACTGTAACAGGAGGTATGAAGATAGCGTAGTTGGTGAAAATCGGTTCAGCCATCACCGAAGAACCGATGTGATTTTAATTCTGAAATATTTCCGGTGCCTGGTACTTCCAGAAATGTCGATGTTGGACAAGATATTCAAAGAATCTTTAATTGGCCATCATTGATTGAGAACTCCAAATCGAAAAAAATTTGATGTATTTTTAACATTTGAAATATTAAGAATGTACCGGTTTACATGGAAAATTCCTATGTAACCATAGTAAACAACCTGTAACTCCGGAACCAAAAGTAAGATCTGTATGACATTCAATAGCAGTCAATGGGAGGATTGTATTAACCATTTCAAAGAAAAATTTTAAGAAATCACTCCAGAATTTTCTGAGAAATAGATGTGACATTATCTTCGGAACTTGGTAAGTTACCCGGGGGTATTTAGAGCCGATGAAGGTGGCCAATATGGTCAAATCTACTTTGATTGGTTTTTAGTGATCTAGGTCCGCTAATCCAAGTAATGTTACATCCGTTTTAATATGCATTGCGCCATTTGGGCATCATGATGGGGCAAGCTGATACGGGAATTTGCAGTGTGCCCGCACTCCTCAACCCGTAACTCCAGAACTGGATGTAGGATCAACTAAAAATTCAGGAGCGTTATACCGTTTATTTGAAACTAAGGGTGTGCCAATCGATTCCTCTATCACTGATGTATGGAAGGATGGTGTAAGGGGAGGGGATGGAGAGGTTGATGATGGATGCAACACCCAATCGCATTTTATACCCTCCATTTGAGGCTTGGTTTATGAGAATCAGTTCAGTCGTCACCGAAGAACCTATGTAACTTTAATTCTGGCGTACGCCCAGAACTCAAGAGTTTCGGAACTGGTGATAGTGGGCAATTTATTCAAAGAATCTTTGATTGGTCATCAGTGATCTATACTTGCAAATAGAATTAATTGGATGTCCATTTCAATGAATTTTAAATGTTTGAAGTATTCACGTAGCATTGCTTTATATGAGAAATTCCTATGTAGTCGCAGTAATCAACCTTTATCTCCGGAACCAAATGCCATATATGAATGAAACTCAATAGCAGTCCATGGGAGTATTGTATCTTTCATTTGAAATCAAGTTTGTAAGAATCGGTCAAAGATTCACTGAGAAAATGGTGAGACATTACCTTAGGAACTTGGAAAGTACCCGGGTATCAAGAACCGTCGTAGGTGGCCAATATGTCAAAGCTGCTTTGAATGGTCATTAGTGATCCAGATGCGTAAATCCAAGTAATGTTGGATCCTTTTTAATACGTATCACACCATTTGGACATTATGGTGTTACCAGTTTATAAGAAAAATTGCTGTGTGGCCGTACTCTTCAACCCGTAACTCCGGAACCGGAAGTTCGAACGACAAAAAAATCAATAGTATCTTATAGGAGCACTTGAATGAAACGATGAAACTAGGTTGTTTGAGTCGTTTCTGAGAAAAGTGAGAGAGTAAAGAAAATACATACAAACAAATACTTTTGCTGATCTTGACGAGCTGGGTCGATTGATATGTGAGATTCGGCCCTCTGGGTCTCGGCGAAAAAGCCGACTCTCAGAGTTATCGAACTTTATGAACTTATTCAAAATGAGTGCCTTTTGACTTAATTATTTGTGATAGTCTTCTAGGAACACTGGAAGAGCTGACACGCACGATTTCTTCTGAAATATTGCTCTATGCCTTTTCAGTTACAGTTATTAGAGCATCTGAAAACTCGTTTTCGATCCACGGCAAAACTTTCTTCTGCAAAAGCTCCAGGTAGACGTACTGGGTGTATTTCACCATCCAACTACCCTATCATTTTGATAGTTGAATTTGCGCATTTCAACGAATAATTTCTCATCTGAATAGATAACGACGAAGTCAGGATGATCCGCGAACCAACTTTGTAGCATTTTGCATCTTTTTTCGTTTGCTCAGAAAGAAGCTGGTCTTGTCGGAGTTTACATGGATACAAACCAAGTTCTTTTTACCACAGTTTGGATCCTCGTACGTGCCACATTGTAGTTCTTAGTCGATTGGTTGATGGATCTGACTGGATTGCGGCGTATTTTGTTGGCCACCGCTTTAATCAATGCTATTGTTCTTACAGAACGAAGCCTTTTCGATTATAACGTCTTGGCTAGATGCTCTACTCTACTACTAATCGTTTCTTGTTTCAATGGGGACAGATATAGCGTAGTTGGTAAATCGATTGCTTTGTACGCAGCTTACCTGCGTTCAATTCCCAACCTCGCATATAGGGGTAGACATTTTTCCAAAAAAAGATTTCTCTAAAGCGAAAAGAGGCGAATGACCCTAAAATTAAAACGTCTATAATCAAAATGAAAAAAAAAAGTTTCTTGTTTCAGCAGACAAATTTTTGATTTGCACCGAACAGTTTCGTTATGTCTCCGACGTATTTCGGATTCCTTAGCACTAGACAACGAGTTTCAGGGCTACATAATTGGAAATACTCCTTGATATGAGTGAACTCACTCTCATCTAGCAACTAAACGGTACATACAAATGCCCAAGCAATCAAAAACATTGACATACCAGCGCTCGAACTCTACGCGAGAATACGAGCTTGTACATGTTTTTGTAACCTGTGATGCGCGTAGACTTACAGTACACTGAATGTATTTATCAGGTAATTTTTAATTTATTACTCTCAGTGAATGACAAAAACAGGGTTAACGACGCGTAATCAGAGACGTTAAGCGCATTCCGCGAGAAACAGAGAATCTCCTTCTAATCATTACAATAACATTCGTTCGCGAGAGTTTAATACTACGCATTCATCCAAGCACACCTACGGCCGCGATCTAGCAAACATAATAAACGGTCCGATGATTAGCACTACGAATTTATAAACGCGGTCTTAACCTCAAATATGCGCTGTAGGTAA
Source organism: Topomyia yanbarensis (assembly GCF_030247195.1). Lineage (NCBI taxonomy): Eukaryota > Metazoa > Arthropoda > Insecta > Diptera > Culicidae > Topomyia > Topomyia yanbarensis. The sequence continues at coordinate 273,831,964 of NC_080672.1, read as the reverse complement.
TGATGTGGCAAACAATTTGAACTAGAACAATTTGGATTCAACAATATTTATATCACCAAAGCATTCGACTGAAATTAAAATTCATATTTGGAAAACGGAACATTTTCTTGGAAACTTTTCATTTCTGAAGAAAATTACTTTTTTAATTAGTTTGTTCTAAAGGCAACAAAACTTAGTTCAAATGATTTCAATTGAATTTTGTTCATGCATTTGATTATTTAAACCAGAATAACCAAAATAATAGTTATAACATAGATTTTATTTTTTCGTGGGTTCTGTTTTCGGAAGACTTGATCGTGCGAAATAAGTTATAAAGTTACTTCCCAAAAATTGTTTGATCAAGCGTATCATATTTATTTTCGAGATACATATCACATTCTAAGAATGAAAGATTTCGTAACCTACCGGTCCCAGAAAATAACGGCTGGCTACATTTCATTTCTGTGATTTACGACACTGATCGATTCCGGCAGCTCGTCTGTGCTTCACGCTACGGTAATTAATCATGCAAAGCGCCGTGATATGCAACATGTGGGTAATTGAATACCTACAAATCTAGGAATGGGGCCGCTTCGCACGGCTCTTAACCTCCCATCGTTGGTGATCTAGAGCACAGTACAGAATGTGCTCAGCTATATAAACCTTCATCAAACTCAATTTGCCGAAGCGATTTGTTACGATCCTTATCTGATGGCCATTATTCCCGCCCGGCAGTCTACGCTATTATACCTATTCCGATGATTTCCCGCGAACAATCTTTACTCAACAAGTTTTTTTTCTATTTGCAGGAAGTCGGAAGCATAATTGGCAAAAAAGGAGAAATTGTCAAACGTTTCAGGGAAGAGGTAAGTGTTACTTTTCTTTCCTAGCACGTACAACCAGACAACACGGACTGTCACTTATTCTTGGCCCCCATGGAATTCATGGCAATCATGTTCTGTTTAGACAACTTCCTACTTAAAATTTGTCCTCTTCCGCCGCCATCCTTCCGGAGCCGATGCCGATAAGTTGCCTAGATTATCGCCGGCCTTTGGTGATTGAGTCTTCAGTCACTTGTCGTTCTTATGCACCTACTACTAGACGGAGTAGTGTATGGCAACCAAAGCATGATACGATTGCCAGGCGAGACTACCGATACGATATTGTATGGTCTCTGTTTGTATGCTGTCATTCTTCATAACATCGCCGACTCCACCAAAGCGATATTAGAGTAGATTGCTTTTCTAGTTTCAAACAATTCGATGGGATGATTCCCCTCTTCAAAATTTCTTATTTCGTATTCGACAGTCAGCGCCTAGACCCGTCGTGGGTAGTCGGTAGTAGTAGTCAGCCGTTTCCTCTGCTCACGTCAAAAGAGTATCCAAACACAGGAGCAGTGATTGATGGTTCGCGTGGTAGGTAGGTACCTGCTGTAAGTGTGAAGGTCATAATGATGATCCATGAACAGATGGTTCCGAAAGAGCCGCTCGCCGTCACGCAAATGTTTATTTATGCGTGCTGCTTCAATACGATGCTGATGAAGTGAAGCTGGGGAACACTGTGAAAGTTTTTGTTTCACGAATTGTAACAGTTTTTTTCTGTTTTGAGTTGATCCATGGTAAATGTTTTGGAAATGTTTAAACTATCAATCATGTTCCAAAAAAGCTTGAAAATATGTTTTCCAACTGCGTCGAAGGAAGTATACCTACGTAATAATTTGACTATTTCATTCGTTCAGTGCAGCGAAAGCAGAGAGTAGTAAAATTGGAAAACATATGGCACGTTTTCATAGCTCAGTGTGAAAACATTTTCTCTTCTGATACGTTTATTTTACCGGTCGTCAAACGGTGGGATAACAAAATTCTCACAAATTTCCTATCTCATGCCTCCACGCGAGTCTAAGTCTATTGATGGCATTTGGTCCTTAGACCGGCGACGACTGGATGCTACCAGCCTTCTGCAGATAGTAGCAGAATGAGAGGGTGCGAACAGATCTAGCCGAGAAAACATTGCCGTAAAAATGAATAGTTGATCGGAAATTAGCCCCAATACGATTGATCTGACTAGTATCGATGATCACGGGTCAATACGTATTGAAAATTCGCCGCGCCTGTTTTTATGAACCTAATTTCAAGCTCCGTTATTGCTTTATATTTCCCTGCAGTGTTCGTTATTATCACTCGTATACTTGTATTCCAAAAATAATCCGATATGGAAAATAAGAAATACTTTCCATGATTTATAACATCTCGCGCTATCTTTGCCTGTATAATGTGTTATCACTCGGTAGTTTTGAAGCCAATAAATATATCGTAGAGAAGAAGTAACAAATTCCGTCTAAATACTGTTTCAATAAATAGTGATCCGGCCCATTACGCAGATAATATTAGCTTACCTAGGCAATACTCCCACGGTCGGCTGTGTGGAGTTGAAATTGCTTTTGTTTAGGGAACATAGGATACTCTCGATAGCCGGCTGCCCAGAGTTTAAAAAGAACCAAAAACTAAACAAGATCTTTTCTTTTTCGAGTCATCGTGCACTCGAAGACTAATTAAACAACTACCTAATAAAATATACTTTATAGGTCGCATCGATTGCTTGGAGCGAATCCTAGACCTGATACCCTTCCAAACTACCAACTCCGCGACACCTATGGAAGAGTCTGATGAATCGTCGTCCTTCCGTTAAGTAGGTGGAGCATCAACACTTCCTGTCTACCTTATCCTTTATCCTTCCCCGTGAACGATGAAGATGGGGGCGGCCTGCAATGATGACTTTCATGCTGTTGAGGTTTTAATGTGAGTCGGATTGGTATGAACAAAACTAAAGGGTGTACGGAATTTGCCAAAAAACATGATTTGGCAGGCAATTTGTTCGTGTGGTTCTTGACACCCGTAATAGTCAATGGCCAGGTATACTTAGAGAATGCCACCAAAAGTGTCTACTTCCACTTCTGAGATCTCACGATGGCCCTACGTTTTTCTGGCTGGATTCAGCCGCGTGTCATTACTCGAAAAATGTTCTGGGGTGGCAAAAGCGAAGGAGGTTACTTACATCGTACCGAAGATCTTAATTCCCCGAATGCACCGTAATTACGACCAATTCAGAAGTACTGGGTCATCATGAAGCAAACATTCAGGAAACACCCCAGTAAAAACGGCAGCAACTACTCACTCAATTCGACTCGGCAATTTCCCAACATCCGTTTAGTCAGCAAAATCAAAAACAGATTGTTTAGTGATTTTCGGTGGAATATTTCCCGAACCTCAGTTATCAAACGTCACTTTTACTGAGATCTCAGCTAAAAAATTTACTGAGATCTCAGCTGTTAAGATTTCGGCAAAAATGCGAAAAAAGCTCAGATTCGGCAGAAAAAAAATTAGTGTGTATAAAGAAATGGATTTCCACATAAAACCAAATAGGCCCAAACGTTGTAAAAGGGCTTATGTGCAGTGTTAAGAGGAAGGTATGTGAATTTTGATATGGCTATAAAATTTAATGAAACGCACATGAGAAAAGTTTAATAATATGTTTTATTTTATTCCCTAAAAGTTTGAAAATGAATTGTGGAACGGGTGAATTCTGATGAACGTTTTCTTGTGATGCAATTTTACTTCATACACCCGTTAAATGCATTGTAACTTTACTACTTTTACATGCAACTGCACGAGAAATAGAATATCGAAATCATAGTTTTTAAGTGTATCACTTCCACGTTACCACCCTATAACCTATTCATCCCTTTTCTGGAATCTTGTCATCGATGCTTTGTTGAGGAAACTGAATGAGTTGAGATTTTCGACACTTGGTTTAACTGAAACCTGCTATCCATTTATCGAAATGGCATGCGGCGAAATTACTGATTCGACCAAATGGTTTGCAGTAATGCAATTGCGTAGTCGATTTTTTAACTTCCCTTCGATTGACGTTCTTGCGTACGAAGAGCTAAAACATAAAGATATGTTATTGTTCCCACACCGATATGGGAAAGTGGTTTATTGTTCTTTCGGGAGTGAAGAACCATGCTGTTTAGTTTTTTTGTGTTAAAATTACATTTTATTTTAATTTTCCATTTTCCCCTTTTTCCCTCTCTCTCTCCCTTACCATTAAAAAAATGATGAGACGATATCACACGACACAAATCTGCGAATAACAACGGAACGTTTAAATCGAATCAATTTATGTATATTCCTGATGCGAAATTTCCGCGATTGTTTTTAAAATTGATCTAATCCTTCTTACTTAGATATCAATTAATAACACATATAACCATCTGTACGAAAGCAGTATTCTTTCCCCAACCACTCCCAATCAATCCAGGCTGCCGATCAATTTTCAAACTATACGATTCACTATGGCAGTGAAGTTTTTTCTTACCAATCTCAATGGTATATAATGCAAACATTCTGCACAAGTCGATAACAACTTCATAAACTTTATCTATTCGAAACAGAAGATGGGCAGTGGAAAAACTCTCGCAGCTTGCGCGACAAGGACACAGAGCCTGGGAACGTTATAGTTACTGTATGGATCAGCATCACCGATACAGTTGTGCGTTGTCCCCGTTGCTGCTAGAATTCAAGTGTGACTTTCGTCGTGCGTGAGTTATCATTTTATCCGGCACGGCATATTATTCTGCTGTCGATGGCAGGGGCAGTTTCTCCTTTCGACAGACGGAAACTCACGTTTGCGATTCCTATTAGAAAATTGTTAAAGCCCACAGTTTCATGCGGATAATTGAAATTGATTTGTCTTCTTCGATCTGATTGCGCGTTTCCTCTTTGCTCCCTTGCCTAGGCGCTTTCATACTGTCGGCAACGTACACCCAATTAAGCGATACATTGCAATTTGGCACGTTCTTGACATCCTGGAACTATTACGCTCCGATCCTTGGACGCACGGATCAGGGGGGGAACCGCGTTGTCATCGTAGCGTAATTTGAGCCTCATTCATTAATGCGGACGGACATATGTTGCCACCCGTGCCATGCCCGTCACTGTCACAGCCTGTCCGTTCGCGACTGGTTGAACGGGAGAGTGACAATTTGTGGAGATTGCCCCGTTCCAGTGTGGGAGTTGATGTGTTTAATCGAATGCAAATATACCGATTATAGATCGGAACAAAAGATCGGCGTTGAGTGGAGTTTTTGTACAACAACACGTTTTGTAGAACTACATTTTTATATTAGCTCTCTACGATATCTCAAAAGCTAATCACCCGACTCGGCACAATTATGCTGTATTAAGGGGTTACATACCTGTTTGCGAGAGAAAATTGAGGAATTTTGAAGCAATGATTTTGTTGCATCAAAGCTATAACTTTTTGATAGTGCATTTTTCAGTGAAAAAACAAGCATTAGTTTATAAAAAGATTTTGATTATTGGTGGAGTTACGATCTTTTTCCCAAAATCTTTTTTGATTTGAGAGGCTTGCGGTGATCATGATGGAAGTCCAGCAGATTAACTAAAATCCTAAAACTCACAAAATTCCAATAGTATAGGGGTATTCTACGCACCTTAGTAATTAATTGAATGAAACGATATTCTATATGCTGAAATGTGTTTCCAATAAAAAACGATGTTTGTAACTCTTGCATTAAAAATTCTCATTCAAAAAAAAGGCATAAAAAATTAAGGTGCGAATAAAATTAATTACAAATAATTGAACTACTGAATAAAATGTATTGACTGAATAAAATATATGAAATGAATAAACTAAACAGAATGCATCCAAAGAAAAAGGCGAATAAAACATCAAATGAATAAAATGAACAATATGAATACAAAAATACTGAATGAAATAAATCATTATAATGAAATAAACACATATTAAAATAAGTAAAATATTTAAAATAAATAAAATAAACAAAACGAATAAAATCCATAAAATAAATAAACTGAAAAAATGAATTATACCCAAATAAATAAAAAAAATTAAATAAAGTAAATGAATGAAACGAAATATTTTTTTTGTCGCTATTAACCGTGACGATTTTAACAAGTACAGATCAATAACGGAGTTGCAACCAGACGCGGTCACACAAGTTCAAGCTAAACGAAAAATATAAAAAAAAACAAACAGAATCTAGAAAAGTCCATTGCAGTATAAATAAAAAGCAACACTCCAGCAAGTGGCAGGCTGTCCGGAAGAAAAGTTGCTCGATAAACATTCTCAGGAATTGAGCGCGAACGACTTTCGTACGTATTGCTGAGATCATAGTGTCTACTAAGTCACATTTCCTGATCTTTTCTCTTTCCTACTAACACAATTTTTTTCCCGTGAAGTTCGTAAAGATGCAGAGGTAGTTTCGGTCTCTTTCAACAAACAGCAAGTGTCGAACTAACATTCCTTTCGTTCCCCGATAGAATTGCATTAATTGTTGCCGACGTGGTTATTGATCATCTAATGCAAATGTTGAGTCATTGGAACATGCACAGTGAGAATGATTTGCTCCTCTCGAGCATCATTTTTTGGTTCATTGTGTATTTTCACTCATTCGGTCAATCATAAAGTGTAACTACGGGCAGTCTACCTAAGCTAGCTATTTGCAACAAGCTAATTAAGGGTAGGATTGAATGGATTAACTTGAGAATAAACTTAGTTGCTTTTTCCCATTCTATTTCTACTGATGTAGTCACACTTTCTTTTTTAACTTTTAATTTAAATTTAATGACATTCAATTAGCTAGAGATTACTAAGTAGGGAAAATTTAGAGCCATAGTAATCAGGTGAGACCAAGGATGTGAAACATACAGATCGGAAAACTAGAAGTGGTTGGGTCATTAGAAACAGGCTTAAAATCTTACGGACTAATCTTTTGCCTTCTGCTAGTAGGAGTCGAGCAGGCTAGGCAGTGTTACTACGAATCGGTCAAGTCTAACAACATGTCTATAACGGTTCTCATGGTAAAGAGGGATAAGTCTGTTTTCGCCATGAGACATGTTGGTAGACTTGAGCGATTCGTAGTAATGCTGCCTAAGCTCGATTCCTTACAGCAGAAGACAAAAGATTAGTGCGTAAGATTTTTAGCCTCTTTTCAAATGACCCTGCCACTTCTAGTTTTCCTATCTGCATATTTCACATCCTTACTCTCACTTGAATACTATAGTTCTAAATTTTCTTGACTTTCCCTATAGTTTTTTTTTAATAAATGAGTAGCACATAAAATTGGAGCAGTACAAAACTTTCTTCCTCTCTACGGCAATGAGTGTTTGATCCGAATAATTTTTACAGTACACTCGATGGCAAATTGCAAAACAAATCCTTATCGACGGACCTTAATCACCAGATCTTTTATTCGTTAGTTATTTCTTCTTCAAACAAATAATGCCGGATGCAGTATTATAGTATTCTGACTGGACATTGCAAGCTCAAGTATCACATGGTTACTATTCAGCATGCTGAGTATTATTCGTGTAATCTTTGTGAATAAGATTGCGGAACTTCATATGATTTGATATGTAACTGCCCTATAGTAATGCAATTGCGTAATCGGTTTTTTGTTTCACCATACATAGACGAAGTTTTGAACAAGGAGCCTCAAAGATATGCTATTGTTTCCAATCCAGTGTGGTAAAGATATATAGGCTTTATTAGTAGGGTTAATTATTCCTCCGGAAGTGAAGAATTCAGGCTGTTTCCTGTTTTGTGTTGTGATTGTATTGTGTTGTCATTTTCCATTTCCTTAGCTTTTTCTTTTACCTCCCTCCCCCTTGCTACTAGGAAAGTTATTATAGGATATACATTCAGGTTTTCTTTAGCGTTTCTTTGCGCGGTTTTTACGCAGATTTTCCAATTAACGCGTTTTTTGTAAAAATATTCAAAGTCCTTTTGAATGCAAAGAGCTTAGAAGAATTATAGCATTTTTTCCCGAATTTCGCAATTAACACGGGTTTTGTAAAAAATAGAAGTATTTCGGAAATATGGAAGAGACGGGTTTGGAAGACTCGTACCGTAAACCGGGGGTGACTTTGATCACTCGAAACTTTTTTCGTAGATTGCTTATTTGGCCAGAATAGTCTACCGAATCCTTAAAATTTGAAATGAGTTAGGCCTAAAATTTATAAAATACTGATTTGTTATTTTTTTATTAGTATATTGCTTGGTTTTTAGGTACAAAAACCACAAAAATACCTAAATTTTACTTTACCTTATTTTACGAAGCTTCGTACAGTATCTCTTTTTTATAAAACAAATAAATCTCAAATTTTAAAAAGAGTAATAAATTCTAAGTGAGTTTTAATTTTTCTTTAGAATGGGGTACTCCAAATTTATTTTTAATAGTTCGCTTATTTTAAAAAACAATTTTTTTTGTAAAACTAGTCGGCAACAATTTCAGATTATTTCCAGCTAAAATTCGCTATGTTTTTTTATTCGATGCTCCAAAGCGTTAAAATGGATGAAACTCTTTGTACATTGATAAACTACTGAAATAAAATAAGTATACCAGTTAAAAAAAATTCGGATTCTTTTATTCTAGTTGAGTTCGAATTATGCGAATTTTGGTCACTCGAATTTCACAGTATATTGAAATACTATGTACAATACCAATTAACATCTATTTTTAATATTTAATAATTGAATATATTTTCAGAATTAGTCCAAACAAACATTTGAATGAAAAACCTATTTTAATCCACCTAGCGGTGCGATTGTGCCTTTCTCAATCATGAATCACGAGAATGTGTGTTTATATTCATTAAAAGCTTTTAAATGCATATATTACATTTTATTATTATACATCACATGACAACTATATACAGGAAAATACATCATTATTCGAGTTCTAAAATTTTTAAAAAGAAAAAACAGCCACGGTAATATTGAACTGAAAAAAGGTGCAAAATCGGCAAAGTCCCAAAGAGTCGATTTTTATAAAAAAATAATTTTCGAGATAACATAAAATCTCGACGTTTCATGCATTTTAAAGATGTTTGGCATCAAAAATACGAATTCGATTTCTAAAATTTTATGAGGTCCCCCCTTTGAAAAAAAAATTGAGTTCCGGCTTATATGGGAATTTCATATGTGACCGGACGGTTTAGTCTATATTTCCGGAACCATATATGCGATCCGTACGAAATTTTATAGACATCTATGGGGATATTATAGCTATCATTTGGGACTAAGTTTGTGAAAATCGGCCCAACCATTTCCGGGAAACTGATGTGAGTTCGTAAATTTTGAAAGATGGCCGCTTTTCCCGGGCACTTCCGGAACCGTCTATGGTGGTCAATGTAGTCAACGAAAGTTTGGTTGGCCGTCGGTGACCTAGAACAGCAAATTTAAGTTGTTTGAGAGACATTTTAGCGAAATTTTTACCTTTTTTGCTTTCATCGGAGTATCGGTTTGAATCACAATTTGCTATGTGATCGCACGCCACAACCTGTAACTCCGGAACCGGAAGTCGGATCGGGATGAAATTAAATAGCCATTTACGGGGACGCAATACCTTTCATTTGAGGCCAAGTTTAGTCGAATCGGTCTAGCCATCTCCGAGAAACCGATGTGACTGTTATTCTGAATTTAGATACTTCCGCCGGGGCTTCCGGAACCGAGGATGGTGGCCAATGTGGCCAAATAGACTTTGAATGGATGTTAGTGACCTAATACTACAAATCGAAGCAGTTGTGGTCATATTTTGGAAAAATTTTCACCTTTATACATTCATTGCAGAATTTATTAAAATCGACGTTTTCTGCGTGTTCGTACTTATCACCCTGTAATTCCGGAACCGGAAGTCGGATCCATTAGAAATTCAATAGCAGCCTATGGGAACGTTGCACCTTTCATTTGAGACTAAGTTTGTCAAAATCGGTTCAGCCATCTCTGAGAAAAATGAGTGACATTTTTGGTCACATACACACACACATACACACACACATACATACATACACACATACATACACACACAGACATTTGCCGAACTCGACGAACTGAATCGAATGGTATATGTCACTCGGCCCTCCGGGTCTCCGTTAAAAAGTCGGTTTTCAGAGCAATTGCAATACCTTTCTATTGAGAAAGGCAAAATATAGACATCAAGAATTTAATGTGGGTGAACATGCAGGTTACCAAAGTCACCCCGGAACACGAAAGCGGACTTGAAATTGAAATCATTTTTGGAATAAATAGTTATAAGCGAACAATTTCAGGTAAAACAATCCAATCTTCTTCACCATATATCGAATGGTTTAAAAATGTTAAATTTGGAAAAAAGGTGTTGCGTCGAAAAATATGTAATGATTACTTCGAAAAGTGATCAATGTCACCCCGGTTTACAGTACCTCAACAATATGGGTATTTTTGGAATGGTCTGAAGAATGGGTGCCAGATATTGGTTTTTGATGCCATGTTGAAATCCATGATGGTAATTTCCGGTTTAGCGAAATTCTCTATAACCCCATCAATATGGGTATTTTCGGAATGATCTTGACAAGTGGGTGCCAGACATTGGTTTTTTACGCCATTTTGAAATCCAGTTCCAGTTTAGCGAAATTCTCTATACCCAATCATTAGGGACATCTTCGAAATGGTCTTGACGAGTGGGTACCAGACGCTGTTTTGAAATACAAGATGGCGACTTCCGGTGTAGCGAAGTTGTCTTCAACCCAATCAATATGGGTAATTTCGGAATGGTCTTGACGAGTAGGATACAAAGATCGATGTTCAATTCAAAATTGCTACTTCCACCGTTCATCGAAATTCTCTATGAAATAATCGATATGATTCTTTCAATTGACGCGACTCTTTCCAGACGATAGAAAAAAAGATATTAGCAAAACTTTCTTATTGTTAGCTTCTCCTTGATCCAAATGACTTATAAAAAGGGCATAATTTCATTCATTCATGATTCTTTTTACTGAAGCAAAATTCCCAACATCTCGAAATCTAAGTAAAGTATTTTGATTTGATATGACATTTAGAATCATTTTTATAACACAATTATAGTTTTGTCTGTCAGTTCGTATGAAATTTAGAAAACATGTTATCGCTAGGAAAACTTTTTCGTTGGTAGTTTCTTCGTGATGCAATTGCATTAAAATATTTCTTTCTCATTAGATTTTTATCAACAAAATCAAAAAAATAAAATTGTGTATTTTATAAATTAATTTTTAACAATATTTTTGGTTTTGTGACGAATACAACTTTTTTTTGAGTTATTATATTTATCATGATAAAATATTTATTTCCTGTAACTCTTTCTCGGGTAGTATTGCTGTATAAAATACGGGTATCGAACATTTTTCACGAAAAATGCTGCATGAAAAAGTTTCTACGCCTTTTTAAGAATTGCTCATTAATCATAGCGTAGTTGGTAAATCCATTGCCATGCAGGCAGCTCACCTGGGTTCGATTCCTAACCCCGCACATAGGGTTAGAATTTTTTCCAAAAGAGATTTCTCTAACCCTATAAGAGGCGAATGACTAAGATCAAAACCTCTATAATCAAAATGTTTAAAGTTTTAAAAAAATTGACTGTGGATTTTTTTTTAATTTTCCATGTCGGTGAAACGTATAATGTTTCAGCAGAATCGAATCGTCGAAAAATCTGGGGTTTAGCACAATCGATCAGAGCACGTAAACTTCTGCATCCTTAGTACGACAACAAAGTCCAATTTCAAAGAAATGCGGAGATACCTGGAGACTGCGCCTAGAAACATCACATGAGTCGGAAACTTGGTTGGTATGACGATAGGAACCTGCCAATAATCTGTTATGTCTACGATTCACCCTAACGTCCATCCCGAAATCTAAAAGGATGTCCATTAAAATTATCAGCCTTAATCTACGCTTCTTCATATTTTTTTAGTTCTTGTCGCAAATTACTCTGCCAACATGATATGCGATTTGCTGTTGTGAGTGGTAGCTTCAAGATTTAACAGCGAGTTCTATCTCTATTTCCTGAGAGGAAGGAAATCTACTAAAATACGTTTCATAATTCACGAAAACTGAGCAACAGCGAAATTTATCCTCACCTATTTTTTTTTTTTTTTTGAGATCGCGTCTGTACCACTGATATAAGCCATGAATTAGTATGGCAATATGTTATAGAATGTTAGTCCATCGTTCGCTCATCTGATCAATCGTCCCATGCCGTCAACACCGGCTACACTAGTGGCCCGCAATCACGTACGATACGATGCCATACAGATGATGGTGTTACATGTATTACACCAAGTGGCTATTTGCAAAAACGATGTAATTTAATAGTCTCACCCGGTTCAGTTACACTCCAGCACCCATGGAAATAATACACATATCGCTCGTTTTTGTCGGGATGCATGCGAGAACAGAGAACAGAGCACCTCAAACAGTCGCAAACTTTATTATACCATCATTAATCATATCATTTGTACAGAAGCGCCGGGTGGTGGTTGCGCCCGTACACATGCTGCCACGCGACGGCCCACTCTTTGCATGCTGCGGCAGATCGTAGAACAACGCCCTCTTTGCAGCTACGCTACCATGCATGGTCTCAGCAATAGATTTTCCATGCTGGTAATTGGTGAAAAAAATCATTTCTCGGCTGCAAGATCACATGTTGTTTTTTCTAACGTTTTCCGGTCACTCATTAGGGTATCCTTCATTTTCCGACAGTGATTGGTGATTTAGACCCTTCTGTGTAATGTACAAAAGCACAACAGAAAGATGCTCCAACCCATCAGCTTAATTGCCATATTTTTAACCAAATTTTCCTTCTCATACATTATCGTCCAGGGGGACCCTTGGGCACAGGTCTGTTGGCGCGTTTTTCATACAATTTTCTACTCAACTGCCGGCATGCGTCTACCGAAGCCATTACCCAGCGGCACAGGATGCCAACTAATATGCTCCAGCCGGTAGCGTTTGGTACGTGAAAGTTTAAAACAAAAAAAAGAAAAGAGTACAGCATGGAACATGGAAAAGGTTTCCTCATCTTGGCTACTATCTACGTGTGTAGAGACCGGACCCGGACAGTGCTGGTAGAGCGGAAATAGACTATCGCTGACAGGTCGCACAGTACATTAAGGCGATGAGTCCCCGGTCCTGCAGGACGTAGTGCTTTACCAGATATGAACGGCTGTTGGATTTTTTTTTGCTTTCTGTGTAAAACTTTCAGGCCCATTCGGTTTTGTGGTTCACTGCGTAGAGCCGACGGTTGGTTAGGGCGGAATCCATATCAAAACTTTTTCTCCAGTTTTTTGTGTGTATTCGGTATAGAATGTTTTCCGTTGTTTCACCGGCAGTTGTCAGTGGTAGACCAAAGCATGGGAAATAAATTCGAATGTCGCTTCTAGGGCTTCAGTTTTAGCTGTTGGACGTAATTGAATAACAGGGATTTCATTGTCTATTATAAAGTGGGTGATGTTTTCTGGTTTCACACAGGGTGATTTTTCGAACAGGAGTTCAAGTTTGTCATAGAAAAGTACAAATCGAAAGCCTATTATTGCACCTATAAGCGGTTGCTGTTGTATAAAATGTGTTGTCATGTGTCCGAGGTGAAGGCTGTCATACTCTGATATAGGGAAGACCCGTAAGGTGGTCGAATACAATCTCGGATTACAGCAGGACATCGACTTCGTCTATATCTAGAACCAACATAAAGGGGAAAATTTATTTAGGAATGGGCATTTTCTAATGCGTGTGATTGCTTAACCTTTCATGTTAATGCCGCTCATCAGCCAGCGCACAACCTCAGTCGTGGTTTCGACGGGTTGATTCCACCAATTCTTCATTCGGCTAATATTGGTAACGACTGCTCCATTCATCGTTATCGCCATCTATTGGACGAAATTCATACACTGGTTTTCTTGCCAAATTATAAAATTTTTCGCAAATTTACCCACGAAATTAAACATGAATCTCCCAGGAAGTTTTTTGCGAGCAGAATTAAGCAGAGATATATTTGAAACCGGCTTTCGCCTAGGTTTTATTGTTGCTCAAACGACAACCATCGATTTTCGTCAGCACCAAGTTGTTTGGGTTTATGGGTCCGAGCTCTGGCCACTGTTTGTTGTTTGAAACTTCAGTTGGGTGCTCGATAATATCTGCAGCCTTCTTTAAGGCGGACTCACTGTATTGTCTAACAAGTAGTATACAGGTTTTTCTCTAAATCATAATCCTAGAAGCTGGGGACCTTTCGCCCCCCCCCCCATGATGATGATGTAGCCAGGCCTGTAGAATGTAGTTAGCCTATATCAAGGGTACCAACCCTAGGGTGGGTTGAAATCTTGAACTATTTTATAAAGTATTACGAATAGATCATAAAATATGTCAAAATCAGAGTGTGCCACTTCTAAGTACTCACTAAATTATTGTTCGAAAGTCGAACTGAAAATGGAAGCCAACGTAGCTGAGATTTCACGAAAGGTTCCAGAAGGCCACGGTGCGGTGCTCAGTCCCATCCAGACTTAGTCACAATAAATGGTGTTGTTCTCAAATTTAAAGTATATACAAAAATAAATAACGCACTCGTTTGAGTTGTACGACATAAAAATTTCAAATGCATAGATTTCAATTAGGAGAACTAGCGAAAATTATTGCAAACTATATCGTACGTTTTCTCAGTAGGGTTAGAGATTTTTCTTCAGGGAATTTTTTTAACCCAAAAAAAAGAAGTGAATGAGCTTGAGCTTGTGCGACCACCCCTGGCTGCTACTCCGTTATCGATTGGGACTAGCTGAAGTTGCACAGGGAATCAGTAGATAATTATGCTTGTGAGTAGCAAAACATATTTCAATGTGCAACTCCTGGTAATCCTAAAGTGTTTTTTTATCAATACCGGCACCGGCCAGGCCCGAACGTAGATCGCGGAAGGAAAGGGAAGGAACTGGTTAATCCGATACTTGCTTTTGCTAGAGGCCGTATATACTACTGCGCACTCCACAAGTATCACGGGAGGATAATATTTTTGTTAGTAAGAGTATAGAAGTTAGATCTACTTCTTCTTTACCGACGTCAGAGAGGTGATTCCACTACCTGGACTAGATATCGATCCACCAATTTCATGGACCGGGGACCAACTGCTTTACTTCCCTTCCGAAGGGAGACGTGACCACAGATTTTTTCACCTCAGAAAAATCTCAACGACCTCGGCTGGAATTGAACCCATGCCAACTGGAATGAGTGGCGGTCACGCTTATCACTCAACCACCGGCGCCGTCAAAAAAAGAGGTGAATGACCCTAAAATTCAAACTTCTATAACCGGAATGAAAAAAAAATGAGAAGACAACTCCCTATCATACCGTGAGAATTGATTTCTCCCTGGTGACGGGAGGACTTCCACAATAAAACAAATAGGAGGGTATCCAACCTAAACCTTCCCAGTTCTGCGCTAAGCCGAATCTCTGCTTAAAATATTGAGCCAGTGGAGAGTTTAGGTGTTCCTGGAAGCGCTGAACAATCTTCGTTTGATCTTGAATCTCTAATCAGTCAATTTATATTATTCTACTTGATCTCTTTGCATCTTTTTCATCTTTATTCGTCATACTTTTACTATATCTTAAATTAGATTCATACTAACACTCACTAGCACAATCAATTGCATATTATCTCATTTTCACTCACAATCTCTCTTTCCAAACGTACAAACGCTCGTGGTCTTTGCGGTAACACAAACTTGGTCACAAACGTGGACATGCAATTGTAATCATGTACACATACTTACGCCCGTGATCTCGCCAACAATAAAACACTCCACTTATTAAGTGAACGTTGAAGCATTTATAAATTTATAAACGCAGTCTCAAACATTAACCCATCGTTCGCGCGATCATGTAATCCCTACCCTCGGTCCTGTCAGCCTCAACTTATGCTTTCAGTTGGACCAATAAAAAAGGACGATCATATCCAACGGACAGCACGTTCCATAGCGACATGACGCGGAACTCTAGTGATATGGGACAACTCTGTTTTAGTATCTGAACAGTAGACTGAAAATTACGCATCAGATTCACGGTCCACGCGATCACCTAAGAGCACACCCGAATATGTGAATGGTCACACGGTTATAAAATCGGATTTATCTATGCGAAGTTACATACACCATGGCACACACGATAAAGACAATATCATAAAGACGCTTGAGCCTCGTCCACGCACATCTACTCTTGCGATCTCGCAAACATGAAAACACCTCAGTGATTAAGTGAATGTTTTAGCACTAATAAACTTATTAACGCGGTCTCAAGCAGGAATCCACAAACGCCCATGTTCACGCGATAATGAATCGATCAAGTCCGGAATATGAACCTACGGTCCTAGCAACCTAGGTCCATACCTTCAGTTGGACCAATAAAAAAAAATGACGCTCATATCCACTAGACAACACGTCCCATGGTGACATGACCAGGAACTCTAGTGATATGGGGAATCTCACTCTCTTCTATCTTCTGTGTCATACCCTAATAGTTAAGTATCAGATTCACCATTTGCGCACGATCATTCAAGAATACGCGCGAATATGCGAACGACCACACGGTTATAAAATCGAATTTGTACGCGCGAAGTTACATACATGGTACAACACGCGACAAACACGTTAACATACAAACGCTCGAGCCTTTCGCGATCATTCACGCATACCTACGTCCGCGATCTCGCAAGCAGGATAACACCCCGATGAGTAAGTGAAAGTTTTTGCACTTATTTATTTACAAACGCGGTCTCAACAGTGAAGCTACAAACGCCCGCGTTCGAATAATCATGAATCAGTTACGTCCGGATGTCCCCCCTCTCGGCCCTAGCAGTCTAGGTTCATGCCATCAGTTGAACCAATCACAAAAAATATGACACTCATATCCACTAGACAATACGTTCCATGGCGACGTGACCGGGAACTCTAGTGACTCTATGAGAGAACTCACTCTCTTCTAGCATCTGAACCATACACTGAAAATTAAGTGTCAGATTCACAATCTGCACGATCATCCAAGAACTCCGAATAAGCGAATTGTCACACGGTTATAAAATCGAATTGATACACGCGGAGTTACATATACAAACGTTCACAAAACATACAAACACCCCGTGATCGATCACGTTAGCTTACAAACGCCCGAGCTCTTCGCGATGATATACAAAGACGAACATGAAATCGCGATCATTCACGTACAACTATGCCCAATATTTCACAAACTCAAAACGATCCCATGATTTACTATAGTACTATAGTACTTATAACCTGATTAGCGCGGTCTCAAGCGCGCACAAATACACACTCATTCCTAGGCGACCGTTAAGTCCCTAAGCCCGCACATCTGAGCCGTACACTCAATATCACAATCAAAATCACACCCCGAAGCAATTGGGCTTAAGCAGTGTTTTCGTGGGTGACATTTCTCGTCTCGTGTACAATTGTAGTGAGTCGTTCTGACGGGGAACCCTTCCGACAATCCAGCTCTACAGCTCCAATAGTAAAACTCTAAAAAAAATAACAAGGGGTCGTCAGAGTCTCACACTTTCTGAGCTAAGAGTTCATAATATTTTGTCGTGGTGAATGAAGCAGCTCTTTTCAGTTTTTCTACACAATAGTGTATTAGCATTTTGTATGCTTAACTGTTGTAATCACTATTCAAATATCTATTTTAAAGCGTCTTGTTAGTAAACAGCATTTTGAATGCGCAATAGAAATAAAAATAATTTTAATGGCGTTGCAGTAATGTAGCCGTATATTTTGTCAAAAGTGCTTTTAAATATATTTAAATATATTATAAACTAGTCGGTGATCACGCCGTCGATCTCTACTTTGTAGGCGGGAATGTAGGCACGGTAGCCATTTATAAAATACTTCTCAATCATTTTCTTGCTTTAGATAGAATATCACAATGCTCAGTTCATTTGGGGCGTACTTTCGTGACATCAGTCGTTGCTTTTTCATTTACGCACGTTACTGGAGCCTGACGCAAAGTGAGAAGTTGAAGAGACATTACTGGAGATATAAGAAATTGAAAGACGAGTAAGGTGACAGTACAGTAAAAATGTGGTTATCTATCTTTTTCCGACGTATGGCTGGACGCTACCGATACCAATTGGTAAAACCAAGAGCAAATGGCAAGAAAAACCTGTAAAAACTTTTAACAGCAGCAGATCATTAAAGCATCGTTTTTTTTAAAGAATGTTATATCATTTGGACTGGAAATTCAACTCTATTATTATGCATGCTAACCAACAATCCACCAACAATGACACAGCACCTAAAGCTTGTCTCTTTAGTGTATTGGTCTTGATACTAAGTTTGCTGAATATATTCCTCGTCTGTCGCCTTCAAACAACCTAACGTCAACTGATTTCACAAAGTCTTCCGAGAAAACGCTCCGTCGATCTTCAATCACCCCAATGATGATATTACAGACAAATGTAAAGCGAATCTATTTTTTTATTTCGATTATAGGGGTTTTAACCTTATGGTCATTCGCCTCTTCGGGTTAGAAAAATCTCTTATGAAAAATTTCTAACCCTATGTGCGGGGTCGGGACTCGAACCCAGGTGCGCTGCGTACAAGGCAATCGATTTACCAACTACGCTACGCCCACCCCTTAAAAGCGAACCTATATTTAAAATTTCTATCCTGTTGGTGCTCCATAGTCATGGCTTTGCTCGAAATAAGGTTTCTGTCTCGCTTTCGAAAGACCGTCTCAGAATGTATTTCCGCAGTTTTTTTTTAATGTCACACATACTTCGAACTTGAGTTGAAATTAAAATCTGTTCAATTGATTTGTTTATTCTGCTCAATTTTTATCTTTGTATTTCGCCCTTTGTGTATACTGAGTGAAGCAATAATAAGTTTGGGGATCTGTAAGGAGCGTCATTCTCAATGGATTTGAACCAAAACTACCTTACTAAGACAGCAAACCTCTAGTGTGATTATGTAGCAAGCTACATACTAATGATGCTTTTATTGGTCCTCCGAATTCACGAATAAATTTTGTCCTATTGAAGTGAAAGTCCTCTTAATCCAGTTTAGGTTTAGTTCATTGGCTCGAATCAAAACTCGTCGAAATGACAATATGTTCATCCGGAGTGTTCATTCTTATTTACATTTTGCTAGCGTTGCCAATTTTATTTCGATTCCACCACCCAATGAGGCCACGCCGACGAGTGGATCACATGTTTCCTCGCGAGAGGTCACCGCTTACGACGGAGGATCGTCCGGCGGGTACTCAGTGATTTTGCGCCGCATCGGTTCCTAGGTCTCGGTTATGCGGTTATTGTTGTACGGTTCTCAGCTGAAGCACAAAGCTGCTAAAGCTTATTTTTAGCGTTTCGAATTCCCGTCATCAGTAACTAGCACAATCATGGTGCCAGTTAGATGACTAATCTAAACTAGCACCAAAATTGGCAATAGTTATGTCTCAAATCCTAAAAGTCGTACGTCTTGCATGAACGTAAACAACTGGCTGGTTCCGAGTGATGCCTCGGAAGAAAGGCTTAAAAGTTCAAATTTGCTGATGAGAGAGAGGAATCCGAAACAGCTTTTTGTTTAAGAAATAAACGCCTCTCACTATGCAAAAGAAAGCTTAATTGGAATGAAATGGAACAATGGAAGAACACCTAACATAAACCTTCTGTAATTCATGTTTTCAGTGATTAAAATCAAAATCTTTTACTGGAGGTTAGATAATATATTTCTGACCTATCAACAATGCTATTCTCACTCCAGCACACGCGAATACAATTTTTTTTTCATAAACTGACTTTATTTACACTGATGCAAAAAACCTACAGAAGCTAGTCTCACTCGAGAACATAACACGTTTAAAAAAATTCGAATCATAGAAATCAGTTTCCCCAAATAAAATAACAACTTAAACGATTTAATATCAGACCAAAACTTGCACATTGATTAGCAGCTGAAGCTTACTTCGACAGCGTGTTTGCAAATCGAGCATCCTCTCCAAAAAACGGGTGAAAACCTCCTAGCGAATATAATGAAACCACTAATTAAAGCACGCAAAAAGCTGCTCTTTACAAAAGAGCAACTATACAGGGTGGGCGTACTACCTATTCTAAGGAGTCCCAGTCTCAAGGCTACCACACTTCCCAGCTAGCAGACAAACTGAGAGATCCCGTCCGGATGTCAAGAAAAGCGACGTTTATCGAAATATTAATTTTCATTTCCATCAGCATCCAGCCAGCTAGCAACGATGTCGAGTGCGCATTTTCCGTTTTTTCCTACCGGCTTTTGTGCTAAGGTGTTTATAGTACGCCCTGTTTGTTCACTCAACCCTGCGCGCGGGAGTCGAACTTTTCGTAGCTTGGTGAATCGATTGCATGTTGGTAGGGCGAACAAAGCAACAACATGCCGCTAGCTAGCTCACAGTGGATTGAGTGTTTGAGGCAGGGGAAAAACTTTTTTCTACCTTTTTCCGTCCTTCCTGGTAAACTAGGTAACCACTTCGTTAATTGTATTTTTCGTGACGAAAACTGTCACGAGTGTAATGTAGGATGAAAAAATGACGTTGATACACGCTACTCATTACGGGTAAGGGATGTACCTTGAGTCGAGGACGGATCTGTCGAGAGCAATAGAGAGAATATTGTTGCCATACAGATGATCAATATCTTTGTAGAGAAAAGATATTTCCGAGTTGGTTGGCGGTGACATTTTGCTTGTCATAATTGGCTCTTGGGTGAAAAGAATTATGTTCGTAGAGGTATGGAAGTCTTCTAATTATTTCTATTTTTATATACTGTGTTCTGTTGAACACTATGCTAAATTGTTACAACAGCAAATCCATATTCATGATTTAGGTTTCAAGAACGGCTATATTTTTAAGGCAATTGAACTATTGCAAATACTCTAGGAGAATTCAGCAGCCTCTGGCACTGCGAGACTAGTATCTATATTAATCAAAGCAGGGTTTTACTGTTTCTCAACCCATCATTTTGATATCTCTTGCGCTAGAAAAAAGGTACGCATACAATGGTTAAAGTAAAACTATGGATATTGATTAAAGGTTAATGTAATGCAATTTTATATTGTGAGAAACAGTTTGAGGTCGTCAGCGTAGATAGGTTTGCATCCAGCCGGAATAACGAAGTAAACGTCATTGAAGGACAGGGTGAACAGCAAAGGTCCAAAATTGCTCCCATGTGTCATAAAAAACTACCAATTTTTGGTAGTTTTTTTGACACATGGGAGCAATTTTGGAGCTTTGACACATTGTTAACGGTTTCTGAGGAATGATCCAAGCCATTCGATGAAATTAGGCGATGCTCCTAGCCGCTCAATTTTTGCCAACAGCAGAGAATGATTAACATAATCAAAATCCGGTTTTAGATCAGTTTATACAGAGTCCACCTTCGCGCCATTTTCTACGTTTTTATTGCAATGCGAAGTGAACTGAGCTAAATTAGTAGTTGTCGACCTACCAGGAAAAAAATATGTTGCTCACCTCAGATGTATGTCTTAGTTTAGCGAAGAAGGACATTTCCTACTAAGATCTCGAACAGTTTCGATCCAGTACAAAGCGAAGTTATGCCTCTATAATTTGCAACATTTTGTTTGTCTCCTTTTTTGAAAACGGGAAACTTGACCGATTTTTTCAAATGCGCAGGAAACTTCACCTTCGATTACGATTGGTTAAAGGTTAATAGTGGCTGGAATTCCATCTGGACCAGACTTTATCTTTTTAATTGCAACAAAAACGTCTTCTTCTGAAAAACGCTTACTTCCTAAATTTATGACGTCGCAAGCAACATTTCGAAGGTCGCATTCTATGTTGTTGCGGTAAACCGAAACTACTTTGAATACATTTGAGAAACGATTCGCGAACAGGTGACATATGCTGGTGTACTTGATTCATCGTTTGCAAGAAACGTGGAAGTATGGAGCTCATTTTCTTTACGTTTTCCATTCCCAAATGACTAAAAACGTTTTGAATTCCCCTTGAGGTCAGATCGGGACTGCAATACGTGTTTAAAGTAACGGAAGCGGTTGTACGACTCCCGTGATCTCCCGCTTTGTCATGGTGTTGCGTCGATTAGTATAATGAGTATAGCTGCCTTAGTTCCCGTAGTCGCCGATTTGACTATGATAGTTTTGCTCGTGAACGAGGTGCAGGAACATGTACACTGAAGTGCTGTTTTAGGACAAGCGAAAACCTTTCTAGTGCAAAGTCAATATCAGTTGGATTTGATTGAATTCTGACGAATATTTTAGTTTCTTTTTTGATGGATGTACAATTTTTGTTTTTTATCAACGTAAACATTCGCCTCAGTATTCTGCAAAGCCGTTCAGACTTGTTAGCCAACCACCATGTTCGCTTACCGAATGGGAACATCTTATTCACACGCAAGGTAGGACCGCAACATCCAATAATAATCTGGACAAGCTGAAGCAGTTTGCTGATTTGCTATAACCGCCATATTACCGCTACACCGGCGCCTCGCCACTCCGCCACCTCACCGCCGGTTCCTGGGCCACGGCAATTTTCCTTATATTCTGCTAAAAAGAAAGAGATACAACGACGATACAGGCTCCAAATTCTTCTGATGCTACGTAGTACTGATGCCGCCGGTTCATGACTTCATCCATCGCCGTGAATCGTTAAGATAAAAAGTTTAGGTTGTATCTATCAGGAATTTGGCCCGATGTTCCTGATGAAAGTGTCACCAAGCTAGCGGCTGATAGACTCGGAAATTCGGATATCACTGTCGTCAAGTTGATCCCTCCTGGCAGATATCATAGAACGCTGAATTTTTTCTCCTACAAAGTTGGCATGCTCACGGATCTCAAAGATAAGGGTATGACGGCGTCTACATCGAGACTTGGGATTGCTTATCGTGAGTTCGTGAGTGACCTCCACTGCTCTTCGCTCCCTCCCAACTAGTTACATCGTCTGTTTTACTTCCTGTATTTCTTGTTCCCGAAGTTGTTGCGCCTTCCGAGCAGTTTCTTTCCGTTTACTACCAGAACGTAAGAGTAATGAGAACGAAAATACAAGAACTCCATCTAGCGCTTTCTTCTAGTGGTTACAACGTCATTGTCCTAACGGAAACCTGGTTGCACGAAGGCATATTAAACGCTGAACTCTCGTCGAACTACGTAATATACCGCAGCGACCGCAACTCAACAACCAGTCATCTGTGCCGAGGCTGTGGCGTCCTTATAGCGGTAAAGAAAAACCTCACAGGTTCGCAGCTAAGCTTGTCAGGAATTGAGCGCTTGAAGCAAATTGCTGTGAGTATCGCCCTCCTGAATCAATCTGTATATATTAGCTGTAATGATCCGGATTGGTATCACGCGCACGCTAATGCCTTTCAAACAATTCTAGACAATGCTGGCAGCACCGACACTGTTGTCGTTTTTGGAGAATGCAATCTTCCACGCCTTCAATGGTCACTCGATAACAATCTAAAATGTTACCTACCTATTAATGCCTCGTCGGAACAAAAAATAGCTGTGACGGAGTCTATGATTGCAGGCGGTCTATACTAGATCTGCTCACTAACGAATGTGAACGGGATGGTCCTCAATTTTGCATTCGTAAACAACACGGATATCGTAGAGCTGCTTGCACATCTGACTGCTATTCTCAAAGTCGATCCTCACCACAAACCGTTTATCCAGCGGCTGGATGTACGTGCCAACACCGAAAATAATTCATTTCACTCGAGTGACGACTTTTATTTTGACTTTATCCGTTGCAACTTTGACGAAATCACCGCACTAATTGCCACTGCCGACTGGTCCGACTTAATGGGTTCTAATGAACTTGACGAAGCAGTCGAACTGTTTTATGATATACTCCGTCAAAAGGTTTCACTGAAACGAGTCAACAGGAGGATGGATTTCAAATATCCATGGTAGAACGATGAGATTCGCCGTTTGCCCTGCAAAAACAATGCAAGTGTTATTTTCGCCACAAATCAGACGAAAACAAAGTTACTCTTCGACGGACAGAACTGCAATATGAAACTGCCCGGAATTCCGCTTTAGTATTAAAAACACGCGCTCATGCACATTCAAAACACCCACAGGTGTCCCACAAGGCAGTCATGTGGGCCCGCTTATTTTTATTTTGTTTATTAACGATATCTGTGGTCGGATCAAATCTGGGAAATTGCTATACCCGGACGATCTCAAAATCTTCCGAACTATCGCTTCGGCACTTGACACAGTAGTGCTTCAAGAAGATATCTGTATTATTCAAGAATGGTGCACTTTTAACGGAATGGAAGTGAACGTTAATAAATGCAAAGGAATTAGTTTTGGACGCTTGCTTACTCCAGGACATTATGACGTTGAAAGCGTCGACTCGATCCGTGACTTGGGAGTGCTTCGGTAGGAAGTTGAGCTTTTCCGACCATATCACCGCGACAACTGCTAAGGCTTTCGGAATGCTGGGCTTCTTAAAGCGGAACGCGGCGAACTTCGATGATTTCTACTAAAAGCACTACTGCGCCCTGATCAGAAGTGTTTTGGAGTATGCTGTACAAGTGTGGGCACCATACCGTGCCGTTCAAAGTTACCGTCTAGAACGTATACAAAAATGTTTTGAACGATTTGCTCTTGGGAAACTTCCATGGAATGATCCAGTTTTATTAACTCCTTATGCCGATAGATGAATGCTACTCGGTCAGCAGACTCTGGTGACTTGCCGTATTCCTGCAAAGAGTTTTTGTTTTCAATTTGCTGTCAAGTAATATCGACAGTCCAGATCTTCTCTTGTGCGTTAATTTGTATGCGCCTCCGCGTGTTCTTCGTAACCCCACTCTGTTGTGGACCCCTAGACACCGTACTTCGTATGGACAAAATAAATGGTTGTTTCACGATCATTGTGATGAACCGTACACATTGGACCGAACAGTTGAAGCGAATTGATTTAATTTTTCAGCAATACCAATAACATTATATTCACTATCCGAAACAGTCGATATTGATTTGATGATTTGATTGTCGAATCATAATTTTTGTACGAAGTCCTCTAACATTCTGGTAGTATATCTCAAATTGTTGATGTCGGCAACCATCTAATGAAACAGGAACGTTCTTCGTCAGTTGACTAATGGGCAGAAGAGAAACGTTGCTGTCGGGTATGTTACATCCGCCGAATGCCTGAAACTGAGATACATTTCGAGAGTGCGCAGTTCCTCGCATAGCCTCGAGAAGACATATACTTTACCTGATAAAACTGTAACAAATCCTGCATGCTCTTCGTGCTGCCTGGTGTGTTGAAGGGATACCTCGTTGCCCTCTCGAATTTTATGTGTAACTGGGGTATACGAAGTGTACGCAGTACCTTCGGCAGGATATATACCCTTCGTAACCTTTCCTGAGGAAATATAAGTAAAGTCTAGTCTTGATTTTCTTGTTGGTATTTGAGTTGACTGGCAGACAGATGATTGTTCGCAAACATCTATCCACAAAAGAGGACGGTTCCTTAGAGCGCGAGGAGGTACAAACACATTTATCCGTGCAAGAATATTGCACAGCATACTCCAAAATGCATCGCACCAATCCGCAATATAGAGATTTTAGTGCGTGTAAATCGTCAAAGCCAGCGGCATTTCGCTTCAGGAAACCAAGTGTTGCGAATGCCTTCGCCGTCGGTGCGGTGATGTGATCTGAGAAGCTAAGCTTTGTATCAAAAAGCACTTCCAAGTCATGAATGGAGTCCACTCTTTCGATGACGCGCCCTTGGAGCAAGTACTTATAATGAGATAGAGTGGATGATCGCCTGAAGCTTATCATTTTACATTTGTCAACGTTTACTTGCATACCATTTAACAGACAGCAATCTTCAATATTAAGTACGTCATCTTGAAGTGCAGCAGAGTCAAGTCCAGAAGTAATGGAACGAAAAATCTTTAAATTGTCGGCGAAGAATAGTTTTCCACATTTGATACGAGTGCAAATGTCGTTTATGAATAAAATAAAAATTAGCGGCTCTAGGTGGCTTCCTTGAGGGACTCCGGTTGGCACGTCGAGCAAGCTAGAACCAATTTCAACGAAATCACTCCGACTAGACAGATATGATTGCAACCATCCAGTTAACCACGGAGGAAATCCTAGTCTTTGCAGTTTCAGAAGAGCAATTTTATGAGGTACTTTATCGAATGCTTTTGAGAAGTCAAAATATATTGCATCGGTTTGTTGACGCTTCTCAATAGAGGGGACCCAGATGCTAGGGTACATCATCAAATTTGAAGTTGTAGAACGTTGCTTCACAAATCCATGCTGACATTCGTCGATGATGGAGAAGCAGCAGCGTACATCTCATTGTAAACAAATTTTTCAAGAACTTTAGCAAAACAGTTCAAAAGTTAGATTCCTCTGTAATTCTCAACATTATGAATGTCTCCAGCCTTGTGAATCGAAATTATAGGCGCTTGTTTCCATGCACTCGAACGCTTTCAGTGATTGAGCGGTTAAAAATAATGCTAACTGACAATGACAATGATCGTGCACATCCTTTTATGAATATCGGAGGCAAACAATCCGGTCCTGGTCCTTTCGATAGGTCGAGACTGGATAAAGCTTTCAACACGTCTGCTTCAGTCATATTCAAGCAAGGGACGCTGATATTGTATGATGGTAATGTGTTTATATGTGACGGAGAGATAGCTGGGTTGGTGAATATCCCACGAAAATGTTCTGCAAAAAGGTCTACGGACTCGGCTGTGGATTGCGCACTGGCATCTCCAAGATAAATATTATGGGAATGCCACCAGCGCGTTTTCTGCTGTTCACAAACTTCCAGAACGTCGAGGGGTTGTTTCGAAGGTTGCTTTGGACGTGACTTATATGTTGTTTTCGGAGAATGTTGCGTAGACGACGAAGCTCGGAATTCCACCATGGATACCTGTAATCCGTCTTTCCGTTGACACATTTCTTATGAACTAAGCGGCGGAGTGTCTCGTTTACAGTTCCATAGAACACCGCGACAGCATGATCTAGATCGTTTCCACTTAAGAGATCGGACCAGTCAACAGCATCGAAGGCCGCAGATACTTCATCAAAATTGCAGCGATTAAAGTCAGAATTGAGGCCAACGTCAACGGATTCGGCAAAAACGTCTTCTGTTTCAACCTCAGCACGAAGGGTTTATGGTGAGCGTCAACTTTGAGTATAGAGGTCGGAGGGTCGAGAAGTACGACTAAATCGGCGTAGTTCACGAATGCCAGATCGAGGGTCCGTCCATTTGCGTTAGTGAGCGAGTTGATTTGACACAGTCCTCCAGCGACTATCGTTTCCGTGATTGCTGTCTCTTGTTCGGTTGTGGCATTTTCAGGCAGGTAACATTTGAGATCATCGTCGAATATCCATCTGAGATGGGGAAGGTTGTAATCACCTACAATGAGTACACTGTTGGAACTATTAGCTTTATCTAGAATTTGTTGAATTGCAGAGGAATGCGCATTGTACAGGTCTGGACTGCTATTCGGCCGCAGATATAAACAACAAATATACAGAGCGCAATTTGGTAGTGAAATGCGCACAATAACTTGTTCCAAGCATTCTAAACCAGGCATTTGTATTACAGTGCCGTAGTGATTATTTTTAGCGCAATAGGAACGCCGCCCCCACGACGAAGTTGACTAGAGCAGCAATTCTCAACCTTTTTCGTACCACGGACCCCTTGGAAATCACCCTGGGTTGCTGCGGACCCCAACGGATACTTCGAGTTTGGATGCTATCAATATGTTATTTTCAGTCTGTTGGAAAACAACTTAAAATTTCAATATGCAATATGGAATATATATTTTTCTTCGCGGACCCCTGCAACGACTTTACGGCCCCCTAGGGGTCTGCGGACCCCGGGTTGAGAATCACTGGACTAGAGAAAAAGTTGCGATCGCAACGATAGATTGTGTAGTTCATTGAAAGTTCCGAGTTATGTATGTCTGTGAGAAGAATAACATCATAATCGCAAGTGGAGAGCGCCAACAAGAAGTCCTGAGTTTTTGTTCTCATTTCTCGAACATTTTGATAGTAGACGGACAAGAAACCGTCCGACTTAGAATTGGAATTGATGATACACTGTGCGTTCTAAGAACAATGGCCGATGTTCAGGTTTTCGCAGTATGGATTATGACAGTTAACACATACTTGGAGTCAAAGTTACATTCGTTGACTGCCTGTTCTGCTGCGCATTTTGAATAGTGGTTTCTCACGGGACGCAGCTTTATTGCCATACTCGGAGCACTTATAGCATCGCATAACATCGACCACTTCGATAACTCTACACTGTTCTCAGCCTCCGTTGACACGTTGCAGTTTCATAAGTTAATCGAATGTTGAAGCATCGCTTTGAATTATAACTGTCATTATGATATTATTTCCGTTTTGTTTCTTCAGCGCTCGAACCAGTGATATAATTGAACCATTACCCGACCAGGAGAAAATAACTGGGCAACAACCCGAGCATACTATTTTTTGGTATTCATATCAAAACTTAGTATTAATTGAATATTATACCTCATTGAGGTATTAAGCAGATATTGAAGAAACATTTTTCAATACCTGCTTAATACCTCAATGAGGTATGATACTTTATTTTATTATTATTTATGTATTCCAGTTATTTTTACAAATACCAAACCAATACCTTATTGAATACCTCCATAGAGTGAATTTTATTATTGGAAGGTTGAAAAATGTTTTATTATTATTCAGGAATTATAATAACTCGTTTCATTATCAAATAGTTATTTGTAGAACATGTCTGTGTTATTCTTTTTTGGTATTTTACCACTTATGTAGAGCTCATTTATACCATATTGTGGTAAACAGTCGTTGGTATTGATACCTAAATTTAGTATTCCGCTGTTATTTTCTTCTGCTAGGGTACTGTACTGCGAATCTCACACTCAACAAATCTAGAACAACAACAAAAAATCACATTATTAAATCAAAACTTTGAACCACAGCCCTCTCTTCCGTATTGTATTCAACTTTAAACAACATGCAAAAAAGCTCTCAAAACAAATTGCATCCTAATAGCCCACAACAACCATCTTATCATGCATCTCGAAGGCAACCCGGAATGACATTCAGAAAATTATTCACACTGACACAGCGGATTTTTTCTTCTATTCGCGCTTGCCGGCACGGTTCGGAGCACTTTAGTAAACTACACCTCGTTTATTGCATTGCATAAACTCTAAACTTTCGCATTCGCGACCACGTCATCACGGGGGGCTGGTTGACTTTATCGAAATGTAGAGAGAAAAAAAAGTCGGGAAATTATGTGTAAAAAAGGTAGATTTTACTTGTTAACTTCAAGTTTTTTTTCCTGGGCCCAAGAAGAATCTATCAGCTGATACAACTGAACTATGAGATGTGTACACGAGGAAAGTCGAAACGAGAAAACTTTTTGTTTGAACAAGTGATTCTCGTTTGACTTTTGGAGGCATAGTTTTCATTCTTATCTACTCATTGTAGTAGTGTTTGCCATCAGAGGAAGAGTTGAAACGAGTAAAAGATGATGTTATTCAACAAAATCGTTTATTGGACAATCGATTTCATGTATATAAACTTTTTTCCTTTGTGCCAAATACAAAAAAAAACTGTTTGCAGTTCTAGCTGGTGGAGGGGGTATTGCTCTTGCCAGCGGCACCCAAATAACTTTCCCAAAACCGCCCAAACTTTGTCCACATAGTCCCCCACCCTTCCATCAGTCCGTGCCTATGAAAACTTATATATCTATAAAATGCGATGAAGATAGGTTTCTAACGTGTTTTTCTTTCCATTCGCTTCCTTCAGTCCGGCGCAAAAATCAACATATCAGATGGATCCTGTCCGGAACGGATCGTCACGGTGTCCGGTTCCCGCAGTGCTATTTACAAAGCCTTTACACTGATCACAAAGAAGTTCGAAGAGGTAAGTTTGCTGGAAGCTGGTCCTGGAGGCAAGGTTTTCGGGACGAAAAGTTGATTTGTTTTTGTTTTCTTTCCATTTCTACCCCTCCCGTTTCAGTGGTGTTCACAGTTCCAAGACAATACTAATGCACAGGGTAAAACACAGATTCCAATCCGCTTAATTGTACCAGCTAGTCAGTGTGGTTCTCTAATCGGTATGTGGGGAAACTCAGCTTAAATAGTAAATTCGCTGAGCAAGTTTTTAATTTTCTTTCTAATCCACACAGGAAAGGGTGGCTCGAAGATAAAGGAGATTCGTGAAATTACAGGGTGCTCCATCCAGGTCGCTAGTGAAATGTTGCCAAATTCGACAGAACGGGCTGTCACGCTCAGCGGTTCGGCGGACTCGATCACACAGTGTATCTATCACATATGCTGTGTCATGCTGGAGGTAAGTGCCAAATGTTTCTCATATCAAGCATCGGGCGAGTACATGCTCGGGATTGTTCTTCGATATAATGTATTTATTTTTGAGTTTCGTTACGTGAATCCGTTGTGCAAACCCTTCAATGTGCTTAATAAAAAGAGATAATAACTACTAGAGGGAGCAAAGCGCTACTGTCTCCATGCATTCACGGACTGAAACATGGGGTCTCGCTCTAGCATATTGTATCCCATTACTTTGACATGTGTGTACCCGGGGCAATATGTGTCAAACTAATGGGCTTAGCATATGTAAGAGCGAGATAATAAATTTTCAGAGTTAACAGCGACATGCGACCTCTAGTAGTTAAAATCTCTTTTGTTTAATATCTATAGGTGAGGCGCTGCACAGAGGAGTAACTAGAACAAATTCTTGGCCAATAACCAAAAAAAAATTCGATTTTTTATTTAGTTATATTTTTTTTTAGATACCTAAAAGCATACTGCATATTGTGGCAAAATAAAGAGTATGCCACAAACTGCTAAAAATTTTTTGCATGAATAAAAAATGGTGATATTTTAAGGGTTTTTAATCATTTTTTGTTATATATCCAGCAAAATTGCTTTTAAATGATGATGACTGTAGTAAATAAGACAATATTATAACAAACGTAATTGAACACAACTATTTGTATAACCTCAGCTTAAAAATAACCGAAAATAGCAGTGTTGCTGTGTATTGGACCAGCTTTAAAAACACCTTTTTTAAACAATTTTTTCCAAATTTGAATGATAAAAAAGTTACATTATACGGCAAAAGCCGGCAAAGTTGCTGAAACAACATTACAAAACAAGATTCCGGCTTTTCAAAAAACATTCAATCTCTTTCGATCTTTTCCGAACCACAAATTCCAATCGATTTTAAAATATTGATATTTTTTACTAATTTGAGGTACGCCAAAATGCTATAGGGTCAAATACTATGTTTGGCAAAATGAATCTTTATGAATATGTGCACAGGTATCCCTTTTCTTCTTCCTTTTCCACTGACCAACTGTTCATGCAGCGGGAAAAACAAATGTATTCACAAAGACCACCTCGAAAATACTAGTATTTGGAAGGATCTAGAAAATTGACCCCTGCACTGGTAGGTGCATAGATACCAAATAGTCCCAAAAATCAGTTATTTTCTATTTTTAGTTCATATTAAGGCATAATAACAACAATAGCCGCAATAAATAGTTTTGGTCATGATTCGACCCCAGTTACTCCTCTGTGCGCTGTTGAAGCAATATTGAATTTGTATGGTGAAATCTAAATATTTTCCCAACCTGTTCTTCTTCATTAGACAGGTTTATCTGTCATGAACAAGTTAAAGATTGAAAAATGAAAAATGGAATTTTCTAGTTTAAGCCGTAGTCAAAATGACGAATATAATTTTTTATTTTGTAGGATACTAGCCCCTGCTACCAATATTTAGATCTCTTGTGACATTTTCCTTCCTTTATTTAAGTTTATTTCCTACTATGTTTGTAGGTTTAACAATTTTTCATAAAATGATATATACTCGAACAGTGCACGTCATTGTGGACAGATCTTTTTAGTTTAGTCTGAGAAGCCCCACATTTGTTGTAACTCCACAAAACCCGGAACCCGGTATAAATTGACTAAATTTTTCTCCGTCAACGTCAACTGAGTGCAGTCTATACTAGTTTTGAAAAACAAGAAGGATTGAACCCTTTATTGATTTGATTTGATGATTTGCTATTTGATTTGATTTACAAAAACTGAATCTGGTTAGTCATAGCTGTAGCTTGTCGCATCATGTAATTTTCTTTGCTCTGGTGTGTTCAATCGTGTGCATAGCCGCAAGCCGCTGAACGGTAGTTGATGAAATAGGGGGTCCGAATAGTCCCGTGCGCTCATTTCGCACAAAAGTGGTGAGTGTCTTGAAAATATCTGTGTTTACACCCAAACAAAAATCATTCCATTAAATAGAAGCCCCAAGCTTCCCAAAACACTTACCTTATATTTTTTACACTTTTATTTGTTGCTTCAATCACGGTTTTCCTATAACTATAATAATGATTTTTGTTTTGAAGAAGGCAAAAAATTAAACACGTTTTATTTCCTTTCCACAAAAATCGAAGAATTAAATTCAGCTCTCAAAATTAATGTTTTAGAATAGAGGTTCCACGAATACGTACGAGAATCAGTAAGTTTTGCGATTTTCTGAGAAATAGAGGGGGTCCGAATTTCCCTCACTGTCTTAATAGCCCCGGAACCCCCTATAATAAAAATATTTTTTTAAATTGGCATCGATAAATAATATAAGGCGATCTCACCAACGCGCTGCTATGAATTATTAAGTCGTGACCAGAGTTCAGAAAAATTGACATGCCCGTGTGAGCTTGAAAGAGGAACGAAATTCAATTCATACAAACCGCGCTGAATGGAATGTTTTGTTTGTATACCTCGTCATTCATTCGTTCGCTTGCAGCGCAGTCATTCAGATAGTTATTGCCGTGTGGTACCTGACGGGCTGAAATCTCTCGAGGTATTTCTGAATAATGGATCCGTCGGGTTTCTGTTCCCATGTCGTAAGAGGTGGTGGTTCACTAGGAGGTTGATAACAGTCTATGTTCTTTCTCCGGACAATACCAGCCTAGAGACCGTGTGGCATCCGGTGGGTTGAAGTATTCCAGTCAAAAATTGATCCGCTGGGTTCCTGTTTCTATGTCGTAAGAGGCGACTGAAAACAGGGCTTCTCTCTGGCTGGCAGGACTAAAATATTCGAGTCACGAGTGTTGTTGGTCATATCTTGCTGTGATACGCGAATCTCTGACATAGTGGACGTTTCTTTCTTCGTAAATCGTGGGATTCAAATGATGGTCATGTCTCTAATACCTACCCATTTCAGGGCTCGCTAGATGTAAGCCAACGTGTTTGGTATCTTCTAGTTACTGTATAATAAGTGCTGAAGATGAAATGTGTAGTGCTGTGATCGAGTATGGTTAGAGTTGCACAAATTAATCTTCAGCATTTACGTACATCAGCTATGAATTTATCCTGCCTTTGACAGGAAGAAGAAGCTTCCATAGCTTTAGTTCACGAACCGTATTTTTATAAAGGAAACATTATGTTGAAAAGCTGCTGAGAACCATCTTCGTGGCTTTCAACAAAAACGGCATGACGAATCCACGTGAAATGCCTCGTGCATGTATACTTGCGAAGTGGAACTGAAATGATTGCTATTGACGCATGTCTTCTACCCGACCTCAAAACTCGCGATATTTGTGCTGTCGCGGTATATTTGATTGTTGATATCTTAAATAGAAAATACGTCTATTGGTCGGCATATCTGCCACACAGTGAACCTACTGATGACTTCAAAAGGGCTGTTCCTATTGTGGCCGACATGGGTTTCCACTCATAATCGGCAATAACGCAATTTCCCACAATATAATTTAGGGCAGCTCAGATATCAATTTGTTGAGAGCACCGAATTGAATACTTTAGTAGTATAAATTTGCATAGACTTAATGTAGGAAATCGCCCAACACTTGCACGATTTGACAGGGAAGAGGTGTTAAATGTAACTCTGGCAGTATTACACATGAATTGGCAAACTGGCTTGTACCCAACTAGCTAGAACCGTTGTTATCTGATCATAAGTACATCGTCTTTCATCGTTTGAACGTCGCGCTAGATGTCGTCACGTATCGTGATCCCAAACGAAGAGGGATTTGTTACTAGGTTTCATTGGAATCTCCAAGCGACTTTGATGAGAGCGTGTATAAAACAAACTCAACCATAGTAGCAGTATACCAAGAGGCTTGTTCGTTTCGAGTTATGCGGGCGTCTAGAGAATCCCCTTGGTGGAATACCGAACTTGTGACTCAAAAGCTTATGTAGAAGAGACTTGCAAAACATACAGAAATGCCGTATCGATCCTCTGAGACCAGTGTTTGGAAAAGCCTCTCCACAAATGACTCAGTTGTCAACGAGGCAGTAGGTTAAATAAGTTACTATCGTAATCGAAGGCCTTTCACGTTATTGTTAGAACTGCTAATGGTGAATACTCATCTGACGAATATGTAGTACTCGACAGTCTGTTTTGACGCACACTTTCCAGGCTGTACGGTTTCATCACCGACGATCCTTGGGCTTTTGTGCGTAGAATTGTCTGAACTGATTCGACTAATGGGCGATTAAAAGCTTTGACCCGTATAAGTCTGCGGGAAAAGATGGAAGCATTCCAGTTCTACTTCAAAGAGCTGTTTTAATCCACGTAGTGGTACAATTGTGCCTTTCTCATTTGTCCAAACTACGATTCCATGGCTTCAATATAAAGGTGGAAATGATTTTCGAGATTACTTCACATCTCGACGTTTCATGCATTTTAAAGTAATTTGGCATCAAAAATACGAATTCGAATTTCAAATTTTCCTTTTCCCCTCTTAGAGTATTTTTCAATTCCTGCTTAGGTGGAATTAAGAACCGTCGTAGGTAGCCAATGTGGTCAATGCAACTTTGGTTAGTCCTTATTGATCAAGACTGGCAAATCCGAGTAATTTTGCTCCTAATTTAATAGGTTTTGCATAATTTTGATATCGTGGTGGTACAAGTCTATATGGCAATTTGATGTGTGACCGTACTCTTAAACCCGTAACTCTGAAACCGGAAGTCCGATCAATAAAAATAAATAAAATAGCGACCGATGGGAAGGTTACATCTTTCATTTCAGACTAATCTTATGCAAATCGGTCCAGCCATCTCTAAGAAAAATAGGTGAAATTGTTTGACACATACATACATGCATACATAACCTTTCTATATGAGAAATGCAAAAAGTTTCTACCTGTATTCTTGCAATGGAATATGATTAATTTGGCGGGAATATAATTAATTTCACAATTATTTCGCAAAGAATATCACGTTTCTTATGCGAAGGCTCTAGGCTGATAAGTCTGACCCCCTGCCTTCTCACATTAGTGGAACGTTTAATCGACCAGTATGCTCAGAATGTTAGCTTGAGTGAGCACCCGGTGCATGCAATGCACCATGCATACCAGCAGGGGGAAGTATACCACCTCCCTGTTACACAATGTTTTTGAAAAAGCAATCAAGTTTAGGCATTTTTCTTGATGTTGAAGGTGCTTTTGTCAACGTGTCTTTCGAATCCATTTTGGGTGCATTACGAGGTCATGGAGTACCTTTATATATTACGAACTAGATACTCGCAATGCTTAGTAACCGCCATCTGTGTCCATCGTTAAGTCTTTGTGAGAGGGCCCAGCCTGTGCTGATGTGTATTGTTTTATTTTGATTATATAGGTTTTAACCTTAAGGTCATTCGCCTCTTCGGGTTAGAAAAATCTTATGAAAAATTTCTAACCCTATGTGCGGGGTCGGGACTCGAACCCAGGTGCGCTGCGTACAAGGCAATATAACTAATATCATTTACACTATAGGCTTTATCAGTTGGATTCGTTATTCCTTTGGAGTTAAATAATGCAGGCTGTTTACTGTTTGTGTTGTAATCGTATTGTATTGGAAGATGACATCCATTTTTCTACCTTTTTCTTTCACCTTCTTTTCCCTTCCCATAAGGAAAGCGATGAAACGAAATGCAAATCTCTTATAAACATAGAGAACACGAAAATGAAATTAATATATTCGATTTCTTTCACAATGATAATGATTGTATAGCTATGAATCAGACAGCAATGATCAAATTGTGCTTCAGGAACTAAATGTAATGAACGGGTGCATTTTGCAACGAATCGAGTCACACTCATACTTGGCAACGTTATTTGCAGGTGCCGCTACAATCACAAAACAAAATAATATTGCCCTATTTTCGCAACAGTTTCACCAACTTACATGCGATTGAACAGAAAAAAAGGACTTTTGGAGCAATTGTTTTCGATGTTCATTCGGATGCACTCTATGTAACTGAAAAATAAAAAAAACCTCTGATCGAATATAAATAAACATTTTAGCGAATCGGCAGTCCTACCAATTTTATTACTAGAAAACACTTGTAATCTGAAGTATAATAGCAAATTTATGAAATATAGCGTTGCATAAAATTTAAAGCAAATGTAAAACTGTATAATTTTCAAGCACATTGGTTAATTTTTGAGAAGATACCACTCATTTTCATTAGTTACTGTAGGTCGAATATTTTACGAAATTGAGCGGAATCCTCAATAATAGGGAATGGGATGCGATGGAATACGTATAAATTGGTATCAATCTCTTTGATTCATTCCTATGAAATAGTATCATGCCATAAGGGTCCTTAAACTTAATAAATACTCATAAGGCATGAATTGCGTTACCACTGCTTCTCATCAGGATCTGGAATTTTTTTAGCACCAGATAGACCCAAATCCAACAACGTTACACTTCGTAAAGCAACTGGCGTTGAAGTTTAGTAATTTCACAAATCTAGTGCACAAACTATTGGATGAAGGGGGATTTGATTAGCGCTGTTATACTGCAACTTCTTTTTTATCAGTTAAACACGTTATGCTAGAAGTATCTGTGGAACTGAATCATCCGTTAACTGGAGCGAATATTTTCGCTGAACTTACGAAAGCCAAACCAACAACCCACCGAACTGTGCTGGAGTAACAATTCAATTTATCTCAAAACATTAGAATAAATTAAGATCCCACAGCAGACAGGAAACAAATTTCGTTTCCGAAACTTTGCCAACGTTTGCAGAAAAGTTCGTGTCTGCGTTTGATGCCGGGTACGAGTAATAGTATTCGTAGCATAGTAAAGCCGACATGCATAGACAGGAAACCGTGGCGATGTCGTAATTTAGTCTACACGATTAAACGGGAAATATGGTTATTCCACTGGAACATGGTTGAGCAATGTTCGATTTGAAATCGAAAATATCGACTGAATAAAGTTTGTAAACCGTACTACCACAGAAAACCGAAAGTTTGACATGTACCCGCTTTTGGCTGTGGAAGTGCATCCTCGGACAAGTCTCCATTGCAACAAGAAGAGCAACTTTTTCTCATATCTCAGAGTACGGGAATCACTGCTAATGAAATGATAAAGCAATGCCTTGTCTAGCCTTGTTATGTGGAGTTTTCCGCTGTGGTCGTCGCATGTACATATACTGCATGATCGGCTCTTTTGGGGGACTTTCCCTGGACAATTTTCGCCTACTCATGTGCTGTATACTGGAAACGGTCGGCGAGCGAAAAGTACCGAGGCAGAAGAATCACAAAGCAACTTCCTGGAAAATTGACTTTTTAGTGAAGGGTTGAAGAACAATAATGCACGATTGCGTTGTTTAATGACGTCAGTAGAAGCTTAAACCATGGGAATAATTTGATTCAACAAAAGTTTTTAAACCAATTATCGAATTGATATTTTGATTTTGTTGGAGTGTTCATTGTATTGACTCTAAAATATATATTGGGGAGACTCCAGAAACACTGATTCCACTGATACCTGGAAAGTTTGTTTTACTGATCGATCATTCCAACTTATATTTAGGACGGCCAATTGTGCCCAAGTCCCAAACATCCCACATGCTATTAAACTTTTTGATAGACTTCATTTCCTGGTTCAATAGTCGACTCTAATCGAAATCAACAGCCGACCAGGGAGCTTCCACTAGAAGTAATTTCTCTCAGGTACCACGGAGAAAAGGAAAAAAACAGCCGATGGGCAGCTATCGACAAAAGCAATTTCTGCGGAAAACCCAATAACCGCAGAATTGCCCAGCCCACGATTCGTCCTCCGGGGAAAGACAACCCCATTAATTATCTCGTTCGTTGCAAGCGGGCCTTTTTTCTGATGTTCCCTCTGAAAACTTTGCTGCCTTTCCGTTCTCCAAAATTACTTCATTAAATAAATTAAGAATTAACACTAAGCGGATTATGCGTTTCATTTCGTCTGTGCTTCCCAACGTTCTCTCCAGTTGAACCCATTGTTCACACATTGTAGTGGGACTGCGGAAAGAAATTAATAGTCTCGGCAAAAACCATGAGAAATAATTTCCCCACTTCCCCTGCGCTGTAATAACTGATGATGGTCTATGTGACCACAAACGCAGGACTGCTAATAATAGCTACTAGCCGCCGGCATGCTGTGTGGTGGCTGCCATCTGGGACCAACCAACGCAGGCGAACTCTTAGATGAAGATTTTTTCCTTGGTTCAGGGAATGGTACGAATTTTCTCATCGGAATCGAGAGTACCTACTGTTGCAATTCAATTTCACAATCCAACACTGTATTAGGACGATTATTATTGAACTGCTGTCTTTTGTTCTACGAAGAGATGCAGGAAATGGAAATTTATCCGTAGCGCGGTAAAAGCGAAGAGAACATTTCTAGAAAGCAATCATAAAGTGGATCCTGGCAAGACTGATTACGCAGAGATTAAAAAAAAGAAGTTTTACAAAGGTGAATTGAAATTCAAATTACGCGAGAGCGCTGGGATAAAGTAGCTCTCCCATGGGTGAATGAATAGCTTTGCATCTCTAATGGAAAGACTGCAGTAGCTTTTGTCGAAAAGTTGAGTTAGTTCATTGAATAGCCATTATGAGAGAACCTGAAAATGGATAATGGATTTTGTGGAACTAGCAGAGTCGAACATTTTTAAGAGCAACAGTTAGAAATCTCTTACACAACCAGCGGTTTAAAAAACCGAAACGCACAAAGTCATTAGGACCGATTTTCGATATAGCGATTAAAAATTTCTCTACGTGCTTCAAACGATCTGTACACTTAGATATTGGATTGCAGTGAACTGTTCACACAAGCTTGTTAAATTCAAATATGTTGATTTAAAATGAATGTATTTAAATAGTTCGGATGATAAGAATGAAGGAAGTCAATTTCGCTAATACTATTGTTTCACTCCTTCTTAGTTAATGTTTTATAGTATCCTTATCCTTCTAACACTGACAACAACGAGCACATAGTAGGTTGTAGAAAACCGGTAAAGCTGCTGGGAAGGTCAAGATCCCGGTTGAACTTCTCAAACACGGTTATGAGCATCTAC
Organism: Topomyia yanbarensis; assembly: GCF_030247195.1. Lineage (NCBI taxonomy): Eukaryota > Metazoa > Arthropoda > Insecta > Diptera > Culicidae > Topomyia > Topomyia yanbarensis. The sequence goes on along the minus strand of NC_080672.1, from coordinate 273,792,734 downwards.
CCCAAATAATCCACCGTATTATTCTAAGAATATGGTCGGACGACGAATTGCTTGCTAGTTGGCTGGATGGACTCATTTGCCCCATCTACAAGAAAGGGCACACACTGGAGTGCGCTAATTACAGGGGGATATCTCTCCTGAACTCGGCGTATCCTATTTAGCAGACTGAGACTGTATGAGGAGTCCTTCGTCGGCGAATACCAGGCTGGTTTTCGTGAAGGCCGATCACCGACGGATCAGATGTTCAGCCTGCGGATGATGCTGGACAAATTCCGGGAATACAACTTGCAGACCCACCATCTGTTCATTGATTTTAAAGCGGCGTACGACTCAGTGAAAACAAAAGAGCTGTGACAGATTAGGTGAGATCATGATTTTCCGGCGAAACTGATTAGACTCATACGTGCGACGTTGGATGGTTCAAAATCATGTATTCGGAATGCAGATGAGATCTCAACCTCACTTGTGACTTTAGATGGACTGAAGCAAGGCGATGCACTTTCAAATTTGCTGTTCAATATTGCTCTTGAAGGAGCTATCAGGAGAGCTGGCATGCAAAGGAACGGAACTATCATCACAAGGTCGCAATACTCGGCGGGATATGTGAAAATGGAGTGTGACGCAGGCGCATGAATCATGAGTTGTACTAAGTATACAAACCTGCGGATATTGTTAAACTAATAAAATACGGCAGCCTGAAAGGGGCTGGTCATATAGTACGAATGTCGGAAGAAAGAATTGCGAAAATAATATTCAGCAAGGAGCCAGGAAGAGGCCGCCGACTTCGTGAGAAGCCACGAACACGTAAGATATACGCAGTGGAAAATGACCTGAGATCCCTGAACGTGCAGGGGAACTGGAAGGACGCCGCCTAAGACCGACAAAGATGGAGCTCTACGATACGCCCGGCATTGACGAGATGACGCTGTAGCCACCAAGCAAGCAAGTCAGCAAGGTTGTAGAGAACCGGGACTTTCTATAGTTTACGTTGTCATCTAAAGTCGATAGCATACAGGCACGCACAAAGCTTGCCCTATACAAAACGCAAATATTTCCTTTTGCACTATACGACCACCAATCATCGGCGCTCCGTATGCATTCAATACTTAGCATACAAAAATGCTGACATCGGATGACTCTTAAAATACAACAGACCATGTAGCGCGAATGCCGGAAGAGATACCAGCAAAAGTTATATACTCGGCATAGAACCCGAAAAGGTTTGGGTAGACCACACAATCGAAGAAGATGCGCGTGCAGTGGTCGTTCAAAAAGACTGGCGAATGGTGGCCTAAGATCAAGATCAGCGAACGGCTCAATACCCAGTGATGGAATACTTGTGGTAGCATGGATTACTCTTCGACGATCGTAGATCGTCCTCTAGTCCTCCTCTGCTGCATCTGATAGCACCAGTGACCCCCCAGTAGTGGTAGGAAATAGCCCTACCAACGCACTGGACGGGCCACTATCCGCGATGCGCAAAGTGGTGGAGCAGCTCGATTCAATAAAAGAGTTCACTAGCGCAAAGCAGAACATAAGCAAGGAGTTAAAGCAGAGCCTCCTGGAGCTCCGGAAAATTGTTCGTGTCGCGAGACAGAAACAGCAGGCTTATGCCAAGAGGGTGGAATGTCGGGAGAAGTCCGACAGAGAAACCCAGACAGTGGCCTCCAAGAGGGAGGGAAGAGAGAAGGTCGATACAGGCACTCAGACAGTGGCCTTCACCTTCTATGGAGCAGCCACGTCGCTCGGAGCGGCGGCCGACTTCCCCTCGAAGGGAAAAGGCAAGGGCAAGGGCAATCGTAAGACGGCGCCCAACGCGAAGCGCCAGGCGAGGGTGCAAAAACCGACACCACACGGTGTGCAACCGTTAAGGCCAGACGCCGTTTGGTCGAGGTAAGCTAGGGCGAGAGTGACCTCGCTGAGCAGAGCGTTGGTACCAGCAACACGGTGCGACCGGGGTAGGGGGGCGTTAACCCCTGGACGCTAGTCACCAGGAAGAAGCCGGCACCGACACCGGAGGTACCGCGGCCCGTGAAGAAGGCCAAGGACAGAGGCGAGGCCTTGTGGTTAAAAACCGACAAGGACAAATACGCCGACGTCCTAAAGTCGATGAAGGCGGCCTAAAGCCTTTCGGCCCTTGGGCAAGATGTGCGTAGCGTGAGACGCACCAACACGGGAGAAATGCTTCTGGTGCTGAAACGAGGCGCACAATCTGCGGTGTACAAGGCCTTGGCCCAAGAGGTCCTTGGTGAAGGCGCCCAGGTCAGGTCGCTAGGGGCGGAAACGACTCTCCAGTGCAAGCATCTGCACGAGTTCACGACCGCAGAAGATGTCGTCGTAGCCGTTAAGGAGCAATGCGACGTCACAATCGAGCAGGCCTCTGTGCGCTTTAGAGAGGGACCCTTTGGCACCCAAGTAGCCTACCTCAGGCTACTGAAGGCGGATGCCAAAAAGGTAACCGAGAAAGGTAAGCTGAAGATCGGCTGGTCGGTATGCCCAATTAGCATACCCCAGCCGCCTTCAGTGGATAGGTGCTATCGGTGCCTTGAGTTCGGTCACAAATCCTACGAGTGCAAGGGCATAGACAGGAGAAAACTATGTCGTCGCTGCGGCGAGGAGGGGCATAAGGAGCGGGATTGCACTAAGGCGCACAAGTGCCTTATCTGCACCGCTAAGAAGCAAGCCCATAAACATGCTATGGGCGGACCTTCGTGTCCCTTCGGTGAGGTAAATAAGAAGAAGCCGTGAACGTCTCACAGCTAAATCTTAACCATTGTGCAGCAGCCCAACAGCTGCTGTGGCAGTCGGTCTCGGAGTCGAGGACAGATGTCGCCCTCTTATCATACCCGTACAGCATCCCTGCCGGCAACGGCAATTGGGTGTCGGACGGGTCTGGAATGGTGGCAATCTGTACAACGGGACGGTTCCCGGTTCAAGAGGTAATACACTCCTCCGCCGTTGCGATTGCCAAGATCAATGGTGTGTTCTATTGCAGCTGCTGCGCTCCACCAAGGTGGCCAATAGAACAGTTCAACCAGATGATCGACAGGCTCTCGTCAGACCTAGTGGGCCGGAAACCGGTAGTCATGCGAGTGACTCATGTCGAAAGAAATCCAATTAATTTTAGGAATGTGCCAAAAAAATACTCCTGTAGTCCTGTCTTTTTCAGGACAATAAGATATTTGTAATTAGAATTATAATCGAAATTTTTGTTTACAAGAAATAACTCTTCTGGCGAAGAGGTATTACTCAACTGTCTTTTTGACACACACTTTCCAGGCTGTACGGAGCCATCACTGACGACTGCCCCTGAGTTCTTTTCAGGTAGTTCTGATTCTTCGGCATTTGCTCGTAGAATTGTGATAACTGAATTGATCAAATGGGCGATTGAAAGTTTTGCTCCATATAAGTCTCTGGGAAAGGATGGAATCATTCCAGTTCTACTACAAAAAGGATATGAACATTTCAAGCATATTTTGAAAAAGGTTCTTACTTGTAGTCTTGCAACAGGATAAATTCCATTAGCTTGGCGGGAAATAACTGTCAAATTCATTCCCAAAGGTGGCCGCGTCACTTATGAGGAGACAAAGAGCTTTAGACCGATCAGTCTAACCTCCGTCCTTCTCAAATCAGTGGAACGTTTAATCGACCACTACATTCGGGATGTTAGCTTGAACGAGCACCCACTGCTTACAACGCAACATGCATATCAGCGAGGGAAGTCTACTATCACACTGTTACACAATGTTGTATACAACATTGAAAAAGTTTTTTCACAAAAGCTTAGGAGTTTTTTTTTCAATATTGAAGGTGCTTTTGAAACGTGTCTTTCGAATCCATTTTGGTAGTAGCAGGAGGTCATGGAGTACCTACATATATCACGAACCGGAAAGCTTAGCAACCGACATCTGTGCTCATCGTTAAGACAAGTAGAGATAAGGAAACTGAGTGTCTGCGGATGTCCTCAAGGTGGTGTGCTGTCACCACTTCTATGGAACCTTGTCGCCGATGGTTTTTTTAGGAAACATGATGATATAATGATCTCCGGTATTTGCATTAACAAACTTTTTGATTTGATGCAATGGTGGCTTAATGTTGATCTATCAGTATTTGGATTAAATAAAACATCAATGGTGATTTTCACGCAACGAAGTATTTCAACCGGAGCTCGTCCATTGCAGTTCTTTGGTTCTGAAATTATTATCGCAGATCAAGTTAAGTACGTTGGGGTAATTCTTGACTCAAAACTTAATTGGACAGCTCACATCGATTTCAGGATCAAGAAAGCTTGCATGGCCTTCGGTCAGTGTACACGCGCTTTCGGCAAATCTTGGAGAAAAACCCAAGTACATTCAGTGGATCTGCACGATAATTGTTAGACCAATACTGGCATACGGCATGGCGGTTGTATGTTGGAGGGCCGAGCCGGTGCTGGTCTCTATTGTCATGAAATGAGAATAAACCAATCTTATTCGCTTGGTAGATACTGTACCGTATTCCAAGCAGAAATCTTTGCGATTCCGTGTGGCGTACAATCAGCACTTCAACGGGGAATTTACGGTAAAAGAATCTATTTTTGCTCTGGCAGCCAGGCTGCCCTGAAAGCACTTAGTTCAGCAGATTCGAGATCGAAATTAGTAATCACATGTCGAAGTCAAATCGAAGAACTTAGCATTTCAAATGCCATTTATCTTCTATGAGAACTCGATCATTCCGGTATTACTGGAAACGAATGGGCTGACGAATTGGGTATAGCTGGCGCTGCGACTGACTTCGTTGATCCGGAACCAGTTCTACCACTGTTAATAAGTTGGATAAAGCACAAGATTCGCTCTTGGGTTGCATCCGAACATTGGCGTAGCTTGCAAATTTGCGTTCAAACAAAGACTTTTCTGCCGGATGTGAGTCCGAAAATGTCAAAGAATTTGTTGCCTTTTTTCCAGTATTCTAGTCAGGGCACTAACCGGACATTGTAAACTCAATTATCACATGGCTACTATTCAGCGCGCTGAGTATTATTCATGTGATCTTTGCGACTCCGATTATGGAACTTAATATCATTTGATATACAACTGCCCTATAGTAATGCAATTACGTATCCGGATTTTTGCTTCTCCATACATAGATTAACCTATGTACAGAGAGCTGAAACTGAAGGATATGCTATTGTTTCTAACCCAGTGTGGTAAAGAGCTATAATTTTAGCCGTATTTGAATGACAGGATCTCTTCGGGGGTGTTATCGTTCTGTTATCTCAATATCTCCTCGTAGGTGTTGTTATATCCGCTCACTGGTTAAATAAAAATTCTATATCCCTCCGGGGGTGGAAGTTTAATTCCTACTATTAAATTGCCTGCAGATCGTTCAGTATCCCTCCAGGGGTGCAGAATTCTTTGTTTTAATTGTTCTGTGTCGTTATTTTCCTTAACCCTAACTTTACCACTTTCCCAATCCTTCCTATCAAGAATATGACGAAAAGACAATTCTTGGCGAGGCACAAATCTCCGATCAACATGGGTAACGTGGCATTTGAGCCAGACGCTACTGATTTCTGATACTTCTCAACGACTATCCCCATTCTCTTATAATCAAATGGTAGGAATCACAATAGCTTCGATTTTAGCGACTATGTTCGTTAGCTCTATTTTCTAGAAAAGCAAGACGAAAATCATGAAACGCATCATCCAAAAGCTTTTTTGTATAGTCAAACTTTTCTTTTAAGTTTTTAATGTAGGATACAAAATCGGTTGTGTCAAACGCGTCTGATCGGCCGGAATTTTGCCCGCTTTTTTGAACGCGAATATCTACCGTAACACTGAATGAAAAAAAATAGATGATTGCGTTACCTGAAAGGAAAACAATTTTGTAACTAATTCCGTAGAATGTAGGTACAATTACTAAAAATAACGGGAATAATGGTTTTTGTGAAATCAATTATTATCTGCGCCATGATTGGTCCGTACAATTGAATCAACGGACCAAACTAGTTTTCGTTCGAAGCTGCACCTCTTTGACGATAGAAGTAAACTGTTTTCTTTCGGTGGCCGGCCTTTTTGCATTGAAACGATCACAGAACACACTGTGGGTAAGCAGTAGTGTTCGAAGGACGCGAGCGTTGATTTTCTTTTCGTTCGTTGACCAGCCCGTTTGGCTTCAAACGTAAACTGAACCAAGTACAAAAAAGGGTTTCATGTGCGAGTGCGCTATCATTCGTGCTAGATGCATTACACATGTCTGGAAGATGCATTACACATGTCTGGAAGCGGAAAAGAGGGAAAGATAAAGAAAAAGCCACAATCCCGCTCTGTTCGTGTCGGTCTCCAGTTTCCTGTCGGTCGAATCCATCGTTTGCTGAGAAAGGGTCAGTACACCGAGCGTATCGGCTACGGATTACCCGTCAACGTGGCAGCAGTGATGGAATGCATGCCCGTCGAAGTTTCGGAGCTTTCCGCCTTTTCTGGGCGACTGTTTCTTCGCATAAAGAATTAATTTGATTTATTTTAATTTATGTGCATTTTCAGGATTTGGTTGTTTTTATTTTAACCCTCCGGATGTCGCGCAAATTACCCACTGAACGACTTTCAGAGCAGCGTCCAATTAGTGGACCAGTGCGACTTCCGGCAAGTTAACTTAATAGTCTACAGTCCATCCAGTTGAAATGTGAAATAGCTCCTCATCCCCCTTGCGTATTATTTTTCTATTTTGAATCATACAAAACTTCCTTGAAAACGACCCACACACACATATCCGAGAAGCTTTTGAGGAAACACACATACTTAATTGATATGTATGCCTAAGCTGACCAACTCTGACGAAAAAATCCGTACGCTTTACGAACTGTTTCCCTGAGCGTGGTGAACGATTACGCTTCGTTGCGGTATGGTGAACGGATTTTTTCGTCAGAGTTGGTCAGCTTATGTATGCCTAAGTATGCTATTGTCCCAATGTTACATATCACAACACCAACACAGTCGGTCAAGCCAAAAACATATCTTCGAAAAAAATTACCATTCATGTCAAACCTCGCCCTGCTTATCATACCTATAAAATCGATTTTAAACCCTTTCTAAGTTCAACAGGGCTCAACAGAGATTCTGGTACTCGGATTTTGCACCTCACTCGAGCCATTTTCGCTTTGATTCTTTTATTCAGTTAGTTCTGATAATGATCAATTGTATCGTATTCGGCTTTGAAATTTATTAACATTGTAATGAGTAGTCTTGCTACATTCGCGAAACTTCTGTATGACTGCAACCCGAGACCGAGTTTGAACCTAAATCCTTTTTGTGCCTAAATCAATATTTATCGGATGGCTTCTGCGCCACTCCCGAACGAGACCATTCGCCTTATTCGGTTTGCCCAGCTATTGACACCCCTCCTACGGGCGGGTACTAGTTGTTTCTGAGTTCTGGCTCCAGAATGATCCAACTGAACTCATGGACTCAACCTGGCTCCATAATGGTCCAACTGGACTCATAGATACATAGATTCCCCTAGGTTGACGGGTTTTACGGGTATTGCGAACATCATCAACTATATTCGTGCATCAGTTTTAAAGAAACTCTGACAGACAACTCCTTTATCAGAATCAGGAATCAGAATATATTGGCTCAAATGGCACGTTCCCCGTACATAGTCGGGGATTTGTGCCTTGCCGTGTGTTTTCATCATTTCCTGAGCGGAAGGAAAGGACAAGGAGGTGTGGGGAAGTAGACTTGGAAGGGTGGGAAAAACAGCACAAAACAAAAAATAAACAACAGGTAAATTAAACTCACAAGTAGTTCAACTTGCCTGCGAATAAGCCTAAAGCTCTTTACCACATTGGATAAGAAACTTTAGTATGTCTCTGAGTTTCAGTCGACCAAACATGGTTTCGTCTATATAAGGACGGCTGAAGACTCGTAATCGCAATTGCGCTAGCGCTGGGCAGTTGCATATCAGATGATATGAAGTTCCGTAGTCGGATTCACAAAGATCACATGAAAAAGACTCAGCGCGCTGAATAGTTGCCATGTGATAATTGAGTTTGCAGTGGCCGGTTAAAGCCCTGGTCAGCATGCCGCAGTGGAGCTTCGAAAAATGTAAGAGATTTTTCGAAACCACTGGGCATGGTTGTTCTAGAAACGCCTTTGTTTGGCGACACGTTTGTAGATTTCTCCAATAATTGCGGTGCTCGGACGAAGCCCAGGACCGTATTTTTTCCCTTATCCAACTTGTCGAAATTGGCAGCGCGGGCTCAGGACCAACGAAGTCAATCGCTGAACCTGCCCTGGCCAATTCGTCAGCCCATTCATTTCCAGTAATACCGCAATGTCCGGGCACCCAGACAAGGTAGATAGTGTTGACAATGCTTAGTTCTTCGATTTGGGTTCGGCACGCGATCACTAGCTTGGACCGGGATTTGTCTGAGCTAAGGGCCTTGATTGCAGCCTGACTATCGGAGCAGAAGTTTATAACTCTGCCGGACAAACTCAGTTGAAGGGCCGATTGCACCCCGCACATAATCGCAAAGATTTCTGCTTGGAATACAGTACAGTATCTACCTAGTGAGTGAGATTGTTCCAGTCTCATTTCACGACAGTAGACACCAGCACCAGCACGTCCCTCCATCAGAGAACCGTCAGTGTAACAAACCACTTGCGTTTGTTGTTGTCTTTCCATAAAGCCAGACAACCACTCCTCTCGAGAGGGAATCTTAACATGGAATGTCCTGTAAGGAAAACTACAAGTGAGTGTAATATCGCTGGGAGCAAGAATATCTTCACCCCATGTAACCATTTGTGACCACAATCGTGTATGACTGGTAGCAAGATCAACATGATTACTGTTCCAAAGCCCAGTAACCTGCAGTCTGTATGCACATGATAGTGCTTCTTGTTTTAAGTGTATGTGTAATGGTTTGATATTTAGAAGTGCCTCAAGAGCAGCAGTCGGAGTCGTGGTGAAAGCACCAGTCAACGCCATGAGCGCCATTCTTTGCAGATGGTTTAGCTTTGACTGGACTGTCACCACCTCTCCCCTCTGCCACCACACAAGGCATCCGTATGACAGTATTGGACGTACAATTGTCGTGTAAATCCAATAGATGTATTTAGGTTTGAGACCCCAGGTCTTTCCAAAAGTTCGTCTGCACTGCCCGAAGGCCATGCACGCTTTCTTGACTCTGAACTCAATGTGAGCAGACCAATTCAGTTTGGAATCCAATATGACTCCAACGTATTTGACTTGATCTGCACACAGCAGCTCAGAATCAAAGAACTGCAAGGGACGAACCCCGGTTGTTATTCGCTTCTTCGTGAAAAGAACCATTGAAGTTTTGCTTGGGTTAACTGATAGTTTAACTTGTCGACACCACTGTTCGACAGCTCTTAATGCCTGTTGCATCAAGTCAAAGATTGTTCCGATGCAAAATCCAGTAATTAGTATTTGGTAATCGTCAGCAAACCCGTAGGTTGGAAATCCAAGCTCATTGAGTTTCTTCAACAAGCCGTCAGCTACTAAGTTCCATAACAAAGGTGACAGAACGCCGCCCTGAGGACAACCGCAAATACTCAACTTCCGTATCTCAGCCTGTCGCAGTGACGAGCAAAGTATGCGGTTACTAAGCATTGCGTTTATCCAACCTGAGATACATGCAGGTATCCCATGACCGCGCGTAGCTTCCAGAATAGACTGGAAGGACACATTGTCAAAAGCACCCTCAATATCTAGGAATACACCCAAGCTAGATTGCTTGAGCGAGAAGGCTTTCTCAATGTTGTAAACAACATCGTGAAGCAGAGTGATCGTGGATTTCCCACACTGATATGCATGTTGCATTTTGTGCAGAGGATATTCAACTAAACTAACGTTCCTGATGTGATGATCTATTATCCGTTCCAAAGCTTTCAGAAGAAAAGAACTTAAGCTGATAGGCCTAAAACTCTTGGCTTCTTCATAGCTTGAGCGCCCCCCTTTGGGAATAAATCTAACAGTTATTTCTCGCCATGCTTTCGGGATATACCCGGTAGCAAGACTGGAAAGCAAAATCTTTTTCAAGACATGTTTAAGAATATCAAATCCCTTTTGCAGTAGCACGGGAAGTATCCCATCTTTTCCGGGTGATTTGTATGGAGCAAAGCTGTCAACTGCCCACTTGACCGATTCAGTGGAAACCAATGTGCGTGCTAGCGCCCACGAGTCCGAATCACCAGAATGAGATCTGTGAACATTGATCAACTCCGGATCGATACAACCTGGAAAGTGTGTGTCGAAGAGACAATTAAGAACATCTTTTTCGTCTGTCACATAAACACCATCTCTGGTTTTCAAGGAGTTCATCTGAAAATCATTCGATTTGGAGAGAATTTTATTTAATCTGCTAGCCTCGTTCAGACTAGAGACATTAGTGCATAGGCTTTGCCAGCCAGCCCGTTCTGCAGATCTAAGACATTTCTTATATGCACTACGAGCTGACCTGAAAGCCCTGGAGTCATCACGCTGACGCCGGTTCCAAGCTCTTCTCAGACCTTTCTTCATTCTATCAAGCTCAGCCCTCCACCAAGGGGTTCCCCTAGTCGATTTAACAGTACGAAGTGGACAAGCTTCTTCGTAGGATGCTAATATGAATGAGTTTGTCGTATCCACGACGTCATCTAAGTCGTCTAGTTGACTAATTGTTGGAAAATATCCATGAAATTTAGTCGCTAAGTTTTCCAAAAAGAGGTCCCAGTTTGTAGACTTAGGATTACGATATGTCACCACATTGAAGGTGACATCAAAATGCTCGAAAAATATATATTTATGATCGGATAGAGACGGTTCAGTTTCATTTGGAACCTGCCAATTTCCCAGTTCATGCAAAATTCTATCAGAGCAAAGTGTTATGTCTAACACCTCCTCCCTCCCAGACCTCGCAAAAGTTGGTCGGTTTCCCACATTCAGAATATGGAGATTTGTACTACTTATGTACTCCATCAGTTCAGAGCCTCTCAGATTGATGTCTGAGCTGCCCCAAATGATGTGATGAGCATTCGCATCACTGCCGATAATGAGCGGAAGCCCATTTCTGCTACAATATGATACAACGCTTTTGAAATCATCAGAAGGAGATGATTCGTTATGCGGTAGGTATGCTGAACAGTATATATATTTCTTGTCTACGTTTCCGACAGTCAATGTAACTGTGACAACACAGATATCGCGAGTTGTGAGCTCCGATATGAGACACGCGTCAATAGCCTTATTTGCAAGAATGCAAGCACGAGGCATTTCACGTGGGTTAGTCATGCCTGTCTTGTTGTAAGCAATGAAGGCAGTGTTAAGTAACTTTCCAAAATAGAAGTTTCCTTTATGGAAATACGGTTCTTGAACCAATGCTATGGAAGCTTTACCTTCCTGCATGAGTCGAGATAAATTCATAGTTGCTGTACGTTTATGTTGGAGATTGACTTGTGCTATTCTAACCATTGTTGATTAGAGAACTGTACATTTCATCTCCAACACAAATTGCACAACAACTAGAGGACACCAAGCGAGTTGGGATGTTAACGCATTTAGCGAGCCATATCAGGTTTAAATGGGACATGATCATTTGATTCCCACGATTTGCGAAGAAAATAATGGTCCACTGTGTCAGAGATTCGCATAACACAGCAAGGGCAAAACCCAAAATGCTCCGTGCGCGACTGGCATATTTTAGACCCTCCAATCATTAAGTCCTCGGCACGGAACTACACCTTGACTTAGGGTCTCCTACTTTCAGTCGCCTCCTACGACATGGCAGCAGGACTCCAGTGGCTCAATTCTAGGCCGGATACCACACGGCCTCTGGGCAGGTTCATCTGTACACATCGAAATTTGATAATCGAGACTCAACAAAACTTCACCGAACTACCATCAGCCGAGAGTCTCTGCAAACCCCCAGCCAACAAAAATTCGGCAAAATTAAGTGGATCATCGGTGAAAAAAATCGGAGTGTAGAGTGAACGTTCCGCTGCGTAATGCAGCGTACTGGGGATTTCGCCCGACTCTTCCCAGGCTCCGTTCGCCATTGAGAATGTTTTAAACCCCCTCAACAATTTTACCCATAGCACGGGTCGCATGACACTATGGAATTGGGGTTCCCTGTATGGTAGATTTTTACCACTGAAACAGGTAGTCCGTAGTGTAATTCTTAGCCGGTTGAAACAACCACTACCGACACTACATGGCTTATCTAGGCTGTTCGGTGAAAGAAGCTGACATTGAAGAACAGCTTCCATATTCAGATGGGCGAACAGCCGCAGAAGGAAGGAAGGAAGGAAGGATAACGGGAGGAGAGGGATTTGGGCTAAGCGCTTATTTAAAGGCGGCACTGGCTCGCCTTGTCAGGGCTGCTTTAGGGCATGTGGTATTTAGGCCTAGGACGTATAGGGCCCACTACCTCGTCCTACCACACCCGCAGTCAGCCCCCGCTGCTGATTCGGGTCGCGAATCACAACTAGTTGCTATCGCGATTAAGCATTATCCACCACCTATGACCCGCCCGGTTGCTTGCAGCTCAGCTTCCCACGTAGCGTTCCTCCACCACCACGGGGCCCGGGAAAAATGTGGAACGCTTCACGATTTTGCGTGTCATCCTTGCGCAGGGCCATGCTAATCTTCTCTGTATCGTTCCAATTTTAGTATATGTCCAGCCGAAGCATGGACTCAACCTGGCTCCATAATGGTCCAACTGGACTCATAGATACATAGATTCCCCTAGGTTGACGGGTTTTACGGGTATTGCGAACATCATCAACTATATTCGTGCATCAGTTTTAAAGAAACTCTGACAGACAACTCCTTTAAGATTGTTATTGTATTACACCTCGATAGTGGTGCATTGGGGAGAGCGAGAGGGCTTATGGACCTGTTTTATGTTTTTTCATACTCTGCTTGATAACACCCCGGTGACTAAGTGAACGTTTCAGCCTTTATAAATTGGCAAACGCGGTCTCAAACGTGAACCCACAAACTTCCGCGCTCTCTCGATCATGAATCGGTCACTTACGGAAGTCTCTATCCCTGGTACCAGTCTAGGACCTTCAATTAAATTAAAAAATTAAAAAAAGAAAGTTCTCATATTCACTAGACAACATATGTTCCATGGCTACATAACCGGAAACTCTGATATGGGGTAACGCACTCCCTGTTAGCATCTGAGCCGTGCACTGATAACTGCACATCAAAATGACGGACTGCGTGACCATCCAAGAACACACGCGAATTAGCGAATGGCCACACGGTTAAAAAATCGAATTTATACGCGCGAAGTGACATACACGCGAGCACATACGACAAACACGTTAACATACGAACGCTTAAGCCCTCCACGCTCTCAAATGCCCGCTATCGCGCAAACTTGACAACACCTCGGTAATAAGGTGAACGTTTTAGTACTTACGAAGTTACAAACGCGATGCCACAAACGCCCGTATTCGGGCAATCATGAATCGGTCACGTCCGGAAATCATTACCCTCCGTCCTAGCAACTTAGGTTCATACATTCAATTGGACCAATTAAAAAAGAATGCTCATGCACTAGACAACACGTCATGGCGACATGACCGGGAACTCTAGTAATATGGAAGATCTCACTTTCTTCTAGCATCTGAACCGTACACCGAAAATTAAGTGTCAGATTCACGGTCCGCGCGCAATCATCCAAGAACACACGCGAATATGCGAAACGACTCACGGTCATTAAATAAAATTAATACACGCAAAGTCACATACACGTTAGCACACACGTCATACAAACGCATACGCGATCGAAAATGTTAACTTACAAATGCTCGAGCACTTCGCGATGGTACACGCGATCGCGAAGTCTCTACGCCCGTACATATCTGAACCGTACAATTAATATCACATTCAGAATCACGGTCCGCTGCAATTGGCTTTAAGCAGTGACATTTCCCATCTAGTCTGCAATTATAGTAAGTGATTCTGACGGGGAGCCCTTCCGAGACCCTGGCTGTATAGCCCCAGTAGGACAACTCTTGATTTTATTGAATCGTAAAAATGCACCCTTCATTGTAAACTGATCATTGTTTTAAATCTTCTTGATACATAAAATGTTTACGATAATGACGTAAATCAAGCCTATGAAAATGTTATGAACACAGTTTTCGTCCCCGCAAACGCTTTCCGGCCCAATTCCACAAGTAATTATGAATTGAAAGTTATTATTGATATTTTCGCCACGCAAGTAGCTTTAATTAATTATTGATGGCATTCTGTTCCCGTCCCTAGGAATAAAGCCCCCCCCCCCCCCCCCCTCCCAAACGAAAGCTTACCCATGCACATACCTCCCGTTTCCCGATGCAACTCACGCACCTAACGCAAAGGTATTAATTTCCTCTGCGATTTCGATATTAAAATTTCAAAAACAGTTGGGTGGTGTCAGTTGCCTCTGATCCCGCATGTGTTGCGACGCGTATTCAACCGTGATTTAACAAAACAGCATGAGAGCGGTGTAACTTTCGGGCACCACAGCACTAGCAATGTGTCCTGTTTTTTTTTAATATACATCTCATAATGAGCTCTATGGCTTTGCAGCAAGCGAGTGGGCGATGCAAATTTCGGGAAAAAGGTAGCCAGAAAAAATGTTTCATTTCATTTGATTATGATGGTTTTTGTTTTCAATTTTCCGGATTTGCCACCTGCTTTTCGTTTGGTTGCTTCGGTCTTTCAGAAGGGGGCAAGTATGGAGGGCCACGTTAAGGCTGCTGCCACCGTCATTAATCACGCTAAAATGAGCGAATAATGGCGCTTCGTTAGGTCGGCCTAGTCCAGCAGTCCTGGTTGACCTCGACATGCAGAATCCGGGCAATGTTCATTAAATGTGAGGATTATTATTAATTGAGACAATTAGAGGCTGAACTGTTCTGTGACTAGGGATGGCCTGCGCAGTACAAGAGAGTGTAATTAAAATTTTAGTACGATCTCAGCAGCACACGTTGTCAGTTTTATTCATTAGTGAATTTGGTTCATTCATGTGTTAGTGCGTTTGAATAATTAGTCTAACTGATTAGAGAAATATTCAGTTGTATGAATTGTAGCTCAGGCACCATTGTTTAAAAAATAAATAATGAGAACAAATAACATTTTTAAACGGAAAATTTTGTCACTATTGGTGGCGTAGCTCGGAAAACGTTACATGCACCCTCTTCTAAACTGACTTACATATTAATATGTTATAGCATTATTTGCACTATCTCGCGTTTCCAGGGTTGTGAACTTTTCTGGCCGTATTGCTGTGCAGCAATAGCAAAACCATCCAGCACTCTTGCAACCGTCAGTCACTATATTCAAGCTTTTGAAAAGGAAAACGGATATCATATACCTTTTTGCTACTCCATCACCGTCGCCGCCATCAGCACCAGCTTCACCACCCCTCTAGCACCTGACGGCTGTGACTTTTCTCTTCATCCATTCAGATCCCATTCTATTTCAGTGCATCAATGTTTCACAGAGAAGGATGATGGGAAATCGCTACGCGTGGTGGAATCACAGACAAACAGACATAACACTCTAGAATTCACCATCGCCCATGTTGAAAACAGTAATTTTTAAAATATGTTAGTGTGCAGGAACGCCACACTTAGTGTGGTGGCGCTACGGCGCATTCTTATAAGCTATCACGTAGTAGTCGGGTAAATAACTTTGTAAAAATGGGTCGCCGGTGCGAGTTTGTGATGTGTCAAAAACAGAGAAGGTGCAACAATTGGAAAATCGTTTTTCCGGTTTCCACGCAATCCACAAATGTATGAATTTATATATAGTTTTTCTAATGGTCCAAAATACAATAGGCTTGTTTTCAGCTGTGCGCTTTGGGTGCAACTTTGTTGCTCGGAAGAACTGTTGGAACGGTTCAATCTCGAAGGAATTGAATATGTAAAAAATCGTTTATTATGTTCCGATCACTTCCAGTCGCTAGCGTACAAAAATCCTTCACATCCTCGACAAGGGTAAGCTAGATTCGTTAGATAAAATTAACAATGATCAACTGCTGCTATTTTAGATTACGGGATGGTGTGCTTTCGAGTATCTTTACTTCGCCCATATGCAGCGAATTTAATTTGGAAGTTTTGGATTTAGAACGAAGCGTGGAGGATGGTTCTAAGGGCGATCCATTGGAAGTTCCAATGCATGGGCAGAAAACGACTGCAAAATATTGTTTCGTGGATGAGATGGAGCGTTTAGATGAGATCGCAGAAATTTCTGCAGATGAACCACACGATGCTAATGTGTTCAATAACGTGGAGCTAAACACGGAGGCAGATAGCCAGATCGATTTTATAACAAATGATGATCAATCTGCAGCAGAAGTTTATCGCCTAGTCGAAACTGAGCATAATTTCAATACCGAGGCATATGTTGCAGGTGAGTCACAAAATACATTATGGTATGCGACACTAATTGCGAAATTTGACATTATGATGACATAACAGCAGAGGTGACTGCAGAATATTATAAGTCACTTTTTATTTCCGAAAAAAACAAATGTTCGAAATTACGTTCAAAAGTAAAACACCAGAACAGAGAAGTACGTGAAGCAAAACGCAAATGTGCGTGGCGTCTAAGGTCCATGCGTTCGAGACAAAAGAAACTTAACGCGTTGAAGACGGAAGTTACTCTTTTGAAAAAGAAAACAGGGAAAGATGCGAAACTGTTGGATCATCTTAAAAGGAATAAGGTACTGCACAATAGCCTTCAAAATACTTCTAAGAAGTCAAAAGGGCGCCGTTATAACCAGGAGACCAAAAAATTTGCCATTGGAGCATATTTGGCAGGACCTGCTGCATTTAGGTACATTAAACAGTCGGAAGTATTGAAGCTACCTTGCAAAATGACCGTCAATCGTTGGAACTCGAGCAGTCCTCTAGAACCTTGATTGAACACGCAAATCTTGCGTCGGATTGCAACAAAATTAGAAACATGCTCAAAAAAAGAAAAGGCAACTGTTGTTTCTTTTGATGGCATGGCTATCAAGCCAGAGTTGGTGTACAACGCCAAAACTGACACATTTGTTGGTTTTCCCTGCGACGGGGTCAAGAAAAAATTGAAAAAAACAATCCATTGATTCTTGCAACTGAGGCCATAGCTATAATGATATCTGGGATTAGCACTTTGGAGCCTAACCGTTGGTCAACAACAAGAATCGGAAAAGAGCGAGGTAAACGGTTCAAGCAGGTAAATGGTTTGTTAAAAATTATGCATTTTTGCAATAATGTCTAAAATTACAGGGTATTGGTTTCTTGTTGGCGCATAATACTCTGGACAGTGACAAATATTCACGGTCTACACCCATTAGTAGTGGTCATGGATCAGTGCAGTACAAACGTAAAGATGGCTAAGGAAGCAGGAGTAACACGAACGAAGCCAATAATGAACGTAGATGGATACAATATAGCAGTTATGTTCGACTCACCACATTTAATTAAAAGTTCAAAAAACATGCTTCTTAAACACAACGCAGTTTTCGAAGGCAAAATCGCATCTTTCACCAATATAGCGAAATTGTATGAAATAGATCGAGTTTCTACACCGAGGATGGTTCCAAAACTTGTGGAAAGATATATAAAACTCGCGCCTTTTACGGCAATGAACGTTGCTCAAGCAACAAGAACCTTGAGAGAATCTGTAGCAAAAGGGATAGAGTTTTATGTGCAAATGGGAAATCTTCCGAAATCGGCTCTTGTAACAGCATCATTTGCAAGCTTCTATGATATGCTATTCAATACCTTCAACTCTAAAACTATTGGCCAAAACTCCAAGGTAAAATAAAAATATTTAAGCATAGTTCAGCGAAAAATAACAATTTCATTTACAGCCTTATCGTGCTGCAATATCCGATGAAACATGCCACTGGGCTTTCTTAGACTATGCTGAGAAGGTTCTGAAAGATATGTACTATACCAAAAGTTCATGTTTCAACATTAAACAGGTATGTTACATATAAAAATTTCATGATTCATCAAATAATGGAATTTCAGGCCTCTAAAGAAGCCAAGTCGTTAACTGTGAGGCAATGCAAACCAAATTACATCGACGGTTTCATCGGAAACATATATGCTATTCGTTGGTTATGGAACAAGCTGAAACATGAGTTCGGGTTCGAGTACTTGTGCACTAACTTTTTGTGTCAGGATGTGGTAGAAAACTTGTTTTCTGAAATAAGAAGACGATGCGGACGAAATGATGCTCCTAATGCCTATCAGTTCGCTGCCGCTTTCAAGTACGCATCTATTTCTGCAAACGAAGATCTATCTTCCGACAACACTTCTGGGACAAATTGCGAAAAGGTCGACGCGAATATACTGCTTGAAGAAAATGATTTGCTTGTTGAAGAAAATGATATAGGGTCAACAGTCCAACAACATTTTGATTACAAGTTCAAGCCATTGGATTCAAACGCAAAGAAATATTCTCGAAGAGAACTTAACGGATTGATGTACATCATCGGTGCTGCTGCTGCAAAGATTCAGCACAAAAAATGTCGCAAACACCTCTCTATTGAACCCAGCGAGGTAGATAAGAGCAGTTCACTGTATATTTTCTGCAGGATAAAAAATGCAACAATGCTTCCGAGCACCGTACTCTACAATATAGGATTCCAAGCATTCACCGTGTTCAAGCAAAAGTTTAAAAAGTTCCTATACCAAAATCGGCAGAAAGTGAAAACACGGTTAAAGCAGTATCATAGTTTCGATCAGTATGAAGCGTACGTCTGTCAGCAATGTTACGATGTCTTGGTTGATAAAATTTTCAACACGCTAATACAATGCTTTTTAAGGGAAGCCAAAACTGAATTGAAACAAAAAATACGATCGAAACGAACTTTAACGACAAGAAAGAGAAACCGTAAAGCTATTCGTATCAATTTGCCCGAATAAAGATGGATTAGACGTTTAACATTTAGTATTCCCCTCGTTTATTATTGTATAACTTAATTTAAACATAAATAAAGACCTATTTATATTTATATAAACATGCATTTGTATTTATCTAACCAACTTATATCATAGCATAGTCATATTGTCAAATACGTTTACCGTCAAATATATGTGTATATGTTGCAGGAACCTACCCTAAAAACAGAGAATAAAGTCACATGTGTTATTGCTTATTTGCTGATTAGTCCTTGTTTGAAGTTTACTTTCGGATTGTGGTACTTTACAAATAGATGTTGGTTAACCTTTCGGCACTCGTGCTCATGCACTGAGTGCACGTCACTCTGAAAATCCAGCGAAATCGTCTTAGGACACCAGCGGCTGCTGGTTCAGTGAGCCATTTGCGCAACCTCCGGAGGGTTAAGTAGAGACTGAGAATGTTTCGGATAACCCCCTGATCATTGCGAATGATTGTGGGCGAAATTATGGTTTTCGGCAATGTAAGTTCTGAGCTATGCGAAGCGGATAAAAACTGCAATATCTTGCTCTAGGTAGATTGGGCATAAAAAAGAGATTCCCCAGCACATACAATGCTGGCTTCAGATGAGAATGCAACGCGATAATAAAAAACTTCAACTAAGGGAACATTTAAATTGAACCTTCGATTCGTTGGTGTAGCAACCGTTAAGTTTATTTTTGGAAGTAAAGTTGTACGTAGCTTTTAGACAAACGAACTTTCGTCGAGAAGCTTTTACCTGCCAAATATGACGAAACCAGCATCGCTATCTTCGATGAGGTGAGCAAAGCAGTTGAGCAGGAATCACGATAGATAGCGCTAGTGACAAGTAAGAATGGTTTAAAAAATGTGATCGATAGAAATATCGGCTTTTTGTTCAATGTGTTATGTCTGTTTGTCTGTGGTGGAATTTCGTCTGTACAGGGGATGATAAATTCGGAATTTCACCGAACCCGGCATAAATCTTGAATCCCCGCAGAGACTGACTGTACGCGTTTTCTGTCTATTGCTCTTTCGCTCGCACGCTCTGGTACTGTTCCTGTGTATATGTCTAAATTGCTGGCAGCAGAAATTGGCCGCCATGTTGCTGCGGTTCGAGCTGAGGCTTGGTTTGTTTCATTTTGAATAGTTTGAAAACAGGGCGGGAAACGGTTCAGCAAAATCCGCTGTCAGCCTGGCACATACAAATAGCATACAGGAAACAATACGTACAATCCACCACGTGGGATTTGGTTGCTACTGTTGCGGCTATTTGAACGATAAGGTCGGAGTGGATAGATGAAGTTTAGAAAAGGGATTTCAAATTTTAAATAACTCTTTGTATCAAAACACGTTTCTAGTGTAAGGTTGGAAATAAATTGAAAATATTACCTCGTTTGCAAAAATGGTCAGGAGACCTTGTACTACGTGAACACAACCAAGTACCTTGCGTCGTCGTCTACGTCCATTGTTATCCTCTAATCGCCATAGTTAGTTCCATCTGGCTCATCGACCACGACCTGGTTTCCAAATGGAGCGCATAAACCGCACCCCACATACACGTTTTTACATTTCTTATAAAAGAAATGTATAGAATTCGCTCAAACTTTCAAGATTTTTTCCGAGGCCCGGAGGGCCGAGTCTTATATACCAATCGACTCAGCTCGACGATTTGGGACAATGTCTGTGTGGGTGTGTGTGTGTCTGTGTGTGTGTGTGTGTATGTAACGGACAAATTCTCATTCGTGTTTCTCAGCAATGGCTGAACCGATCTTATCCAAACCAATTTTAAATGAAAGAACTAAAAAACAGTATGAACGCTTTTAATTTGTTTTTGATTCTGATGTTTAGTTTTTAAGATATGAATGCTTGAATGCGTAAAAATGGCGCTTTTTGCAGTTTTTTTAAATTATCTGCCGGAATTGACAATACAGATTACCAATTTATATGTTTTTAGACAGCTTTAACGAATACCTTTCGAACAAGCTATAGATTGTTGAAATCGGACTATTATCAAAAGAGATATTTAACATGAAATGCGGACGAAAGATTTTTATCATTTCCCATTGCCAGAAATATGACCAAAAACATGTAATCTATTATTAACGCCAAAACGGCTTATTTTAGGTCAATTGTATCTTCGGAGAATTTAATGGAGGTAATATGCCCTTTCTTTTGGTATTGTGCTTTTGCTAATTAATCCCCCTATGAGTGAGATATTTTCACAAATTTTCTTGTAAGTGATTATATCGAAATGATGCCTTCAGCAAATTTGTAGCTCTTACTTTTGCGAATAACTTTACTAAAGACTTCCAATATCTATTTTGAATACTTTAAAAGTTATGGCTTGTTGTTTGTGGATTACTCTTCGTCGCCTATTTATTGTTCAATATAGTAATAATCCATTGAAATAAGCTAAACATTATTTCGATAAATCGAATTTTGTATTTCATTTTTCTATCTACAACCGCTAGAAATAATCACCGAACATTTCCAAGTTGTCTGGAAGGAACTAGATAACTTATCAGTGCAAAAATGTTCATTTGTGCGAACCTTCTGACTGAAATTTTTCTAACTTATGACCATCGGATCGATCTTATTTCGACTTTCGGAAAATGAAAAGCGAAATAAATAACTCCAAGCAACGGCGTAGCCAAGAGAAGGTTTTGGGGTTTAACACCATACAGCCCCCCCCCCACCACTCAAAAAAAAAAATATTGGATTGAAGTTGAAAATTTATTGATGCTGACTGATTTAATTCAATATTACAATAACAATTATCTGATCCGTAGATTGATAACCTGTTGTTGTAAACATCATGAGGACTTTTGATAAATTGTCGGAATGGGGTCCTGATACGTAACTGATCTATTGGTCTCGATTTCACAGTTGTCTAATAGCATAAATATCAAATTCCTGCCTGAAAACATTCCAATAGAAAATTCCAGAGATCTGTAATCAATCATAATCCTCAGATTTATTTTCAAATTTTCAGCTTTTTTCCTACACAATATTACGAAAGCTTATTAAACAATTTTTCCTAATAAGTTTGTGAAAATTATAATCTATTTGAAATTTTTTAATAGTTTTATTTTTTATTCAACCGTGATTTTTTAATAAATAGTGACCATCGCTTCACAACGTAGTCTATTTTTCATGGCTTGTGGTGAGCACGATCTCTCGAATTGCTGAACTGAAAATTATGGAATAGAAATTAATTTTTAGTATTCTTTACAGATTTAACTCGCCGCGCAGATAGCTCTGAATTAGACCCGCTGGTGCCCTAAGACGATTTCGCTAGATTTTCAGAGCACTGTGCACCCAGTGCATTAACGCAAGTGACGGAAGGTTATCGAAAAGTTTCGTGAAAATGAAAATTCCAGTAATGATGATGATTTTCCCAAACGGTTCGTTTTCGTGAGGTTTTTATTTGTTTTTTTGCATTAGGATTAGCGATAATAATACAAATCAAGAATACTACTGGGAAGTCACCTTTAGAAAAAGTCGACGTCGAAGTAAAATTTGAAACTATGCACGCATGTACTTCAGATATAGCGTGATATCAGGAGCTGCGATTTCATTTCAACGCTTTTTTGTGAAAAGGGCGTTACTTACAAATGGCTTTTTTCATACATGCGAATGAGGGCTTTGAAACGCAACAAATTAACCTTAAAAGTTTTGATTCTACGATATTGCTTTCTTAAACTACAGCAAACAATACAACGGGCGAAACTGTATTTTTGTTTGTTTATTTAAAGTTTCGCCCTCCATGCTCCATGCAAACAAACAGGGCGATACTTTTTTTGCTAGCAGTTTAGAGGCGAAACTGTTATTTTCGTATTTTTTTAATATTATCAAGCTAATACCAGCTGTAAATAGTAACAATGATCTCTATTGAAAAAACACGGACGAAATCGGTTGTGTAGAACGGTAGTTATTGTAAAAAACGTAAGGGCGATACTTCAATGCTGATAGGTGGGACCGAAAAAGTAAACAATCGCCAAAGCGGCGATACTATCATTTTGTCAATTTCAATAGCAAAAACAAATTTTAATTTAATAATTTCATAATTTCAAATACTTTATGAAGTTTCGATCACTGAATCATGCAATCTAGGATGTAAAAAAACACAATAGTTCTTAAATAGGAAATAAAACCAAGTCTGGAAATATTCACTGTTGATTTTCTTTGAGTGGTATCACTGCTAGTATCGCCCTTTTCAAGAAAAAGCGTTGATTTCTTAGTTCTCAGTCGCGTTGGAAATTTGAGTAAAGTATAAATTTCAAATCGATTCAAAAAAAAAAATTCGATTTTTTTGGCTCAGTACAATATATAACCCCTTTAGGAAAATTCAGTTTTCCCACCACAATTTAGATATTTTATTAACACAGCATTAACAATCATTCAATATTTTATGGGCCATTTTTTCGCTTTCCCATTGATTTGGTTTGAGATTTCTAGCACTGATGTTGTCCTATGCTGATTTGAGCGATTCTCTGAGTCCTGCCACTATCCCATGTAGTATGTGTTATCAAAAACATCGCGAAGCATCAAGTTCTAAATGTTCTCAAACGATATAATATCCGAAGAGAGTGATAAGAGTTATAAGAAATGTCTCATCACACTGTTAGGTGGATTAAAAACGTTTTTTATACCAACTAGGCGCGGAACCAGGTTGGATATAATATTTCATGAATTTTAATTGAAATTTATGTTACACCCGGTTGGCCATAAATGATTTTTTGCTACCCAGTCGATCCTTGCACCTACCACCGCTCGTGTTCCTTTTCCAGCGACAACGCGTATGATTCGCTCAATTTGCTCCACTTTCGGGCTCCTGCTGCTTCACAGTACTGTACGTGCCTATAATTTCACTTTAGAGCAAACACGAAGTTTCGGCCACAAGTTTGTCGGAAAAGTCGTCGAACCTTTCCTTGTCAACCAGCGGACTGTACCCAAACACCAGCGACTGAGAGTTGATCTAAGAAGTTGGATACAAACGAGCTTTGATGAACTTTTGCCGTCTAGGGTAGGGAGCGAAAAGTTTGCCCTGTTGATGGCATATGGCATGTGGGTGGTGTTGCTTAGAACACGACGTTCTACTCGAAACAGAGCCGTCTGTTAGTGTGAAGTTGTTCAGCCGCGAATAGCGCTCTGACTTTCGGGGCGTTCATTTGTGCTTAACGCAAAGCTAGTAACTAGATGTTGAGGAAATAAATCGAGTTAGGGGAAAATTTTGGACAAGTTTTCTGTCGAATTTGGTTAATTTTACTTAACAGTATTTAGATGTGCTTCTGTAGACAGTGAAAACAACCGATTTTGCAGAAGGTTGCGCAGGTCGTAGCAGACTGTTATCAGGTATTTTTTGTGTTACACAAAAAAACTGCTCATAAATTTTGGAAAAAATAAGCATTTCGTAAAACGAACCGTTCAGAAAATCATTACCAAGTTCCCGAGATCATGGATAATATTACTCGTATGCATGTAACTAATTGTATTTCCACAAAACTAGTTTACACCAAAAATGCATGGCGTTACACTTAGACGTTGGGTAGTTATTGTGGTTCTATCCTGAATATGTTTATTTTTAATGAATATAGTTCGTAACCAGGGCCGCAGAGAGACAATGCGGGTCCGGGGGGTCCAACGTATGGGCCCCACCACTGTGTATTGCCTGAGTACAAAAAAGTGAATGTTTGAAATTCATTGGAGTTTACTGATATTGTGTATAGTACACTGAAATTTTATATTTATGTACCATTTTTGCCTTTCTCATATAGAAAGGTTATGCAATCACTCTGAAAAATGTTCCACCTAATCCCGGCCCGGAGGGCCGAGTGTCATATCCCATTCGACTCAGTTCGTCGAGATCGGAAAAAGTCTGTATGTGTGTGTGTGTATGTGTGTATGTGTGTGTATGTGTGTATGTGTGTGTATGTGTGTGTATGTATGTGCGTATGTGTCAAATAATGTCACTCATTTTTCTCAGAGATGGCTGGACC
This sequence comes from Topomyia yanbarensis, assembly GCF_030247195.1. Taxonomy (NCBI): domain Eukaryota; kingdom Metazoa; phylum Arthropoda; class Insecta; order Diptera; family Culicidae; genus Topomyia; species Topomyia yanbarensis. The sequence continues at coordinate 273,767,838 of NC_080672.1, read as the reverse complement.
GATTTGCCCAAACTTAGTCTCAAATGAAAGGTGCAACCATCGGCTGCTATTGAATTTTAGATCGATCGGAATTCTGGTTCCGGAATTACGGGTTTCAGAGTGCGGCCACACAGAAATTTCTCATAAAAACTATAGGAAAAATTAAAAATAGAATTTTTATTTTTGATGCTAAATGTATTCAAGGTGCATAAAACGTCGAGATTTGATGCAAACACGAAAAAAATTTGACGAAGATTCACTTTTTTGGATTTTGCACATGTTTGCCTTTCTCATATAGAAAGGTTATGCAATCACTCTGAAAAACGTCAACCTAATCCCGGGCAATTTTTTTTTTCGACTCGCATAAGGTTTCCGGATTTTAACAGGGGCGTAGTTGATGGTTTACGGAGAGGGGTTACACCCCCCCTCTACTGTTCACTCCCCTCCTTTAAAAATCTCCTTAAATCACCCCTCAGACCACCACCTCATACCCCTCCCTTTCAACCCCATCATCTTTAAACCACCACTATATTACAAAGCATACCAATTTAAGCTGGGGAGTCGTTCGTTCATGGGACTTTCGCCCTCCTCACATACCCATCCCCGTATGACAAAATGAGTTAGCAAGCAGATAACATTGATCTAATGCTGATTAGGCTAATGGAGTATGATATTTTTTTGTTTCAAGTGTTTCACCGTCGACACGTAGCTCATCAAGTTCGTGGTTGGCATGCCATTGTGTATAAGTGCAAAGTGTACTAAGAATGTAATGGACATTTCCACAATTATGTTGAACATAAAAAGCCTCCGTGCCATAGTTTAGAGAAATGAGAAAGGCATAATTGCACCGCTAGGTGGATTAAAACAGGTTTTTGCTCTAGTTGTTTGTAGTGCCAATGAAGGAAAAAGCGTAGTTTTTTATACTTTGGGAGTTTTTAATACCTCTTCGACAGTTTTGGTGACTTTGAAAAGCGCCATTTTTGTTAATAGTAGTTATAAAAGTAAGGAAATGGCAAGATTAAAAATGTAGTAATCACGAAAATTAAAAATATCTAAACGGCGATCAACGGCAAACGATAAAAAAACCAATGGGAAAACTAAATATTAAAAGAATGTACAAAAGAGCTAAAAACAACAAAATCAACCAAATAAACAAATTAATGTCAATTGTCAAAACAAAACCTATAAAAAATTGATAAAGGAAAACAGGAAACTAGAAAAACATATTGCTAAGATTTAAAAAGTCGAACATTATTCAACAAATGGTAAAAATAATAAAAAATCGATAGGAAAGTAGGAAAAAATTTTAGAATCAATGAAAATGAAAAAAAACTATTTAAAAGAATACAAACATTAATATAAAAAATGCATAAAACTGAAATACACGATAAATCAAGAATAATAAAATTTATTTAACATTAAAAATAAGACATATTTAAAGCAATAGAAAAATAAATAAAAGGCTAAGAATGCATAAAACAAACATAAAAGATAAGAATAATATAACCATAGAGAAATTTAAAAAAAATGACGATCCAGAAAATTTTGAAAAAATTGAAATGATGAAAAGACGAAAAAGTAATGAAAATTGGAAGTATTGAACAAAAACGGAGCAAACAGATAAAATGGAAAACAAAAAATAGTAGAAAAAAGCCAACATGGTATACTATAGAAACACAAAAATGAAGATATTAACACAAAAAAATGAATAAAATGGATATTATTTAAAGAATAGAAAAACCACTAGAAATGAAATTTGAAATAAATTCAAGCCACGAACTAAATTTAAAATTAAGGCAAAGTGCATATAGTGTCAAGAAAAATAAGAAATAAATCAAATGTTTTTTTAGGAAAATAAAAAAAAATATATATATTAACGTATTGGCAAATGGTCAACAGAAATAACAATAACGATTTAAATCGTAAGAAAAAGGTATAAAAAATAAATAAAATTATATTAAATGAACAATGGGAAAAAATAAAACTACGATAAACGGAAACCTAAAACTAGAAAATGAGTCTGAAAATAGGAGAAAGGTAAAAAATTAAACAATAAGACAAATCGGAATGAATTTGAATAAGTAAAATTGCTTTTGGAAATGCAAAAAAATATTAAAAAAAAGGAAATTGAAAAAGGCTATGGCAAGAATAAATGTAGTAAATAGACAAATTTTAAAAATTAGATGGAATAACAAAAGAAACAAATAAAAAAGCAGGGTATTAAAATGCAAATAGATAGAATGGCAGTATCTTACAATTGTAGAAATACAAATACTATCCACAACCTGAAAAAATAGATCAATGAAATTTTAACAAAACAAAAAAATCCATGTAGGAATAAAAAATGAAAAAAAAAATGAGAAACATGGATCGAACTTCAAATAAGGGTTGTGGTTGGATTTTACGCTATGCTGGTTTCGAAAACTTTCATAATCCTATAAAAACATGAATTATTCTTTTATTTAAAAATTTTTACAAGAATGTTGTAACTGATTTCCAGAAAATAGTTCCAAAATAAAAATAAAATCGTTACGTTCAGGAAGCGACGTTTAAAATCTTACGCTCACTCCTCCAAAACGAAAATATTTTGCATGCGGATTTAACTTGGTACATTAGTTAGCTAATCTTGCTAACTAGTAGATTTAGTTCGGTAACAGAGTTAAATTATCTCAAACACGATTTAGCAATTTAGTTGAACGTATGCTTCTTAGAATCATTGGCAGCTGCAGGATTGTGAACTGAGAGATCATGATTCTCTTCATGTTCCATGACATATAAAATTCAAACAAACAAATTATAATGAAAATGTTGATAAAAGGCCGTATTTTGAAGAATTGTAAAATGTATTTTTTCCATCCCTGGCCTCTTTCCTAGGGGGAATTGGTAGTCGAAAATCGCCGAAAAAAGCTACGTCATTTAAGTATGACCCCTTTACAAAAATGTTTCGGTATCATCTCGTATCTGAATATGATTTTGTATAGATTGTGTAATCAATGAACGACAAACCAAATATATTAAACTTTTGGATTAATTTCGAATTCTTTTGGTATATCAAAAGTTTACGACGACTCATTTGACCAATTGAGCTCTCAAATAGAGGTAGGGTTACCGCCTCTAGTGGTACTTTGACCGGCGGAATTTTACTGAGCAGGGGATAGACTTCAAGAGACACATGGGTATGCATTGAAATCGATTAGAATTCCGAATTAAAGTGATCACTCGACAGAATTTTGAGGCGCTTCCATTGCTTTTTATTATATAAAACGTTTAAAAACAAATAAATATGCACTGTTTTATTTCTTAGGTAGCTCGTAGCACTAGGAGGAAAAATATCTTATTTTCTTCACAATCACCGTAGAGTGTAATGTTTTGGTAAAGCACTCCACCTTTTTGTGCCGTTCACATTTAGTTGTATGTTTTGCATTTGTTTTTAGTTTTGTTGATTTAGTTGGATGTAGTGATTCGCCTTCTCGGATATTCACAAAGAATCCAAAAGCACCAACCACTCTCGCTGTGAAGGATAACCCAAGCGAACTTTGCTCTGTTCCTTAGTAAACAAACACGGGGTGTGAAATCACACTTCAGTTTCTTTCGAGAATCTTTGTGAGGAACATTAATTCATTGAAGCGAAAGTTCAATGGGGTAAAGTAAACCCGAATGGCTCTTTTAAAATACTATCTGTCAACGCCAAGAGGGGCCCTCCTTAACAATTAGGGCCTGCAACCCGAGGATGATGTTTATGAGGACTGGGTGCTGGGCGATTCCTGGTAAAGAAAAGGGTAACGCAAAATTGCAAAATAATCCAATAGATTCTTCCGGAGGAATTCGGATTTACCTGAACGATGACACGGAATTCGCCTCCAAAAACCGGTGTGGCAACCCTAAGCAGGGTTTTTTCTTTCAATAATTACCTTCGATACTAATCCAGTCCTTTCGAAGATTGGAAATTCAAAAAAATCGATTTCGAATTGGCGAAACTTGAAGACAATCTCATGACTTCTAATCAAACCATTTAATTGTTTAACCCTTACAAGTCTGATCATATTTTTGTTTCGATTATAGACATTTTAACGTTAAGGTCATTCGCTTCTTCATTCAGATTAAGAATTTTCCTATAACAAATCTCTATTCCTGTGTGCGGGGTTGGGATTTGAACCCAGGTGAGCTGCGTACATGACATTCAATGTACAAATTCCGCTATGCCCGCTCGAGTCTGACCTTGTTTCGATGCGAGAATTAGGTTGGTATAAACATAGTTGATATGAAATATGCAGTAGTTTAGAATTTTCGCTATTCTAGTTACCTCATACACAAGATATTGAATTTTTAATTGCATTCTCCAATAAATTTTTGTCGAGAAAGTATTTGTCAAAATTTTAATTTCTGTTAAAAATCCGGACCCCCTTCAAAACTCCGGGCCTGGGGGGGAAACACCCCGCCCCCCCTCTCGGCGGCCCTGTTCGTAACTTCTGGATATATTCGTTTGTTGAGTTGAATGGAGTCAAATAGGTATAGCGGTACAATAGGTATAGGGCCGTATCTTCGCTATATTATTGCAGAGGTCTCTTGTGTTGCGTGAATTGGATACACGGTTGAGGACATCGTTGACGACTGTCATTTTGACATGGATCAGCTGTATTAGTTACGGCGTCGTTTATGTTTTCGCGTATTGTTCTGAGAAAACGCATTGTTTTTGTCCTCAGTACAGCACATTTAATCAATATAAAAAAATCAAGTAAGTTTTTTCTTACGTGAAATTCAATGCTGAGCACGAGTTTTGTGTTAATTTTTCGATGTTTTCGTTTAAAAAAACGGACATCAACATAAAACATAAGCTTGGTGGCACGATAGGTCAGCTGTTTGGGGGTCACTAAGTAATTACTATAATGCAAATTTTGGGGCGAACTATAATGCGAATTATAATTACTCCTAATTATTAAGCTTAAATTTCCCTTGAGGGGGTCTGACAAAGAAAAATTTAAAAAAAAAGATTTTTTTTTAATGTTTCGGATTTCTAAGATACGAAAAATATGCTCAAGAAAGGATTTACTCGAATTAAACTTGGTTCATCTGCAAGAGCCCATCAAACTACCAACTATGAATTTTCATGTGAGGCTGATGAAATCGGGGGTAGATAAAATCGGGTGCTGATAAAATCTAGTCTTCATTGTAGAAGAGGACTGTTTCAAGATGGCGCTAGTATTCGACCAGCCTCTAAACAATTCAAGGTTCCGTTCAAATCATTGCGTGCTCGTGTGAAAGGAACGTGCTCGTCACTAACCAAAGTGCGTCAGATATTTCGCGTAAGTTAACACCATATTAATTTACGGTGTTGTTGAAGTAGATGATCGAAAAAGAGAGGGAAAAGGAATCCAAAAAAAAATGCTCCGAAGCACAACCTCGTAAGCCTGAATGCACTTCCACACTCTGGCAACGACGAGGATACCGATGAAGTCATTCGCATATACAAAGCCAGACGAAGCTGCTGAAAAAACATGTTTTTTCAGCATTTCCTTTCATGGTTTCCTAATTTTTCATATCATTTGCCACTTCCTCATTTTTTAACCTGAATGACGTCAATGGATTGCATGCATTATTTGTATTATTAATTTTTAAATAATCTACAGTAGTCAATTTTTTTTTCAAACAAAAATAAAACAGCTTATTTTATAGGCGTGTATATTGTTTTTTTTATTCCCCAGATTTTAAAATTTTAAAAGATTTTAAAAAAACATCGAAAAAAGTATCTTCGCCTTATTGAATTTGGCTTGAAAAGTATTTAGTCAGGCATAAAATCATTATTGCCAGCTATATAACTTTTCCAACGAGTTCCTGTTTGTCAAAATCAGTGCAAAAATACCATCGCATGAGCTCGCCAAAAAACTGACCTACTTGTCACCACTCTAACCTTCATATTAACTATAAGGACTAAAAGTGAGCGGTGTTCATAATTTCAGTTGGTTAGTCACGGTTTTCATAATTTCTATATACGTTATCGTGATATTTGTTAATCAGTTTACTACCGGAGTTTTCAGACATAGTAATGTGATTCATGTTCATAATTTCAGGACCTTAGTCATGATTTTCCTAATTTTCCTTCGTGTTATGGTAATATTTTATTCATGTGTTTCTTATCAGATTTTACACGCGGAGTCACGTGACAATATGAGCTGGATTATGAAAGCATAACCGATCGGTGGTATCCTGTGGGTTTGTTAATTATTTCACGAACATGATTTGTGACTATTTAGTGTAATTTTGGCGCACAGCGCAATATTTATTTTCGTTCCGGATATCATGCAGAACCCCATCAAATGAATGTCGATGTTCGAAGTCCTAATAGCTTTATTATATTTACTACTCGTTCTTATGAGTACTATCAGTTCGAAACAACAATTATTTCATGAAACAGTTCACAAAACAAAACTGAATCCTTGAATATAATTCCACATTTTGTGAAAGAGCTCATGTGAAAAGTGCAATCTCATGTACAGAGGTGCATGGAAGTGAATATGATTAGAGATATCTTCTAAATTACACAAGCACAAAAGATAAATCGTAAATAACATACAATGAATAAAGAACCAGTTTACGAATCCATGAATAAAATGTTATGAATTTGTGACCTATTTTACGGGAACGAATGGTGAGTCGTGATTAATACTTTAAGTTTTAAGAACCAGTTCACAAATCCTTCGATAATATTTTATGATTTTGTGAAACATTTTAAGAGCACAAATGGTGAGTCGTGATTAGGTATTATTTGACCAATTGAAGAAGGTATCCATGAGTAATATTTCGTTTTTCGTGGAATAGTTCGGCTAGCGCACAATCTACAACTGGTCAATCGCGATTGTGTTCTCTTGTAACGGGCGATATTTATTTTGTGATTCACTCATTTAACTCGCAGTTAGGAAAAACGGGACTTTGCTCTATCTGTATATTTCACGTACGCGCTAGAGTGCAGCTACACGGCCCACTGAACAGCAAAACTGAAAAATTCACTGCATGGTGGTGTTTATTTCGCTCATAGGGTTGTTATGTCTGCTATTTGAAAATTTATGGACAATTGGGTTAAAAACACAACTCTTTTGAAAAATAATTAAATTAATTAAATTAACACCCTAACCACAAGGACCACCCCAATCCCATTTATTCGAGAAAATCACCAACAAAATACCAACAAAGTTTTCCAAAGACATCATATAGCTAAAGCAAACTATTTGGGCGTCAGCAGTTTTGTATTCCTAAATACGGATTTGGGGTCATAGTGCGTCGGCTTTCGATGTGTATTGGGAAATCATTCCAAAGTTTTGTAGTGACGTCGTAATAATCGAAACAAATGTTACCAACATTGTGCCCTTTTATGCAACGTATTTTATTTTGCATAATCTAACTAGATCAAATTGGTAAAAACTGAAAACTGAAAACACCGCCAACTAGTCCCGGGGTCCCCTATAGTGAATATGACTCTCATGATTGGAAATAGATTCGAATGAGCAGGCATTGCATTTATCGCTCATATGAGTAAATGCGTCCGGATAGTTTGCTACTGCGACAATGAAAACTCACATTTTCACACGAAAAGTTATTGGTACTCACACAACTTCTCCGGATAAAAAAAACAGCCGGAGAATGAATGAATGAGTTTATCACGGTATCCTTTTTGCGTTCGCTGCTTTGCTGTCGTTATTCCAAAACACGAAAAGACAAGTCTATCATACTTCTTTGCCGCTTTTCTTTGTAATTAAATGTATTTTTAAAAGTTTTAATTGATTTCCACGAAATTAAAATTTTATCACCTTCTCCGGTGAGAAGGAAAAAGTCAAATAAATTTTATCCGGAAAATCATTCTCGCGCTATTTGTGGAGACGAAGAATTTTGCGGCTCATCTTATCTCGGAAAAGTTGGACATCGGATAAGCTACTTCTCGCGTGAGTGAGAGAGAGAATTACAATGCCTGCGAATGAGGTATTAATTGAGGACCATTCATTAATTACGTGACGCAAAAATTGCCCAAGATTAATTCCCATCTCTTTCCATTTAACAAATTGTCACAAATTTCTCTATCCCCCTCTCCCCTACTTCGGTACAAATTTAAAAAAAAACACATATATTCAGTGAAAACTGTTACGTAACCAGTGTTGCCGCAATTTTATCTGCACCGGGTGTTGAAAATTCTTTTCTATCTGTACTCTGCTATAGGAAAATCTGTACCGGATTTTGTATCCAAACAATAAAAAGGTTGTTTTACATAAATAATTTTTCTTATACTAATTCTTATTCGGGGAAACCAAACTAAAAATTCCGACTCGGTTGTTTTATTTAAGCTGGAATTCCGCAAGAAACCAAGTCAGAATTTCAGATGAGTTTGACTGGGTAATGTCAATATCAGCTCCAGGCCAAATTCTCGCTACTATTTTGTTTGCAACCTAAGGCCGCTGACAGGGTGGCAGCATGAAGCTGAGCTGGGCCTGGTAATGACAATAGGATGCGAGAAACCTTTTTGCAGAAAATCAAATGGACCATGTCAGAGTAAACGTAGGCACTCCGAGAAGATTCGCCCGGCTTTCACTCAGACATTTTTATTTGTATTTGTATATTCAACGGACTTTTACAGTCTAATTGAAAACTTAAAACTAATGTGCAGCACTCTAAATCAACAAGAAACATAATTATAACAATTACCACAAGAATTCATATCAAATACACAATCAGTAACATTTTTGAACAGTGAAACAATTTTGACAACATTAAATTGAAATCGGTTTAAGATCTAGAAGAATCCATTCGAACGGTTGGCATCCAAGGTTCATTATGGCGAAGATCCCGAAATTCCCTGAATCGTACTCCGTGTGGCCATGTGCTGGATGAAAGAGCGTGTTTTTTCAAACTTGTGTATAGCTCCACTTTGAATGAAACGTAGTCTAACGTACTAACGTCTTGCCTATTCGAGACGAGTTTTTTGACCTTTGCAGAACCATTTACTTTTAAGCATTCTTTTACCAGAATCGAGATTTCTTGCTCGCTGACGTCGTTTTTGATATTCGATAGGAATAGCGTGAAACTATCGTTCGCAGCTCCTTCAGGATGCATTGTTTCTGAGCAGTTTAATGATATTGGAGAAGAATGGTGGTGTTCTACATTGACCACGGCACTTTCGTTGCATTGCACAGATGAACTCGGTTTTGTGCAGTTCATAAGCTTAGCCATCGTAGAGTTCAATGACTCGATACTTTTCCTTAAACATCCAATTTCATTATCGCGCTGTCTCTCGTACCTCATAGGCGGCTTTAATCGAGCTGATCGAATTACAAAATTTTGCGTCTTCCAGTAGGCTACGGCAATCGTCACACATCCATAGCACATTTGGCCTGCGTTAAGCCATACCGAACCGAGCGCCATGATTTTTTTCTGGTATTTTTCATGCAAAAAATCATTTTTTGATAACTTGCCATTAACTGAGAAAGTTGAGGGATACAATTACTATTTGAGTACTCAAAAATAATTTTATGTGGATGTTACTAGCATTACATTGGATGTGATAGCGTTTTTAGGCAGGTATCTTAAAATGGCGCTTGGTCCCCTTTGGCTTAACACAGGCCATTTGAGCCACTACGCGCAGACAGTTCAGCTTCTGTTAGGCCGGTGCAGTGTTTGTGAAAATAACGAAATCCATCGCAGAAGCCGTCACACACTGCTGGGTCAGATTTACCCAGTGCCATTCTACACTTTCCGCATGGTTTATCCACTAGCTGGTTCATGATCACGAAGTAGTATTTCCAACACAAAATGACCAAACAATGGAGAGTTTTGTTTCGGCGGCGAGATGAAATCGAATTATTTGGGTTGTGCACAATTTTGCGAAGAAATTAATCAATGTAGTCAAAACGTTGATAGTACAACTACGATTTGGTAGAGTTTATCAACCGAAATAAGCGGTTTTACGGCGAGAACAAAGTAACTTAGTCGGAACACACAGATTTGCAACGCGGCGGTACGAACGAATCAACAACATATGCCTTTGAACGTAACGTTATAGTTTACTCCCCTTCCCCAAATGTCACAATTTGTCGTGCCCCCATAAAAGCGTTACGTAATTTATGAATGATCCCTTATAACAAATAAATATGTGTTGCACATTTTTAAAACGAATTACTAGGAACAACAACAATGTTGCCAAAAGCGGAATCCTACTGTACTGTGAAAATTTCAAAACGATCAAAAATCATTTGTTCGAGTTTCGTTTCCAGCCAGCTCAAAAAATGGTTTTAAGAAAAATGCGGTTAAAGTTTTCAATACACTCGGGGTACACATAAGGCGTTGCGATAGAATTGAAAATTTTGTACATTTATATATTGTTTGCGTCTTCCATTTTCACCATTCTAAAGCACATTTTAGACAAGGGTAACCATGTCCTGATGCCATCGTTTTAAATACTAGCCCTTAGTGTAATATTTGCTTCAAATAAATATTCATCCTTTCTTTCTCTGAATGTTAAATCGAAACTCCACTCACTTACAGCTTAAATATGTGGTCTTCACGGCACACCTGATTTTTGTTGTATATTGTTTAGTTTCTTTTATGTTCCGCTCATATTTATAAAATATCAAGTTTTTTTTATTTTGATTATAGAGGTTTTAAACTTAAGGTCATTCGCCTCTTCGAGTTAGAAAATCTCTTATGAAAAAATTCTAACCCTATGGGGTCGGGACTCGAACCCAGGAGCGTTGTGTCCAAAGCAATCGATTTACCAAAACACTACGCCCACCCCAAAAAATATTAAGTTATATTCAAATGGCAGCGTGCTTGAAATGAGGTATTATTTCCTAGGAGAGCCCTTACCATGAAAATTAACATTTTTGAGGTTATGCTGTCACAATTTTGGGCGCAACAAATCGTTAGAACGCTAGTACTGTAGTATGCATGTAATTTAATTATTATACATATTGAATTGGCCGTGTGGTTTTCCACACTTATTACCATTTATTGAAAATTCCAGTCGAAAGAAAAACCCTTCAATGGGGGAACCCCAAAAAGTGCTCGCCATCTCTTCCATCGGCATTCAATTAATAATAAATTATACGAAATTTTATTTCATTACATGCACATGATCAATTGCCGGTTTCACACCACTTTTTCCATCCCATTTCAGTCGCCACCAAAAGGAGCCACAATCCCGTACCGGCCAAAGCCCCAGATGAATGGACCGGTCATAGTAGCAAACGGTCAGGCGTACACCATCCAGGGCAATTATGCCGTACCGACACAGGAGGTAAGCGCACACAACGAGCAGTCTTGTTTTTAGTTTCCATCCACCAGTCTCTCTAGGCCACCACCTTTCACATCTATCTTTTTTTATCCGAACCCTTCGTATCATAAGCTTTCGCCGAGAGTAGAGATACTTTTGTCCCTTTTTCGTGTAATTAATTACTTTCGACAGTGTTAGCACTTGAACCTTAATTGAACGGGTCCACCGCTTACGTTCTCCTTAATCTTGCTCCCTTTTGTAGTTCCAAACACCTCCCCCTCTAGTCGCCGCTTTGTTCGAAATGATTACGTAATGCTAAATCCGATTTTCTCTTTCTCTTTCTCTCTCTCTCTCTCTCTCTTTATCTCTCGCACCTTGACCACCGTAACGGCTCGATTTTGCGAATCTAATATCATTTTTTTCTCTCTCAAAACATTTGTCTTTCCGCCACCATCATACCTGTCTCATCTACTGTACTACTACTCTTGAAACATCTCGAACTCGTGTGTAGACCTGCACAGTATTTCCACTAGCCATAGCCGGTGGCTTGCATGCGGCAGGCATCTCAGGTTTAGTCGATCCATTACTAAAAGGAACACATCTACAAGGAGCGATACCTCCACATCATCTACAACCGATACCTGATGTGAGTCTAATCGTGTTTTTGACTGGTGCTGAAATACACCAGGACGCCCACGCCCTGCCTGGTCAAAATCCGACCTTCGTTCCCGATTCCGGCGATAACCGATACCTTCCCCAATCGCTCCTTAGACTAATATTAGTCTATTAGTGTAACTGTTGTTCTGATTTCTGGATGGAATGCACCCCTCCCCTTGTGATCCTCCGGCTAGGGTTTTCAACTGTGTAAATATTGTTCAAGTTTAATAACTGTAATATATTGAACCCCGATCAAACTTAACCAGTTCCCTTCGTATTAGCTAGAATCCTGCCCACCACCAAGCATCTTAATTCTTGGCTTGCGCCAAAGTTCATACATTGTTAGTTTTATCCCTTCATTAGCCGAATAGTCCACTGGAACAACCCAAATTCCTCTCTATCTTTGTCTGTTGTGTGGTTCAGTGTCCACTCCTTTGTACAAAATGCCCCTCGTAGTAAAAGCAGTCGACATATAACGCTTGTCCTTTCGGCGGAAACGTTTAGCATTGTTTTAGTGTGAACCAGTCCCCAGTTCCCATTAGACATGTAGTGTTGCATTGCTGTACATAGAGTGTTTGTTGCTTTGGTGCTACTATTTTGTTTTTTGAAGATTACTAAAACTGTTGAAGGGCTTTGTTTTCCTAGTTGCTACTAGTATTAATGTGAAGTTTGATATATACCTTATGAGATGTAAATTACAAAACTGGAAACTGAGCTAACGAAAACATTTTGTACTGCTATATAAACTGGAGGTCCTCGATCGAAAGAAGTAACAATTAGTATTCTTGGCGCACGGAAACTTCGCTTGCATAAATGACTCTCAATATCTTTACTTTGATCTTGAGATGCAGTACAATAACAAAACTGAAGTGATAATATTAAGGTTCAAGTTACCTTTTGTAAGCATGTGTTAGAATTGAACGCTTGGTAGTGTGCGTAGAAAAATTTGTGTTCAGCTTTGCCACCGGATTATCCATTTAAACCTTTTTAAAACTCTAAAAGAAGAATATCAGTCGATTTATTAGATCATCACGATTCAATTCATGCAAAATACCTGCTGGAAAAACCATCGGCTTAGCTAAATGGTGCTTTTGAAAAAGTGGCTGTGGTTTTTTCATTGCGCAGTTGTGTTGCGTACCCCAGCTCGGTGTGGTAGTGTGATAAAAAATCACAGCCACTTTTTCAAAAGCACCATCCAGCTAAGCCGATGGTTTTTCCAGCAGGTATTTTGCATGAATTGAATCGTGATGATCTAATAAATCGACTGATATTCTTCTTTTAGAGTTTTGAAAAGGTTTAAATGGATAATCTGGTGGCAAAGCTGAACACAATTTTTCTTACGCATACTACCAAGCCTTGAGGTAACTTGAGCCTTAATGGCGTTATAAAAATGAAGCGGGTGTTCAACTTTTCGACCTACGATTTAAGACAAATCATTGAATAGAAATAGTAGATCTTATTCTAACAGGTAGGATGACATTAGAAACATAACTTTATTTGAGGAGTAAGCCAAAATTAGCAAAAAAACTCAATATTTAGCCATATAAACTATTTTTTATAATTTTGTCACAACTTTGTATGGAGAGGTGCCACTGTGTGCCGCGTCGGGTAAGATGTCTATATCTCGTGTACATTTTTAGAGGAAAATGTCGTCGTACAGCATCTCTCCCAGACAATTGGTATAGGTACTATATTATAACTGTGGGGGAGATATCACACTCGATGGTTGAGGACGCGTAACTGCAATGTATTGTTTTGCCATAAGAATGTCATTAAATAAGTTTGTGAGGCAGATATAAGTATTTAATGTAGTATACTCACATACGGACGGGCATACCACCAGGGCATATGCGTATGTGTGCACTAGATTAGACTGATTCAATTTTTGATTATTAGCTCCACCACACTCTACTGATTCCTGTTATTGTCCTTTGTAATTGTACAAATTTTGGTAGCGATCGATTGTGTCTACGGACCCTCCAAAAATTTCAAAATTTATATTAGCATTGATAATACATTTTCCAAAAATCACCTCATCAATCAATTAATAATAACACTATATATTTCTAAAGGTATTCTTCTAGTGAACATATTCATGGAACATTGAAAGTTTGCGAAAATTCGCTGAGAGAAGTTATTAACTAAAGAAGCAGTATGATTTCAAAACAAGTGGAGTTTGTTATTAATCATGGCAGCCCTGCTTGAATAGCTACATCTGCTATACGCGATCGGTGGGTGGCAAGTCTAGTTTACACATGAATAACGTTTTGGAACCGTTTTTTCACTCCGAGAATCGTTTTAACGAGAATAAACATAAATTGAAAAATATTTTATTATATTTTAAATTGTTAACCTATTGTCACCTTGCGTATACCTAGGGCAATTTCCGAATTTCGATACGTAGTTTTCTTATTCTAAATTAAAAGTATCTAAACTATTTATTTTTGTGGTGGGGTTTGTTTTGTGCTTCTGGATAAAACAAATCAATTATTTTGATATAATTTAGTGCGCAGCAGCTCGCCGCGGACAACTCAAACTTCGTGCAAGATTCTTGATGGCTTGACAAACAAAAACACACTTTGTGTTTTAATCGAACGACAGGTCAAACGTGATGTCCCGTACGAGCAGAGCCAAGACAAGTTTCAGCTTCACTGTGTCTTATCGGCATGAACAGAACTTCTGCTAGGACGGGACATCACGTTTGACCAGTCGTTCGATTGAAACACAAAGTCAAGCCGGTGCTAATCTATTCCGACAAAAAGTTAGTATCGGTTTCTGATGAGACAAAGTCGAAACGCATCCATGACTTGATTAACTTTAACTTGCTGCGACGAAATACATTCATAAAGGGTTCTTTGGAAAATCTCGGACTGTCAATCTTACATCACCTGAATATGGCGCAGTTCAAAACGTGATACTCTGCTGAACACATCGATTAAAACATGTTTCCCAAGGCGCTAGAAGTATTGTCTTACTAGTTTCGATCCAGTAGGGTAACACTCAGTGCGGTAAAATATCAATTTCAAACGAAAATAATCGTTTCAAGTGAAACTTCGAGCCTTTCACTGTAAACATACCACCACTATATCAGTTGAGTTCGGCTGCCGTCTTCGTTTGAGTCACTCAAAGTTCACTGTCAATTGAATAACAGGTTCTAGTCATTTGACGTTTTTGCCTGTTTAGTTTCTGTTGAACACCAACCTCACATTAGCACGGTCTCAGCTAATGGAAGTGAACCATTCCAATGAACCACTCACACATGAATATGAAGGAACACTCACTGACATAAAAATAACTCCGACCAAGATAATAAATAATATAGGGTAAAGGCTATGATAAGACGAGGCAACTCAAGACGGATACAGGTACGAGCATTTTTTCTCTGTATGAGTAAGGTTGTATTTTTTTTCGATGAAGCTGATAAATCAGGAGGATATGAAAAAGAAAAGAATAAAACAAATGACGTAGTGGGCTTTTCTGCTTAACAAACATAAAACAAATTCACTCAAAAATGACAAATGTTCCGAACCTTTCTTTCTCTTCTTCTTGGAGAGTTCTCTTTCCTTTCTTGTGCCCTGGTGAATAATTCTTGAGCGTTTTTTCAAAACGTCATATCTGCAATGAGTTACTCTCTGTTTATACTTTCTCTTTCGATTTTTACGGCGTCACTATAACACTTTTCACTTATTTTACAGTACAGGTCGAAAGACGGTGGTTTTAGCTAGCATATTATGCAAAGAGCTGAGGGATAAATGTTAAAGTGACCGAATTATTAACAGAAGAGAAAGTAAACAAAGAGAGTAACTCATTGCAGATATGACGTTTTGAAAAAACGCTCAAGAATTGTTGACAGATGACTGTATGCAACTAGCGAGGTTGGCAGTGCAGCCAATTTCTTTGTCATATTTAGATATGTTGCTATAATACACATAATAATGACTGTTTTATTAACTCACATTTCGCCAAAATATATCTGGAACTAATCAATCCAAGATTTTTATCATATACTACATGTTTCTAGCAAATTTGGTCAGCATAACAGCCTATTCATCAGAATCAAATTTGCCACAAACTTTGAAATAGAGATGGACGTACTACCAAAATACAGAAATATACAGAAATCGTATTACTAGTTGCTTTATCTTGTCTTAGGTGTAAACGGGCGAACTCGTTAAAGGTCCAAGATGATAGATAACGGAAATCGATGGTTAGTCATTTTAAATGAAGGCGTAGTTGGTTGAGTGGTAAGTGTGACAGCCACCCATCCCAGTTAGTCTGGGTGCAATCCTAGCCGAGGTCGCTGAGATTTTTCTGAGGTGTAAACTCTTCCTTCGGAAGGGAAGTAAAGCCGTTGCCTAGCAAAAGCAAGTATCGGACTAACGTTCCTTTTGCGATCTACGTTTGGGCCAGGCCGGCGCCGGTTTTGTTCAATAAACACTTTAGGATTACCAGGAGTTGCACATTGAAAGATGTTTCCCTAATCCCAAGCACTACTACTGATTCCCTGTGCAACTTCAGCTAGTCTAGATCGATAACGGAGTAGCAGCTAGGTGGTCGTACAAGGTCAAGCTCAAGCTCAAGCTCGATGGTTAAAGTCATTTTTAAATCAGAGATGAGGGCAACATGGATACCATTTGAAAGGAGGTTAGGCCATTTTGAAATCCAAGATTGCGGCCTATAGTGACCAAGAAACTGTGAAAACAACTATCAATATGGGTATCCTTTAAAATAATCATAAAATACCGTAATTTATGAATTTAGGCCATTTTGAAAACAAAGATGGCGGTTTCGGGTAACCACCACAGTAAAAACCATGATCAATATATATCTATATCGCTTTTGCAATGATGGTCACTAGATGACGGAAACTGATGATTGAGGACATTTTGCAATCAATCAATCCAATATTGCGCCTTTTGGTTACCTCAAATCAATAAAGCCACCTTCGATATGACCTATTTATAGCATTCATATCGAGCAGAACCTTTTCGAATTCTCTCTGAAAAAAAGATTCTCGTAGACTATAGACTGTGCTCGTAATGTGTTCCTATATAACCATTGTGGAAATGTTTTACCTCTTCACCATGTCATCGGAATTGTACACAGGGAACTATTGGTAGAGGTGCAAATAAATAGCTGAATTACATATTTGATTTTAGCAATGAATTTGACAGCTTCGTACAATTATGATAGCATACTGCGGCTATCATATTTCTTTTTCAAATTTTCTTAAATTCGCAGAGTTCAGACGAAAATAATGAATCTACTAATAACAGCTTATTGAAACTGGTTGCAATGAAAAATGTTATTTGGTAGTACGTTCATCTCTATAATATTTTTGTTGCAAATTTGATTCTGATGAATAGGCTGTTATGCTGGCCAAATTTGCTAGAAACATGTAGTATGTGATAAAAATGTTGGATTGATTAGTACCAGATAAATGCGAAATGTGTGTCAATAAAACGGTCATTATTATGTGTATTATAGCAACATATCTAAATATGACAAAGAAATTGGCTGCACTGCCAACCTCGCTAGCTGCATACACTCATCTGTCATCTGGCACAAGAAAGGCATGATAACCAAAAATACGAAGCCAGTTGTCTCTTTTTGTCTTAGGTTTACCCGGATCTCATTTGACTGGTGCTCACTGGGGAAATTGAAAGCTGATCTATTCATTTGAGAGGATCAAACGAAGGAGGTTGAATATGAATTGCGACTCATTTGAAAGCAGCGGTGAGTGAAGTGCCATGAACCCAGCTTCAGATTAACAACAACTGATGCGTTAAATGAATGTGAATGCTACTGCAGACGACTGATTGACTGCGTTCATTCAGTTTCGATTGAATGAAATGAAATTTTACTGCACTGGTAACACTGATGAATATGTTCCATTGAGATATATGTTTAACCTTCCGACAGTCACGCGAGTTCACACGTTCAGATACTAGAAGGCCGACATAAGTACCCAGACAGGGGCCTTCCCCTTCTACGGAGCAGCCAAGTCGCTCGAAGCGGCGGCTGAGTTCCCCTCGAAGGTCAGGGGCAAGCGCAAGACGGCGTCGAACTTGAAGCTTCCTAGGAAGTCACCATCGTGCGACGCCACTATGCCGAGGAAAACCCTGCCAAGAAACGTAAGATGCCCGGTATACTGGTGGAGTGCCGAGATTGCAGCTGCCTCAGAGCTAGACGTAGGATGCAAAGAGCTAGCACCGAGGATGCAAGAGAGAACCGCTGTGAAGTGTTTCGAGCTGCGAAATTGGCCCTTAACAAGGCCATTAAAAGTAGCAAGAGAGCGTGTTTCGACAACCTGTGTGAGAGTGCCAACGCAAATCCGTACGGTGACGCCTACAGACTCGTGATAAGCAAGACCAAATGAGGCTTTCCATCCCCAGAAAGGTCTCTGGACCGGTTGGCGACGATTATCGAACGACTCTTCCCGTCTCGAGCCACAAGCCCCTGGCCACCTGCACCACGAGACAGTGTGAGCGCGGCCAAAATGGTGGTCCGGTGACGAATGAAGAACTACTGGCAGTGGCTAATTTCCTAGCAATGAACAAAGCTCCAGGGCCGGATGGAGTTCCAAACAGCGCTCTCAAGGCAGCGATCATAGGGAACCCGAACATGTTCTAGCTAGCTATGCAGAGATACCTTAACGAGTGCCACTTCCCCGATAGATGGAAAAGGCAAAAATTGGTGTTGTTGCCGAATCCCGGGAAGCCGCCAGGCGACCGATCGGCGTGCAGACCAATCTGTCTGATCGACACGACTGGCAAATTGCTGGAGAGAATCATCCTCAACAGGCTAACCCCGTACTCAGAAGGCACAGACGGCCTGTCAAGCAATCAGTTTGATTTTCGATAGGGTAAGTCCACGGTGGACGCTATCAACTTAGTGATAAAGACTGCCGAGATAGCGATCCAGCGGAAAAGGCGAGGCATTCGATACTGTGCGTTAGTGACACTTGACGTGAAGAACGATTCAACAGCGCGCTCTCGTTACACCGGCTTAGCCTACCGGTGGGTCTATACCGGATCCTGGAAAGTTACTTCCCGAACCGCGTACTGCTATACGAGACCAATTCCGATCAGAAAAGGGTTAGCCGACGACGTAACCTTGAAGGTCTATGGGGAATCAATCCCTGAGGTTAAACTAACCGCAGAACACGCGATCAACACGGTGGAGGAATGGATGAGCGCGAGAGGCCTGGAGCT
Organism: Topomyia yanbarensis; assembly: GCF_030247195.1. NCBI lineage: Eukaryota > Metazoa > Arthropoda > Insecta > Diptera > Culicidae > Topomyia > Topomyia yanbarensis. The sequence goes on along the minus strand of NC_080672.1, from coordinate 273,748,737 downwards.
CGCTCAGCATAAGACGGAGGTAGTAATCGTCAACAACCGCAAGTCGGCACAACAAGTGGGAGAAGTCGTGATCACCTCACAGCGGAGTCTGAAGTCTCTCGGAGTCATTATAGACGACAAGCTGCCCTTCGGCAGCCATGTCGACTATACATGCAAAAAAGCGTCGACTTCTGTTGCTGCATTATCGAGGATGATGTCCAACAGCTCAAAGGTGCGCGAGTAGACGTAGGCTACTGGCAGGCGTTGCCGTATCTATCCTCAGGTACGGCGGCCCGTCATGCTCAAGAGCACTGAGGGTAACCAGTTACAGTTACAGAAACTGGAGAGCACCTACCGCGTGATGTGCCTCAGAGTGATATCTGCTTACCGCACAGTATCACACGATGCATCCTGCGTTATAGCAAGCATGATGCCAGTCGGGCTGGTCATCCGGGAAGATGAGGAAGATGCTTTGAGCTACGTGGCAATAGAGGAGCCCGCGAGCGCACCAGGGTGGCTTCGGTCGCCAGATGGCAGCGTGAGTGGGATAACTCCTCGAGAGGTAGGTGGACCCACCGGCTGCTACCTAACATATCGAGCTGCGTGGGCAAACCCCATGGGGAAGTTCACATGGGGTCGTGTCACAATTCCTGTCAGGCCATGGCTGCTTCCGACAGTACTTCCACAGGTTCGGGCACGCGGAGGTCCCCGTCTGCTCTGACTGCCTAGGTGTCGACGAAACTGCCGAACACATACTGTTCGTATGTCCTCGTTTCGACGTCGAAAGAAGAACACGTCTGCGGCTGGGACACAACCCCTGATACCCTTATTCAGCGGATGTGTCAAGCGGTGGAGAATTGGAACGTAGTCTCGACTGCAACCTCCCAGATTGCCTACAGGCTACAGGGAATCTGGCGCACCGAGCAACAGACGACGGGTACGACTAACTAGTGATTGGTTAGTTGTAGCGGAAAGGGCCGAGCGCAAAAAAAAGTGAATGAATGGTCTGTTCATGCTGAGGCAGGTTTGGCGCAGCGACTGGAAACCGCGTAAGGGGTAAACCCAGCCACCCCGAAGCAAGGTAGAAGAGCGAGTGTATAGGCGCATATGTGGACTGCCTCATGGCAAGATGGGAGGGTCGTAGCGTAGTATGTTGGGACTTAGCTATTGATACCTCGTGGCGTGGCAGAGGAGTGAAGGGTGAGCATCCAATTCAGCCTCACACGGTATGTTAGGGGTGAGCACAAAAGTCAGCCTCACAAGCTATGAAGTGTGGCCTAAGAAAAATGTCCCATATGGGATGCCATGGGGAGCGATAGAGGTGTAATAGTGTGGTATGATCGAGAATGAATCAGGTGATAGGGCGAGCACAAAAGTAAGCCTCATGTAGAGTGTTAGAGAGTGAATCAAGGTGTGACAGAGAGAGCACCCAAGTAAGCCTCATACAGGATGTATGAACGCGTGAGCGAGAGTGAGTGAGTACATCTAGTGCAGGCATTCCCCCAGAAGTAATACCGAGAGGTAGTCCCTGGAGGGAGCAATGGTGGTGCCCAATGGAGTTTAGTCGGTATTACCTAGTCATGGTGAGAGCCCGACACTCCAGTACACCCTGTGTGGTAGCTTGGCATCTACTAATAGCACGTGTACTGGGTTAGTGCGTAAATTGCATTCTCCATTGAAAAAAAACACGTTCAGATACTCCAACGAAACTGTCTTTGAGCATCAGCGGCTGCTCGTTTAGGGAGGCATTAACATGGCTTGTCTTGCTAATTTTCAAAATTTCAAAACAAGATATCACAAATATATCAAAGTATGTATCCGGTGTATTTTCACATTTGGTAGTACATATTTGGTAGACTAAGAAACGTTGATGATTGTTTGCCAAAACTTGCAACATGTTGAGAAAACTGATTTTTAAAATCAATTTTTTTTTCAATATTTTTGCTCATATTTTATTTAAAACATGTTGAAAATTCGTAAAGTCTTCTATATTAGACGAAAAACGTCAGTTCTGATAGAATCGTAATGTTGTGAGTGATAAATTTAACGAAAATAAAGCAAATGTTACATAAAAACGTGAATTTCAGTGGAATTTTATAATAATCGCTGTAACTTTGTTACTTGAAGGCATAGAGCTAGACTATTTTCGACTACTTATCGTAGTTTTGAACGTTCTAAAACTTTATCGAAAACACCAAATCTCTAGAATGCGAAATCAAAAAGTTAACATCGCAGCGCCACCTATGCGATGAAAATCCAAACTGATTAACTTCTTCAAAATAAGTCGCAGATAAAACCAAGATACTTTTCTGAACATATCAACTAAAAAAAACCACTTCCAAAGCGCTAAAGGTTTTGTCTTGCTAATTTTCGTTCCTGCCCCACTGCAATGAAGGAAAATACGACCGAGTATCACAAAGTCGGAGAAAAATGGATTCGATATATAGAGAAAATCGGCTGTCATGCATATCCTCATCGATGCAGCGTATATTTGTCGTCGGGAACTATCCGAGTTGATTGCGACCATAGACTGATGTCAGTCGGAGTACCCTAACCAGCTAGATATGACTTGTAAAACAGTGCTATGCTGCGAATAAATGCATCCCTCTAAAAGGCACTTACACTCTTGATGTACATATATGTCAATTTGTTTGTTTTTAATTTACTGTGCAATTGGGTAGTATGAATGCCGCTAGAATCATTCTTCACTCAGCAATAAAATTGCTTAAGATTCAACTGAGAACGCCTCAATAGGCGGCCATCTTGAAAAACGAAAAAAGCAGTTTTTTCTCACACCGCGGTGCACCGTTGGAAAAAGTTTTATGAAATTGAATCAATGTAATCAGGGCATTGGTAGGGTATTACTGATTGATTTTCATGAAGATTTTTGCAACGGCGGGAGAAAAAACTGTTATTTTTTCGTTTTCAAACATAGCCACTTTTCCAAGCCTTCTCAGTTGAACCTTAAGGTATTAGAGCCAACTACCTGTATATTTGGTTTTCTCGTGAGTTTCCTGTCAATAGTTTATCATTGGTATCACCTACATCACTAAACAATATTCACTATTCCTAGGCTGCCTCCCATTTGAATGCAGATATTATTGAGTATATCAGCGATTCATTTTCATTCAGAAGCATTTTCCAATTACTATAATTAGCTTCTTTTTTCTATATAGTGTTTTTTGAAACACAATTCCACAAAAACATAGAAATTATTATTGAATTTAATAATAATGAACTCCGCGAAATAACATCCTAAATAGACTCGGTGATGGATACACACGCAAAGTTTTGTTGGAACTTCGACAATTGTTTCAGTTTTCAATCATGTTCAATCGAATTTCATTCAGTTGCCGGCCATACGGTGCAACCAGGTGAAGCTTTCCGACCACCGGCAGATGTTCGCACTTTTGTCCGAATGACACTGTCGAACCGGTGCATACGTACATTACATTTATCGGGATCCCTCGTTTGTTAAACATAACTGTTTGTATTTCCCCGATTATTGTTTTCCCCCCTTTCTGTGGTTCCATGGCACACGTCCCTGCCGAAAGTGGTCGGCGGCGGTGCGGCTCCATTGTGCCGATTGTGCATCGATGTCCTTTATAGGTACGATGGACGACACAAGTCAAGCCTCAGCGGTAGTGAAATTCCTCCACACGAGATCCTTCTCCATCCACCCGTCGGTTAGTGGCAGGCAGCGTTTATTGTTGGTAAAACCGCGACCGGTGTTTGTTTATTTGTTTTCGAAACTAATTTGCTTCGTTGGAAATTGGGTGTGCCCAGTAGGGTGGCGTGATTATCAGGTAATATTATAAATCCCATATTATTTTTTATTTCAAGTGTGTACTTACAATTGATCTGTATATGTTTTATAGTGTCAAATTTTAATAAACACATGTTTAGACCACTGGGAGTAGAAATGAGTGATGTTTATTGCTACGTATTGAGTTAAAGCACTAAAGCGACGTTCGTTTACTGATTTTCTTGTTTGTTGTTCCAACAGGCTATATTTTTTCAGTTCTCAGTGAAAACTAGCAAAAATCATACCTTGTCTTTTGTAGTATATTTGCTATTTAAAATCTTTGTAAATATAAAAACGGAGGCACGCTGCAGTACATTTTAAGAAATAAAGTAAATAATTCATGTTTTCAAATTTGTCATTTTTTTCATTCTACAGAAGATTTCAAAACTTGTCATTGATTCAAAATGGAATGTCATGCTCCATGACATGACTATTAAATATCAAGACTTTGTTTTGTGGAAGTTAAATTGATAATTCTATGAAATTGCAATGCTAAATGTTCAGAGGTGGGTTTACGGGTATGTGCTTAGATATTAGATTTGGGCCATATTGGTCATTTTTTAGAACAACAGTTTTTGGCGATCCCAGCAATCTTAGAAATATTTGGGGTCCGTTGGTTATGGCCGGGCATCCCGCATTGCATTTTAAATTTGTATGAAAATTAGAATAAAAACAACCTACTTTTTTGAACTTCAATTTCTAGATACTCACTTTTTACACAGTTCCTTTTTACCAAAGAGTGTCCCCTTGATTGAATATACTTTTTGTGGTTTTGTTTCGAACGCTTTTAACTACTTTCGAATTTTAATGAACTTGTAGTTAGAAATGGAAATGATGGAGCGTATTCCAGCTTTCAATTCTCTCACTGACAAAGCGATGAAAAAATTATTAATTCTTACATAACCAGTAGTTAGCATAACGATGAATAAATCGCGCGCGTTAATATTCGTTCAGAATCGGCATTCTATTCACACGTTTGTCTGCTATGGAAATAACACGGTTTTCCATTCTTATTTTATTATTTTGAGGTTTAATATTAGTAAAATTCACTCTTACCACGAAATCATTCTACGTGTGCAATTATAACTATTTATAAAGATAGTACCTGGTACAAGAAAAGATAAATCGTACATTAAATTCTGTTGCATAAGAATCGAAATTTTATTGAAACGATCGCTAAGAACACAGACATAACAGCAATACTCCTCATTGACGGCTATCCGGAGTTCAAGTTTCTTATTTCGTTAATCGTATTAATACAACAAAAAATAAATATTCCAAATTCTAGGCAGCCAGCTGCCAGGAGCAATTACAACATTAAATACTACTGGCATCAGAGTTAACAATAATCGAAGCTCTTTTTTGACGGCTGAAAATGAACCTGTTGCGACTCGCGGTGAATAGAAAAAATATTCATTCAAATATCCATCTTATTCATTCAGTTGAATATCGTATAACATATTCATTTCACTAATCTAGCAAAATGTTTTCAAATGCCGGTAAAGCATATGAAACAACAATCATAATCGCTTTCATTATGCCAGGGCCTACTTTGATGCGTTTGATTCGTTGTTGCACGGTCGCTTCGTGTAATAATTGGAGACGAATGAAAATCTGCATGGATGAATGGGCCATTTGTTCGTTTGACATTCTCAGCTGTGTCACTGAATATTGAAAATGAATGCGGCTGAATATGATCAATTTTCATTCAATGAATTTAAATACTTTTAACTCTGACTGGCATACTTACTAAAAAAATTCCCCTTCCCGCGTTATATAGGTTGATGTATCGGACTAACATTCCTTCCTTCCCCAGAAAATCAGTATTCGGAGGCCGCCATCAGTATTGATCTGCGGGCAGGGATCAATATAGATTGCACAATGTTGCTCATCGTGTTATCCCTAAGCATGTTCATCCATTGAACATTTTTCAATTTCAATTGGTTCTGGCCAATAACGGAGAAGCGAACACGGGTCTTTTGCTTAAGCTTATGCCTATTTAAAATTGGCAAACAATGTTTCTATAAAAATTAGCTTTCTTAGTCGAATATTTCACAAATTGCTACATCTCCAGTCCCCACTTTTCGCTTGAAGTTAACAACCGGCTTCTACACTCCTATGTAATTAAACTTTAAGAAGCATGGTCTTTCCTACCAAATTGCTGAATTATGCTTGTTGGAAGAGGCGAATTCTTCACTCTGAATTACATGCGTTTATTCCTCAACACTGTGGGACCAAAAAATCAACTTGAGTACGCTGTGATCGCATATTGTTTTTCGGAAAGTAAAAGGAAAATGATGAAAAATTGTTTTTTCCATTTGTCTTCGGTAAGTTAGGATCGGTTTATTTTGTATTATCTAATTTATTTTGTATTATAAATATTAAAAATAGCCACACAGTGGGATTACAAAGTAGGCCAAATAAAAGAGTGACTATTTTCGGTGTACATTTGAGAGGCAAGTTGAATTACGTACCTAGATTGCGTACACGGCAAAAAATTGTTCCTAAAATCATAAATAAAGTGCCATGAATTCTGGAACAATGTGTTGTTCAATTTTCCTTCAGTAACGCTTGCATTACACTATACAAGTATAGTGGAGATATTTGTTCTTGTGTGGTGAAGTTCAGCTATTATAACTAAATAAATATATAGTCCACTTCTGCATTTCTTAAAAAATACCACATAGGCGACACCTTGGCTTAAATGGTTACTAGTACTAGTACTCAAGTTTTTTCTTACGCGGTTTTTTTGCGCGGTATTTTTTACGCGGATTTTGAAATTTACGCGGTTTTCATTTACGCGGATTTTGAAATTTACGCGGTTTTCATTTACGTGGATTTTGAAATTCACGCGGTTTTTGAAATTTACGCGGTTTTCATTTACGCGGATTTTAGAATTTACGCGGTATCCATCAACGAGGTTCCCTTTAACGCGGATTCTTAAATTTTAGTGGTCTTCATTTACGCGGATTTTGAAATTTACGCGGTTTTCATTTACGCGGATTTTGAAATTTACGCGGTTTTCATTTACGCGGCATGTATCCCCCGCGTAAAAAAACCTGAGTGTACATTATAAATTTTGCCGTACATTATAACAGTTTTCAGTGCGTTGCAATACATTATAGTAGAGGTGGCAACATTTCTCAATTAGGGAGAAAACGAATTTCTTATCCCTTCAGCAGGAGAAAGCTACATGACATCGTTTTTTTTCTCTTGTTTATTTGACACGGATCAATACGTTAGCATAACTGAGCCATGGGTCATTTAAGATTTTTACAATAAGTGAAAATTAAAATTAAGTTTCAACTGTCCATTGGGTCTTGTTGATGCAGCTTGCTGCTGCGTGTTGAGATCCTCTTCCATGGTGGTGAAACATTAGGTGCGTTGTCTGCCGCGTCTTTGGAGTCATTTAGTCAATCTTCTCTCATGTTTTCGTTCGCGTCCATGTAGTTATCGGTAATGCATTCATGATGCTCATGGTCGGATGTTCTTGTTTGTTTCTTGTACTTACGGGGCGCTGTTGTAAATCCTTATTCATCGGTTTACATGACATCGTTGTAATGATTGTATTATAGTCCTTACATGAGATGGCGATCATTGCGTAGTCTTTACAGTTCACAGTTTACAGAAATAATGCAACAACAAAAAATATCTGTTCATTTTCATACGTTTACATATTTGGAATTATTTTTCTAGCACCGCTGGACAAGATTGTGCTGGTTTAAAGCAGTAACCCTAAAATGACGATTTTGCCTGCCTTTTACTTCTACTTCATGGACGCGTTTGACATTCCATCCACGGCGCACGCTAATCGCAGAATGATTGTTCATTGAGATTAAAACCCTTTTTCATCTACAGATGGCGTTACATTTATGTCCGTTATGATCCGTATGGGATTAACAGGAGTGGACTATATTGTTATTATATAATATTTGATTTGAGTCACGATTTCCGCCTTGTCATTACCAAATCAATTTTCTGTGAGGGAGCTAGTTCACAACTATATGAACATTATTCATAAAACCAAAGAGGATTGAAAAAAATCACAAAGAAAAAAATGATTTTAAAACATCTAACTGAAGCTCGTTCGTGATTGGTTTTCGAACCGCAAATCTTGGCCTGAATAAATTGAGAAGTCAATCGAAGGCTGCTGTTCAAACCTATCGTCGAGCACTAGACTTTTTTATATTCCTTTATTTGATACGGCTCATAGCAGTAGCTTAACGAAGCCGTGGACCTTTTTTATATTTACAATTTGTAAAAATAAAAATACAAATATTATTGTACAAATATTATTGAACAAATATTGGATCTCGTGGATGTAACTTTTTATTGCGCACGGAGACCAGAGTTAAAAATAATCGAAGCTCTTAACGGCTGAAAATGAACCTGATGCGACTCGTGGTGAATAGAATAAATATTCATTCAAATATCGACGTTATTCATTCAGTTGAATATCGTACAACATATTCATTTCACTAATTATCTAGGGAAATGTTTTCAAACGCCGGTAAAGCATATGAAACAACAATCATCATCGCTTACATTGTGCCAGCGCCTACTTTGATGCGTTTGATTCGTTGCTGCACGCCGGTTCGTGTAATAATCGGAGACGAATGAAAATCTGCATGGATGAATGGGCGGTTTGTTCGTTTGACGTTTTCAGCTGCGTCACTGAATATTGAAAATGAATGCGATTGAATATGATCAATTTTCATTCAATGAATTTGAATATTTTTAAATCTGACGGAGACCTTCTTTTGTGGTGGGTAAGCGTTTGTCTGCTCGTCTACTGCATCATGGGAATCATTTACTTCTTACTTGTTTTTCACGTTCATTGTCCATGGCGCCTCCTTCGCTTGTTGTCCGCGATCAGATGCTCTTCCCTGCTTCTTGCACTTACGGGTGTTGTTACCATCCTCGCCGATGTTGCTTACAGCTGATTTTGGGGTGCCGAATGCTTCTTTTGCGGTTGTCATTATGATTGGAATAGTTGCCTTAAATGTGGCCACTGTTGGTGGTTAAATTTGTTGGAAAAATTTGTTTTGGGCTGGTTTGCCGTAGATGAGTTGGCATTCGGTTGAGATGCATTCTTCTCTGCATCTTCTGATTACAGTACTTGCACCCGGGAAGAAGTTTTTCCAAGCATCAGGTGTAACGGATTCTAGAGGTGGTTGAGCGGTAAGCGTGACCGCCACTCATTCCAGTTGGCCTGGTTTCAATTCTAACCGAGATCGTTGAGATTTTTCTGTGGCGAAAAAATCTCTGGTCACGTCTTGCTTCGGAAGGGAGGTAAAGCCGTTGGTCCCCGGTCCATGAGTTGATGGATCGATATTCTAGTCCAGATAGTAGAGTCACCTCTCTGGCGTCGGTAAAGAAGAAGTAAAATCCAACTTCCATACTTACTAACAAATTCCTCGTTCCGTGATACTTGTGGAGTGCGCAGTAGTATATACGACCTCTAGCAAAAGCAAGCATCGGACTAACCATTCCTTTCTCTCCGCGATGTACGTTCGGGCCTGGCCGGCGCCGGTATTGATCAATAAACACTTTAGGATTACCAGTAGTTGCACATTGAAAGATGTTTCGCTACTCTACATATTCCCTGTGCAACTTCAACTAGTCCAGATCGATAACGGAGTAGCAGCCAGGGGTGGTTGCACAAGCTCAAGCATCAGGTGTAACGGATTCTACTCCATATTGCGACATGGATTTTGCAATTGGCTCATGAGGGGTACGAGATGCTAGGTCATGTAGCTTTACATCTATATAGTAGTTTTAAAGTACACGGGAATCTCGATTCCAACGTTGTTACTTTCAACCACGTGTTTTAAGTTGTTAGGTCGTATTGTACAAAATTTAAAGTCAACTACCGCAGTTGAGTTTTTTCGTCAACTTTATTCGTGACGACAAGAATAATTCGAACCGCAAGTGGACTCGTGATTTTATTCATAGATTTAGGATCATTATTCAGAGTCTATATATACTATAACTATTATAGACTACTATATGACGGGTACTGATTCATGATATATTACATCTTGAACATAATCTGATTTTCCTTGTTGTGAAGTCACAAAATCAAAACATATTTTGCGGTGAACTATTTCACGATACTCGGAATATTATTCATAAATCCCTGTCAATCATCGTGAACAGTTTATGGTTTCTAATATACAAGTTACGATACATTATTCGTGCTCGTGAAATAATTCATAAGATCATAAAATATTCATCTATTCGTGAACTGGTTCATAATTCGTAGTATGTTACTCACAACACAACTCGTGTTCGTGAAATAGTTTACAAAATAATGAAACGTTATTCATTTATTCGTAAACTAGTTTGCGATTCTAAGTATAATAGTCATGACTCATCATTCGTGGTTGTGAAATAATTGAATTGATTCATGAATCCTAGCGAATTAGTCACGACTCACCAGTCCTACTCGTGAAATAGTTTACAAAACTGCTAGCAATTAGTGATAGATGCCAGCAGTAAATAATAACGAACATCGTTCTGCCGTTCTACGCATAATTGTTCCATGTATATATGGAATCCCATAGAACATGGGACAAATATGTTTATAGCGGCAGCGTTATTCATTTGATAATGTTCAATGTAATGTCTGGGCAGAAAGCAAAAACTGCGATGAGCACCAAAAATACATACAGGATATAGCCCACACAACACGATACCGCCAATGAGTCTCACGTTTATGATCCAGTTCATATTGTCACGCTACTCCGAATAACAAATCCGAAAGTAATTAAAAAATAAATTCTGCCGAATGAAATCTTAGCTCCTCTTTTCATCCCACCCATTTGAACACATTAGTTAGAGCAGTATCTGCTATCTCTATTCAACGCATTAGCTCAAACGGTAGGATGAATAAGGGTACGTTATACTCGACTTTTCGCTTCGCTCAAACGCGAGCATTTTACATTTTCCAGGCAAAAATTTTAACTGTGCTGCTTCTTAGAAACAAAACGAAGATGATGATAGCTATTTAAGCGCAATTCAGTCACTCTAAGTCGAGATATCAGCGAAATAGTGTGACATCCTGACTAATGAGATGAATAAGGGCTCGTCTACCCTATATCACAACTGATATCATGAATACGAGTCATATTACTACTCGAGCAAAATTCATTAGCTCAAGAATGAAATGTCGAGATAACCTGCATATAATTCGTAACCAAGATCCTGAAATCATGAACATAGATCGCACTACTTCGATACGAAACTCCTGAAAAAATATCGCGATAATGTACATATGAATTACGAAAATCGTGACTAAGGTTCTGAAAGCAGGAACATGAATCGCCCTACTGTGCCAGAAAAATTCGATAGTAAACTGATGCATAAAATACGGTTACATGATCAGAAATCGCGTCAAAGGTCTCCAAATCTTAAACAACGTTTAACTGTGGATTGTTTTGGTTGATATAGTTTATATAAACCAGTGTATCCCCAAATTATGAACAAGAAACATAACAAAATCAACCTATACGAACTGAATATAAAAATAACAAAATCAAAGCATCTCCAGGGAACAACCATAGTAACACTACCGCACGGAAAAAATTGTTCATAAAATAGTGAATAAAGTGCCATGAATTCTCACGAAACAATCACGTTTTTACGTTACGAAAACAGGACCATGAACAAAAATCGTGGCTTTTATAATTGTGCTCAATTTCCCTTCAGTAACGCATGTATAACGCTTTCATTAATGGACATATTTGTTTTTGTTTTGTGAACTTCAGTAACGGTTACCGCCAAGTTATTTCTAATTCGATTTTCTGTATGCGAACTTGTTCACAACTTTATGAACATTATTCATAAAACCAAAGGTTGATTCATGATTTTTTTTATGGATATAGGAACATTAGTTCACAAAATCAAAATATTCTGGTTATTACTTCGTGAACTATTTCACGAAATTCGGGATTTTATTCATGAGTCCATTCAATCCTCTTGAACGAGGTTTCATTATACCTAATATATTAGCCACGACCCAATATCCGTGCTCGTGAAATTGTTCACAAAATCATCAAATATTATTCATGTATTCGTGAACTAGTTCATGATCTACGATCTAATATCCGTGCTCGTGAAATAGTTCACGAAATCATGAAATATTATTCATGTATTCGTAAACTGGTTCATGATTATTAATATAATAGTCCCAACTTATTCGTTTTCGTGAAAAATTCGTGAAATCATAAAATATTATCCATGTGTTCGTGAACTGGTTTATGATACCTAATATAACAGTCACAACTTATCATTCGTTTTTGTGAAAAAGTCCAAGAAATCATAAAATATTATTCACGTATTTGTGAACTAACACGATTCCTAATACATAATTTACGATCTATCTTGTATCTATTTGCGTGCTTGTGATATTTATTTGTGATATTTTGTGATAGATATCCCTAATCATTTACAATTAATTGCAACATGGTAATGAAATTTTTACGTGAACTCTTTCACAAGTATTATCCGTGGAATCATTTTTGTTCTATGCACATTTTCATGAAATACTTAGTTGCTAGCGACCAGTAATAGGTACGAGCAGTAGATATAAAAGAACTATTAGGACCTCGAACGTCGTTATTCATTTGATAAGGTTCATTGTGATGTCGTGACAGAAAATAAAAACTGCACTGAGAACCCCAAATAGTGTGCGTGATATAGTTCACAGAACAATATATCGCAAAAGAGTCTTATTTTAATGATCCAGATCATATTGTCACGTTATTCCGGGTAAATAACCGTTTGTAACCAAAAATAATAGATCACGATAAGGCGAAGAGAATTTACAAATACCATGATAAAACTGCTGATATCATGAACATTAGTTACATTACTCTTTGAAAGTAAGCTCTAAAATAAAATACCATGAACATGAACAGAAATTACGAAAATCGCGACTAAGATCCTGAAATCATGAACACAAATCACACAACTAGCGACAAAAACACAAAATCGTGACTAAGATCCTGCAATCATGAACATGATTTGCACTATTCATGGCTAAAATATCACGATAACATGAACAGAAATTACGAAAATCGTGACTAAGCTCCTGAAACCATGAACACAAATCACACAACTAGTGTAAAAAATACATAAAATCGTGACTAAGATTCTGCAATCATGAACATGAATCACTCTACTCATGATTAAAATATCACGATAACGTGAATAGAAGTTACGAACATCGCGACTAAGATCTTGAACATAAACTTTATTCCCGCTAACGTTCCCAAATCATGAACAAGAAACACAATAACTAAATATGTCCAGGGAACAACAACAGTAACCCAACCAAACATTCTAATGTATCGCCATGTATATATTCGAGGTGAACTGGTTTTTGGAGAACACAAATAGCTTCATGAATACGAGGTTTATTATTCATAATTTCAGGAACTTGGTCACGGTTTTCGTAAATCGTTCTCACGAAATCGTGATCTTTTGTTCATGAGTTTTTGAACGGATTTTTTTCCGTGTAAGCTTTTGTATTTGCATTTGTATTAAAAAATTTGTTTCCATCTTACAATAAGTCGTAATGAGCTAAACTTAAGACACTTAACCGAATGTAACAGCAAACGGTAACGACATTCTGATGAATTAATAGCGAAGTCGAAGTGCTCGGCACAATTGTTAAAGCGACAAATCAACGCTGAAATTGGACTATTGGCGGCGTAGTTAGTGTTACTCTTTTCGATGTGTAGTATATCGCATATCGTATGAAATTGCGCTGAACAGCCTCAATCCTTTTACACATCAAAGAGATATATAACCTTGAAACACAAAGGATACCGCAATTAGCTGGAAATTTTGAACGTAATAGCAAGCAGATGATTTGCTTTGTCAATAGTCGCTGATTGGTATAAGTTAGCTTTTCATCAAGTATAACGTCCAGATATTTTACGTGGTCAACGCATTGCAGCTGAGTTCGAGCAATTTTACAGTTGAAATTACGTTGAAAACTCATGACAAAACGTTGCGCAACACTAACGATCAACATGTTGTTTTTTGACGCCAGCTGTAAAATATATCAATTAGACACTATACCTCACGATAATCGACATTTTCAAATCATTCACAAACAATGAAAATAGTAGTGGACCTAGCGCACTATCTTGAAGAACTCCGGAATTATTAGAAACGGACTCAGATACGCTGACACCAAATTGAACAGTAAGCCCGCGGGTCAAGTAAACGGAGTAAGTTCTATCTGCTTCAGTATATTGTAGTGTAACGCTATGTATATCGAGATATAGAACAATATTTACAAATATTATAATATTGCTTATGGTGTTCTGTTTTGCAGAAATCTCCCTTTAGAACATAATCAAATAAGACGGATGTCTAAGAAGCAATTTGAAAGTTTTGTTTTTTCAGAATTTCCGGAGTAATTCCGGAAAAGCCAACCTGAACGCACCATAAGGTTCAATTGCTGAATACTGCGCTATCTTAATATGATAATAAATCGTTCACCATTCGTTTATGAAAATTAATCCAAAATTATTTTCCGAAAAAAAAATGGAAAAACCTGCAATTTTCCGAGTACTTTTTCAGCTAATCGGATAGACCCCCGTGCAATCCAATTCTCCGTGGGAACATTTGAACTTTGATTTGTTCGCTACAAACCTAAACTATACCGTTCAATGCTCACTGATGAACAAACAAATCAAACATCGCCAATAGATCACATTTGCCGGTTTTACTGGATGCTCTCCGTCGCAATTTATATGCAAATACATACATAGATGTATGTAACCGCACGCATGGAAACAATATGCGCAGTCCCACATACCCTGCAATATGCCGGGAAGAGCAATATCAACGGGTGAATGGTGGAAAGCGCTGGCAGTTGCTTTATCCCGAGGTATTGGTGGTTTGCGTGCTCACTAGTGGGCGGCGTCGCGGTGGAAGCTATGACTGAATATTTGGATTATATTGGAATTCGATTCTTCGGTTCGGAGGATCCAAATACTATTGGATAATAGGGGATTGTTTTGTCGCACGAATCAGTGCTGTTCGACCACAGAATAACACATTTCAAACAGCGGTTGCTTATCGATGATGTTTGTGTATGCGTCGAAATGATGGTTAGCTTTTCGGTTATCCTCCCAACCGATTATTCACGTTCGAATTGATTGCTCATTTGGTGATATTGTTGGGATATTTTTGGTTACCCCATGATGTGAACTTAATTACTTGATATATTGACATGGCTTTGCTTAATCCATCGTAAGCTTTGAACGCATGTCGCCAGTTTCCGTTATAACTGTAAATATTGCAATCTCTTAAAGCAATTCACTGATATTTTATGTAATTGAAAAACTCGATTCCAAAGAAAAATTAAATCAGTCAACTTCAATAAATCACTTTCTGTCTGTAAGCGAGCACTTCTTGGAATGATTTACGATTGTTTTACGGAGATGAATGGAATAAATTAATTATTGCCAAATTAGCATCCTTTTGATGTGCTGTTCTTGTCCCGCTGCCATCTGCTATACTGTTGTGCTAAAAAAAGTAATTAATTCTCGAACCAATTAGTTTTATCGTGTAAATAATTCGGTGACCTGGTTACCGAATCGCGTTGATTTCAGCAATAAAGGAGTCATTATTCTTCCAACCACTTAAAATTCTGTTTCGGTTGTTCGGCGCTTGTCCGTTTGTGTGACTGCAACTCCCCTTCTGTTGAAAATGACAGCTTCATTCTAAACCTTAGGAACCTTGTACTTGTGTATATAACCGTTGTTAGTTGCGTATGGAATGCCTTATTTGTACGAACGGTGGTGTTTGATTTTCGAACAATGTTATTTTTCGTAGCAATCCAATATAGATTTCATGCTAATGTGGTTCTTTCGCCATTTTTTCGTGTTTGTATCTTACAGGTTGCCGGACTTGCCAAGAATCCGCTAGCAGGACTGGCAGCGCTCGGACTAGCCGGTGCTATTCCGACCAACACGGGTGGACTGAACCCAACAGGTGAGTTGGGTGTGTAACATTTTTTACTATCATTCATAATAATTAAGAATCACATTAACCCCTAGTAACAATTAAGGTTTCATGGTAATTTTGATAACCTCTCATAAAACTTAGATTGCACTTGTAACGTGCTATAAAACTTCAATTGTTACTTGGGACGGACTGGTGAATCACTAGAGGCAATCGACTCATACATAGCCAAGCAAATGCTGCAGAACCTATCCCTTGATTGCTTTATTTTTATTTATTAAATTTTTTATCGTAGTTCAATAGCTAGTTTCAGTAGCACATCAGTTTATACTTTTGAACTTCGATAAGCTTTCATGAAAAAGCAACATGTACACCAGTGGGTCATTTATTTTTTTCCGGTATTTTCTAATACTAAAATAAATATACTAAATAAATTTTTGATAATCTAGAAATCTGTAATTCCCACATGGTTCCACTAGACACACTACATTTTTAGTGTAAACGTGGTCGTGTCTTGTGCAGAACCTTTTGATGTTTTGGAAGGGAGAAACATGACTTAGTTTTTGAAAATGTTGGTATATTTCTCTCGTGTTTTTGTGAAGGTCCAATAAGCATGCTGTCACAATTCACTTTGAAAGAAAATTGCGGACAAACCGTAACTCGCCGAGAATGGAAGTTAACATTTTACGAAAGAGAAAAGTTTTCTCTTTCGTCTGTTGCTATGTGTCATAATCGGCGAATAATGGTTTGTCCAAAATTTCCTCTTAAAGTGAATTTTTACAGTATGGCCCTTCTCAAAAAACATGCAAGATTTGTACACACATTTCTAGGGTTAAAAAAAGCTTATTCTCCATAGGGAGCTAAATTGTGGTTAATATGTTTGATGCGCATATCAATCTAAAGTAGATATGATATTTGTGTAATAGATCGTTCTCGTCAGTACCTAACGGCTGACTTGGCTGCTCTCAATCCAAAAATGGCACACAACTTACGTGTACACTATCGGTCAAAAGTTTAAGTTCACTTACTTTTTTCCAATTTTACATAATTGAGTGGGATTCTCAGTAGAGTTTCTGAGTTTGTCTAGCACGTGCCTCTTAACTGTTCATGTTGCTACACGCTACTGGTCAGAGTGTAGATCACAAGCAAACTTGTTTCATTCCGGCTTGAACCTTCGTTCGAACCGGTCACAAATCTTGATAGCTCCTGGTTTACCTAGAGTTTTTCAACAGCAACAGTCTTTCTCAAGGCTATTTATATTTTCGCTCGATCAGTCTTTCTCAAGACTACCTATATTTTTTCGACAATTAGTCTTTTTCAAGGCTACCTACTTTTTCTACCTAATCAGTCTTTTTCAAGACTAAAACATTTTTCATGAATTCAGCCTAAAGAAATATTTAATTCTTCCAACATCCTGGGTCCTCCCAGAAAGGCCGTGTGCCAAAAATTAAAGCTAAACGGAAAAGGGTATCTTCTCCACCCGAAAATTCAATTGACTGCAGCAACTCATTCGATGTTTTATCCGAATGTGAAGCTGATGAAATTTCTAAATTTCCTCGCATTGCGCATAATGCCAATGAGAAGAAAACGCAATCACCTCTGCCTGTAACAGTAATGATCTCCGACTTCAAAGCCTTTCGAACTGAGCTTTCGACGTTCCTTCCGGACGTGAAAGTCTCTTTTCAGATTGGCCGAAGAGGAGAATGTCGAGTTACAGCGGAGGAATTGATTGACCACAAACGACTACTCCAGTATCTTACGGAGAAGTTATATAAATTTTATTCATATGATTTCAAGACAGATAGATCATTCAAGGCTGTTTTGAAAGGGCTACCACAAGGTCAAAGTTTGGATGAAATATCCAGCGAATTGAAAAATTTACTTGGCTTTTCTCCTTCACAAGATATTCTTATGAAGAGAAAGGCTAGCGGCGAGAACACGCCAGTACGCTCTGGAATTATCCAGGAGCTTTAATTCATTTTAACCGTAATGAGGTTAATAATTTGAAAAAGCACGTTTTATGTTCCACGTGCGAGTAAAGTGGGAACATTATAGACGACATGGGGGCAGAATTCAAAATCTGACCCAGTGTCGTAGATGCCAAGGCACAGCACAAAAAATTGTAATTATGATTCCAAATGTATGATCTGTGGTGATAAAGATACGAAAGATACTTGTCCGGTGAAAAAAACCACAAAAAGTTTCAAATGCGCTGATTGTAGCGAAAATCATAAATCGAATTTCTGGGGTTGTCCAGTTCGAGGAAAAATTATAAATTCTCGTTCTAGACAACAAAAACAACAAATAAAAAATGTACCTGCTTCTTCAGGTACACTTCAAGAAAACACGCCCAAACGTGTTAATCCGATTCAAAATAGATTATTCTACCTCCGTCACACCATCCTACAATGGTGTGTCATCTCATGCTTCAGTGGCAGGTAGCAAAGCCAAAATAACGGCTACACCTACCACGCCCTTAATCTCGTTTGCACCCAACGCTTCCTTTAGTCCAATGGATCTTGGTAGCGTAACGGAAGAAAAATTAAAATACCTACAAGAGACTATGTTACCTATGATGATTGCCATGTTAAATTCTACCTCCATGTTTGAAGCTTTTCAAGCGGGGTGGGAATTTGCTAACAAAATTGTAATGAAATTAAAGTTTAACAATGACTTTAAATAATTATTTAAATTTATTAAATTGGAATGCTCGTTCATTAAAAACGTGCGAAGACGAATTTTTCAACTTCTTGAGGATACATAATGTGCATATAGCCATTGTGACCGAAACTTTTTTAAAACCAAGGGCCCTATTCTCACAGTCACGTCACCTAGTGACTAGAAAAAAATTTCCTTCTAGTCACTAAGTGACGTGACTGTGAGAATAGGGCCCCAAATATTAAATTGAAGAGTAACTCTAATTTTGTTATTCATCGATTTGATCGAATTGTTGGATTCGGCGGAGGAATCGCAATAGCGGTTAATCGCAGGATCATCAAACATTCCGTTACGCCGTCTCTTGACACCAAGGTGATCGAGAGTTTGGGTATCGAAGTTGAAACTGATCTTGGTATCATTTTTATTGCTGCAGCCTATTTGCTTTTTCAGTGCACTGGCGAGCAAATGAATTCCTTGAAAGGAGACTTACAAAAACTTACAAGAAATCGGTCGAAATTCTTCATAATCGATGATTTTAACGCCAAACATCGAGTCTGGAATTATGCTCAAAGCAATTCCAACGGTAAACTACTTTTTAATGATTGCTCTGCTGGTTATTATTCAATTTTGTTCCCGAATGGCCCTACATGCTATTCGTCTGTAAGGAATCCATCAACAATTGATTTGGTTTTGACAGATCAAAGTCACGTTTGTAGTGAATTGATTACACATGCTGACTTTGATTCTGATCATCTTCCAGTAACTTTTTCACTTTCTCAAGAAGCTGTTTCCAATCCCATTAACTCAGTGTTCAATTATCACAAAGCGAATTGGGAAAGGTACAAAACTTATATTGAGAATAATTTTAATCATGACCTTGATACAAAATAAAACTGACATTGATACGGCATTACAAAATTTAAGTAATTCTATAGTTGAGGCTAGCAATTTATCAGTACCAACAACACAGAAAAAATTTAATACTCCTATTATTGATGACGATCTTCAACTTCTGATTCGCTTGAAGAATATTCGAAGACGTCAATATCAACATTCTCGTGATCCTGCTATGAAATGTATCTATCAGGATCTACAAAAAAAAAATTAAGCATAGATTCACACTCTTAAGAAATGAAAATTTCGCGAAAGAGGTTGAACAAATCAAGCCAAATTCTAAACCTTTCTGGAAACTTTCTAAGGTTCTTAAGAAACCTCAGAAACCAATTCCAGCTTTGAAGGAAGGTAACCACATACTTCTTACAAACGAAGAAAAAGCTCAAAAACTTGCTCAAACAAAATGCAACAAAATCCAAACAAAATGCAACAAATATATAAAATGTTTATACCCTCTTATAAATAGGAATTCTAGGCTCTGCCTAAAGAACAAACTATTAATTTATAAACAAATATTTAGACCGGCAATGCTATATGCAGTTCCAATCTGGGCAAGTTGTTGTGCTACTAGGAAGAAAACGCTTCAAAGGATTCAGAATAAAATTCTGAAAATGATTTTGAAGCGTCCTCCCTGGTTTAGCACAAATGAGTTGCACAGACTCGCAAACATAGAAACATTAGAAATTATGACGAACAGTATTATAAGCAAATTCCGACAGAAATCGTTGCAATCTTCAATTGCAACGATTAGCTCTCTTTATGGTTTATAAGTTAGTTTATAAGATTTGTTTAGCTCCTTATTCAGAAGACAAGTAGATTTAAAACATCCTACTGAAAAAAATACTTAACTGCGAAAGCATATTATAACTTAATAATAATTAACTGAATCATGTAAACATTGGGGATGAAAAGTCACCACTTGTGGCTGAACACCCAATATACTAAATTAGAAATGTAATGCAAACAAAACAATATAATCAAATAGAAAATAATATATATATAAAAAAAGCAAACTTGTTATGACAGGTTCTATTCTTTCGATGCGTCGAGTACATGATACGCGTAACATCTTAGTGCTTCGAGAGCTCACACTAAAAATTATATTCCAAATAGTTTTTTATATAGAAAATTGTAACTGTCGAAAAAAAATCTGACCTAATTCGAAGACATCATCTCATTATTGAAAAGTGAAGAAAAACTACATATATGTGTCTATCGTAGAGAAATGGGTCGAAAAATAATTTTAAATAATAATAATTATTAACAATAAATGAAGAAAACCATAGCTTTTTGAATATTACATTAACATTGTAGGGTGAACTTAAACTTTTGACCGACAGTGTTGGAAATGATGTTCCGGTGGTACAGAAGTTATATATTTTTACTAATGAGTTCCAAAGTGAATTGAAATTTTTGTGTTAGTGTCTACCTAGTGACTTAAGGGGTTACATACCTTTTTATGCGCAAAATGTCAATAAAGTTTGAATTTACGTGAAGGCTTAAAGCAATGATTTCATTACATCAAACTAGTAGTACATTTTTCAGTGAAATAAACAAGCATAAGTTTGTAAAAATATATTGATAATTGGCGGAGTTATGGCTTTTTCCCCGAAACCCTTTTTTATTTAAGAGGTTTGCGGTGATCACGATTGAAGACCAATAGACCCACTAAAATCCCTAAACTCAAAAAAATCCATTAGTATATGAGTATTCTTTGTACCTTTTGCGATAAGTTGAATAAAAAATATTTTTTTCTTGAATTCGGGATCACTTTTCCTAAAAAGTGTTCTCGGTTTAAAGCTTTAAAAATTGTATTAAAAAATTCTCATCTACAAAACAAAAATTTCTGCATAAAAAGGAATCGTTAAGGTACGAGAAAAATTGATTACGATCAAATGTATTTTTTTAAGAAAATCGGTTGAGTGGTTTTTCGGCAATCGTGATCACGGAAAAACCATTTTTGGAATAACAAAATTTCGCGATAATCGCCCTAGTAACAATTGAGGTTTTATGGTTTTATGGTATAGCCATTCATAAATCTTAAATTGCACTAGTAGCGTGCTATAAAGCTTGAAATTGTTACTTGGGCGAGTTTAAAATTTCATGTTACCACTGCTCTTGGTAGACGAAGCGCGCTTGGAAGCGCTGTAACTTTCGATCTATGTCTCGGATCTCAGATAAAATAAAACGATTTTTTGAAAAATTAAAAAGTATGAAACCCCTTACGAAAAATAGGCATATTTTGGTGTTTTTATGGCGCAATGAAAAGATCGAGATAATTTAGAATGGGATTCATAGCACTTCTTGTCCAAATGTTCAAAATGTCAAAAAAATTATGTTTTCAAGCAATTTCATCACAAGATGGCGCCTGTGCACCGACTTGTTTTTCTTTATTTGAAGAAATCCTTAGCCGGAAATTTCCCATAATTTTTCACCTAGAGCCAAAACCAAATTGAACAATAGCAAGCGACATGTGTAGGATTTTTTTTTCGGATTTTGCTTTTTCGCGAAATGGCAGACATTTTAGTAGAAAAACGCTGAAGGTGCATTGACACAAAATTGCTTATTAAAAAAAATTAAGGGTTGCGTGATTTTTTTTTGAAATTGAAATTTTTTTTTGAAAAACAGCGGTTCCACCATTTTATTGGTAAAAAAACACCCTTAATTGAAAAATTATCTCAAAAACTCAACGTAGGGGTTAGGCATTTTTTACATAGAAAGTGTCTGCAAAGTTTGAAATAAATCGGTTTAATAGTTTTTGAATGGCAGTTAACACCGCAAATCGTGTTTTTCCAGAGATGTTCCATAAAAAGCTTTATCACCAAGTCGCTTGTAGATATTTTTGCATGAAAAAATTACAGAATGTTATTGAAATGATGTAGTATAATTTACAAAAGTTTCGTTAAATTCGCTGCACCCATCTTTCTAAAAAAAATTGACAAAAAAGCTGATTTGTTTTTACGGTGCAACCCTTAACCCCCCCTCAATGCATACCGTTTTAAACAACAGCCAGTACGGTGCCATGCATAAATAACGAATAACGTAGTACTTTAGGGGGTAGAGGGGTATAGCAAATTTGTGACGATGTGTGACGAGGGGGAATATTGTGACACAATGCTACGAGGGGGAGGGAGGGGTCGAAATTCGCCGAAAAAAGCTACGTCATTTGTGTACGACACCAATGGGTAGGGTTACGATATGGGTCGAGCTAACTAATTTTCGATACGCGCAAATCAATTATTCGAAATTTTATTCTTTTATGCGGAACGAGTACCTAAATAAATCAAATCTTTCCAACTCGCACCAAAATGAGCCGGTGTAAATATACCGAGTTTCAAGGTGTTCCACGAAGCTCAAAACAATCGGCTTTCCAAATTTGAGAACCTTCGATCTATTTTTTGCAAAAATTCTAGTGTCGCAAAAAGCAACGCGGTACTAGATTCATCGCAACGGCATGCTCTCAACTAGCACTGACATTGAGGGCCGTAACTCTTCAGTTGTGGTGTGCAAAGCAGTACACAGCTCACTGCATAATTTAAACAGATCTGTCGGGTTCGGCTACTGCTATCGTCTCCACTCCGACGTTCGACTAGAGAATGAGTTCGCCCGAGCAATGCTGAAAGTTATATATTCGAGGATGACGTCATCGGCAAAATCAATACAGCCAATCAGAGCCATGGAAAGGAGACATCACAAGCGCTTGGCCGCTGGAAGCCTAGATCTGTCGTCGTCCCCATCCCCAGCGGTAGCAGTGATCAAATGCAGCACTCATCGCAGCGCATTGTCTTAACATGCCTGGCTGCTACAACTGTTCTTTACGGTCCGACGTTCGACGGGAGAATGAACTCGCCCGAGGAATGGTATTCCTTAAATAGTCGAGGATGACGTCATTCATAGAAGCGTAGTGTGCTGGGTGCTCAAATCTGTCGAACGAGATGCTATAGCCACGATGCTACTTTTTTTCAATTTGTTTATTTGATAAGGCACGTATGCGTTAGCTTAAAGGTGCCATTTTTTCATTGTTTTACATTTTTACATTTCTTAAAACTAGGGGGTTACACATTTCAATATTATTTTGTTTTATATAATGAAACTAAAAAAACGATGCTACTTGTTTGGCAAAAGAGCAACTACTGATTCAAATAGGTCAGTTCAGTTCAGACAGTTACTTTATTTAATATTTCGTAGTATAATACATATTACAAACTATTTAAATGATATAGAATTCTTCTTTTCATATTTGAGTTGCTTTTGTACAGTTTATACTATTTCGATTATTATTATTTGTTTCTAGTTTACTCTTTAGAGATGTTGTTCAAATTTGATTCAATTAGGCACGCGGCACATTTATTTATAATTTTTCGTGTTCGATTGAATCGCGTAGGTGCTTCCTATTGACGGCTCTGCCTGAGAAATCTGCCTCACGAATGGCAATTTCCCTTTTTTGTGAACTTTTCAATTTTATCGATTTTCAAAAAACTGCTTTTATTGCAGAGATATTACATTATTACCAATATTTAAGTTAGGCGTTTCTGAATCGGTTGGTGCATAAATGATTGAAATCCATTCAGTAATAGCGGAGTTATAAGCGTGTAAAGCTTGCATAGTTTCGTTATATTGGACATATTTTAGATTTTAGAATCACACCTAGCCCCAGATAGTGGAGTAAGACATTTTCAATGTCAAAAAATCGCGATGCAAAAATAAAATCCTACGTACGTCGCTGGAGAAAGTAATTTGGAATATACTGCGAAAATTTCAGAACGACAAAAATCATTTGTTCGAATTACATTTCCATCCAGCTCAAAAAATTGGTTTCGAGAGAAACGCGGTTAAAGTTTTCTATTCACTCAGGGTATATATAAGAAGCGGCAGGCAGGCAGAATTGAAAATTTGAAGATTTATATATTATATTCGGCTTCCAAATTTTAACATTTCATTTTTAAGACCCTAAAGCATGTTTTAGGCCAATAAAAAACCAGCGCTGCGCAATATCAAAGTCAGTTGCTTATTCCTGATTGAATTTACCAAAACCAACGTTCAGTTTCAACATATCTCAATAGTAGTAGTTTCTTCTACTACTGATGTGCTTAATACTTCTCCTCCATCATCAAGGACGCATCTAATTTCCGACCTATTTTTTAAATCCTGTTCGAATAAATTTTCATGTCAAGGTTTACGCGAAATACTTCTTATACGATGCAAATGCAACTCAAAAAAGTTTCAAAATTTTTGAATTGTTTCAAAACCATGATTTATAGCAAAAAACTATTTTTGAGGCTTTCGTCACTAATAAATTAGCTTCGTTCTCATTTCCTAACTGCAGTTCAAGATTTTCGATTTTATGATTCTGGAAAGATGGATAGACTTTTCCAATGGTACGCTATGTTATGTCCTTTTATTAATATGCCATGCGCTTCTGGGACACCAGGATTAAAATGGCCATATGACCTTGACATTTTTTGCACGAAAAATATGTAAATTGTTCAACATGTATATGAAGAAGCATCTTCGTCCTAGTAAAAGAGAACAATGAACTCTGCATTTATACCCGAGTCACTCTATATTTCCAAATTGAAAACATGCTCGCATTATTCTTAAGAGGTCAGTGTGGCATTGTCGTGCACTGTATGATTCTATATTTATACTTTCTTTTGAATGTAATAGGGTAAAAAAAATCGATTTTTTGAAAAGTTCATGCCAGAAAGATCATAATTTGGGAATAAATGGCATTTTCCAATCGATTTCGATGATTAACAGGTCGTTATGTGAAGAAATAAATGTTAAAAAATATATTCAAATTTGCATTGTTTTTTGCACCGTATTGAGTATATTTTATAAACGTATAAAATCAGCAGATAATACAGACAACCACTGAGCATTTATGGCAACTAGTTATCTGCATTATTATCAAAAGGAATAGAAGCGATATAATAAAATTTGGTGTCGATGCTTTAAAGTAAAAACTAATTTAAAACCATACTTATTTCCACTGGTGTCATCGACCGTCCTCAGGATGCCTCCACACCTAACACACAGGTATATCCTCGGCTAAGCGACGACACTGGTAACGTTTCACATCTGACACCAAATTTAACCAACTTCAATTCCTTTGATCTGCCCTCGAAATTCACCAGTCCACCATCAATTAACCACCACTCACAATGGCGCTAATGAACTCTCACCATCACTATAAATAGTTTCCCCTCCATCTGTCGCATCGCCTATAGCTCTCGCAGCCCTGGCCGGATCCCAGCTGCGGACCAACAACAACCGCAGTGTGACCCAGGTTCAGTCCCAATCCCACGAGATGACAGTGCCAAACGATCTGATCGGATGCATCATCGGCAAGGGCGGTACCAAGATTGCCGAAATTCGCCAGATATCCGGTGCAATGATCCGCATCTCTAACTGTGAGGAACGTGACAGCGGCAACACCGACCGGACCATCACCATTACCGGCAATCCGGATTCGGTGGCCCTGGCGCAATATCTGATCAACATGAGGTAAGTTCCAATCTTTGACTCGAACAGGACACTCTTTACCTTTTACCAGTGTGCATTGTGTGAACTAAGGTGGGGACTATCTCTTCTGCGGGTACGCGTACTAGATCAACTAATACTAGTGTTAGTTTTACTACTACTTTTATGTACAACAGTATGCTGTTGAACTTTCTCTGTCTGTCGCTGGTTGAAAGGTTCTTATCGCAAACGAATGTTTTACCAATGTTTAATGGGAAGGCAGCATTTTTCGTTCGTCTTAAATCCTGTGTTTTCCATAACTGTAAACCAACAGCACTTACCCAACTCACCTTACTTCCCCATACTCCAGAAAAACTGACCCATCGCGTCATTGAGTTCCGAAATGCAACCATCGTGCCTCTTTTTCCTTGCATAATTCATCGATATCCCTCCGCTCATCACTCACTCTTTCTGCATCCTTGCCTGCGTCATTAAACTTTGAAAAAGGGGAAATACATCCCCGCGTATCCTGACATCAAAAGCTGCAATATACAGCTTGAACTCGTACACATATCACCACATAAACTCATTCATCGTCGACCGTTATGGCAGTATTTATGAATCCCTATGCCCGCGCAAATATCTCCAACAGGATTTTTCTGGTAAATTTATTTCCCTAAGCCTTTCCACTCAAATAAGTCCTTTTCGCTCGCAGACTTTTCCTCTTCGGTGCCTTTCTAAGCACGCTCACCAGATTTCAGATAGACGAAAAATCGTGTGACAGCGGGCGCGTGTGTATTCCAACCCACTTGGCGAAACCCGCTTACTTCCTTTTCAATTTTTTTCCACATAAACGGTATCGAAACTGAGTCTTCTTCATATACTCAATCGGAGTCGTGACTGCCTTGTTGATTGCGGGGTAGACTTCCCGTACCTTTGAAATATTTTCCTTTCCGTCACTGATGACACCGAATGACGCTTGACTAGACAATCACGAACACGACGCACCGTTTCGAGGATCATACTGGCAGCTGGTTTCGGCAATGTTTGGGAACATTGCGGTTTGTTCATCATTGTATAGCATTTTATGATGTGACAAAAATTAGCTGCAGCACGGAAAGAAATCCTTTCGTATTTTCCGGAATACCACGATATCATAATTACAATAATCGTGCTGAAAAGCAAGGTCACGTGGCTGCTGTTCACGGTCATAACATCAAAGGCGTTACTAATCAAGCATTTTAGTTGTCCACACTATCGCAGGTTCAAAGTTTGAAATTATTTACATTTGTAAGTCTGATGACCGTTATTTAGGATAAAAACTGAATTGTTTTTAGAACATCATATTGAGTGCAATCTAGTGAAATCGTCTTAGCACACCGGTGGCGGCTCGTTCAGTGGGCCATATGCGAGACTTCCGGATATAAATAGAAGAATGTCACTTCCGAATAAGTAGTAAGGAATTCGTTTATAAAGGAACATGGGCGAAGACACTAACTCTGTATTTCTAATGGTCACTTCGACCATCAAC
The DNA here is from genome assembly GCF_030247195.1 of Topomyia yanbarensis. Lineage (NCBI taxonomy): Eukaryota > Metazoa > Arthropoda > Insecta > Diptera > Culicidae > Topomyia > Topomyia yanbarensis. The sequence continues at coordinate 273,721,423 of NC_080672.1, read as the reverse complement.
AGTCAATTATCGAAACTATTACACCGCCTCAATAGCCTAATCACCGTGCTCCATCAGCCATTCTCTCTTGAAAATAACTTTTTTCCTGAAGACGACATAGTCCATTCCCTTCTTCATTATCACACTGCATCTTACCGAGCTGATTGTTTGAAAGCACTTTGACATTGTTGATTACTTCCAATTACTTTATCTCTATGTTGTTATTGGATTCTGTCGGCTTGCAATCACCTGCCGCAAGTAATAGTCGGGTACTGACTGCAATTGCATTACAAAGTGTGGCGACAAATTCCAAGATATGGCAATTAAAAGTGTCTGAGAAAGTAGAAATACAGAAAAAAACAAATCCTTTAGGCGTCAGTTTTTTGCTAAGAAGGAAAATGATGGTGATTATAGAACAGCAGACTCAGATTTTTGTTTAGTTTGTAAATTATTTAACGAAATGTTATTTGTTTATTCGCTAGACGGCTAACTCGCGGTATTTGAGGTTAGGTCTTAATCGCACATAAGAAATCATGGTTATGATAAATCTGGATAAAATGATTATTACTTTAGAAAATTATTAATCACAATACACGTAAAATTATCTCTGTATGGGTCTTCCTTGCAGTAAAATATTTATTTGCATTTAATTCATGGCCCTGACGTAAATCATTAAACGGAAATTGTTGCCTCGGTAGCCTATTTGAAATTCATGGAATACTTAACACATTCATTGGAACGTAAAGAAAAAAAAGCAGCAAACATTACTTTGGCATTGTGTGCGTTTTCCACCCCAATTCATCGACCGAGGGTTTAACAGGTGATTAATTTGCCATTTATATTATCAATAATTTCACTCTCGATTCAAGCGATAAAAAGCAGTAAAACAATCGCAAACAGTGCATGTTGAATGCTATGTGGGAGTAAAGGGTCATATAAATAATGCTAATCGCAACCGAAGCAGATGGTGGTCGAGATTTTGCGTGCGATCGGGATGGAATCGAATAATCATGCTAAAATTGTGGAAAATGGATATAGTTTCTGATTTAGGAGTACAGAAGGTAAGGTGCTGGACTCAAATGAACAGTTTGCAGGTTCAAGTTCCTCTTATCCTGTAGGCTGAGATTCGACTTCTGTGGTTCTAGAAAGCAAAGTTCAGAAACGAAATGTAGTCCTAAAACTGTTTTGCTTTGCTTCGGGGAGACCAAATTGCTATCATGGCAAATGCAATCATTGAGATTAACTTGAATTTTACATAGTGTTTGATCATAATAGCTAGTATGGAGCTATCTATGGTCTGGTCGGAAAGCCAATTGATTGGTATTCTGAGAACTATAACGGTACCTAATAAAACGAGAGCTAGCTTTAGTTCGAAGTGAATCGAAAAAGTTCTGGAATTTTCATTCGACTTAAAATAATGAGATTGGGCCGTGATTAAACGAAGAGTTGTGCGAAAAATTATTTCGAGAAGAGTGACGATTTCCTCAAAGAACGATGCATGAGAACTCTTTTCTTTGGTTTGTTGGCAATAGGATTAGTAAAGAGGGTTTAATTTTGAATACCTTAACAGCTTTTGAGGTTATATACAACTTCTGAAAATTCCAGATTAATTGATTTTACGACAATCGAAGTCACTTTTCATTGCTTTGTGCGGATTATTCTTAATTCAATAAAACCGCATCAGAACGCAAAGTAGGAAAACTTATTTTTACGCAGCTACTACTTTGAAAGATGAAACGAAACTCATTGAAGTATGCAATTCGTGTTCGGAAATATGTCATGGCTAGTGTTACCAACGATGTTCCCAAACCTGTGAACAGCTTGCTATGAATGCTGAAACAAATACATTGTTATATAACGGAAACCGAACCTGAAACAATACTCATGTTTTTGATAATTGCGTTTAGCTTTCATCCTGTAGAGTTTATACATCGCTCATGTTTTCTAAGGATTACGAACGTAGAATTCAGGAATCAGTAGCGACTGGCTTAAATTGCACGTTCCCCATGTTGATCGGAGATTTGAGACTTGCCAGGATTTATCTTTTCATAATTTCACTGATGGGAAGAATTGGGGAAGTGGTTAGGTTAGGGTTAAGGCTATTAACTACACAGAGAATATAGACAATTCGCAAGTATTCTTCATTCCCAAGGGATTAAAAGATACTTCTCGATGAGCAGATATATTAACAAACCCGAGGGGACATTGAGGTAACAGAACACCAACACCCCGGAAGAGATATTGTCATTCAAATTCGGCTTAAACCGATTTCGGTTTATAAACTTTTGCCGTAACTTGTTGGAAGCCATAGTTCAGTTTATAACCCGTTTTCACCAGAAATACCAAAGAAGGTCGTCGATACTGCAAAAATACTACTGTATTTTCGTTGTACTTAACTTGGTTCTCAGAACTTCCAATCGAACTGCCCGCGAACAAGGATTATGGAAATTTAACCTCATCAAAACTTTTCAAACATTCGAACGAAATGTGAAGGAATACCTTATTCTGGTGCAGGCTATATGGTGCGAGAATAAAACGGAAATTCACTGCCCTCCCAATTTCTGTTTCAGCCAGGTACAGTTTTATCCATTGTCTGGAGAGAACCAAACAATACCATACGTTAAGCCAAACCCACTGAACCTGGGGATGAAAGAGTTCGGAGGTATTGAAAAGAGACACCCGTGAAGATTTTTTAACAGATCGTCCTTCAGCGGAATCGAAAGGTGACATTTCTCCTACCTTGCTTGCACTCGATAAGTATTGGGACGCGAAGGCTCAATACAATGAGCCGAAGCATTGTTCGAGATTGTACTTTTTTATTTGATCTCGATCAAAATTTTACCCCTCTCGCTTCTATCAATATTCACACCTGATGTAGTGAATTGAAGTGACTCAATTTTCGATCAAAAAGAGTTGATCTAAAAGAGTGAGAGTATACATTCTAGTAAAGTCCATACAATTAAATTCAATTTTGTGCTACCACTTATTCAAAATTTAATTATTACACAGTAGAACTTATGAACAGATAGCGACGGTTCGAGCTCCTTGGGTACGAGCCAGTTTGCCAACTCATTCGTAATACTGTTAGAGCAGAAAGTAACACCTAACACTTCTGCTCTGCCGGATCGTGCGAATGTTGGGGGATTTCCTGCATTAAGACTATATGCAGCTGTGTGTTACTTAAGTATTCCATAAATACGGTGCCGCTCAAATTGATACCTGAGCTACCCTAAATTAAGTGGTGCGCATTAGCATCACTGCCGATTATATGTGAAAGCCCATTTCTACCACTGTATGATAAAACCCTTTTGAAATCATCAGCAGGTGATGAATCATAATGTGAGAGTGTTAGTATATTAATTCAACTTCTATATAATAATGCCACAACTGAACAATATTTCCTAATATTTTCATGGCAAAATACTGAAAATTTGACACCTCGTTAAAAACTTGTTGTGCGGTGTATATCATAACTCAAAATCTACTGATCCAATCTTTTTGAAGTTTTGCACTGTTCTTCTTCACATTATTTCCCAGGTAGCTTCAAGATCTTTTCTGTTTTGCTCGATTTTTAAATTTTTGGTTGCATTTTAAAGCCAAAATTCCGATTTTTGCTAAAAATTCTGTTAACGTGTTATTATAAAAATAAATATACTAAACATTCATACTATGTTGCGTTTCGGCTTCGCCTCATCAGAAACCGACACTAACACATTGTCGGAATAGATTAGCGCCGGCTTGACGCAAATCCCTTAAAACTAAAACACACTATGTGTTTCAATCAAACGACTGATCAAACGTGAATCAAAATATAGCATACTAAACATTGATGCAACAATTTCAGGGATAGTATAGAATTCTTCACAGAAATCTCATTAATCTATTTATTCAGAGTTGGTGAGATCGTTTCATGTTATTTTTCAATGTTTTTCTACCTTCATAAATATTTTCCTTTTTGCAAATATGTGCCAAAATCAAATACATTTTTCATTCTGGAAGTGCGAATATATTGCAAATATCCAATTGATACGTGGATGTATTCGCGCGGGGCTTATTGTATATGAAGGCGGCCTCAGGATGTACGTGTAGGAACAGGCATTCTTGAATAGGTCGTTGGATGTACAGTAGAGCTATCGCCTTTCATTTTCAGGGCTAAACTTGTGTACATCTATCGATGAAAACAAATATATCATCACGTAGATGCAAGCAAATTTCTTCCATAACAGCACTGCCGGACAGTGGGAAATGGATTGTACACACACACCGCATTTTTTCGAGGAGCCTCCTGAAGATTCACTGCCAATTGCATATTTTTCAATATTTTGCAGTGAAATTCAAGAAAATATTGTTCAAATGTTGCGTTATTGGAATGGAAATTAACACACTTTGCATCTCCAATTTAAAAAAAAAAAAAGTTATAGACGATCTTTTTTTCACCAAAAAGACGGAACTTGAAGATTCCTTTTGACATGTAATTTAACAATATGTGTGTTTTCGGTACAGAGATAATGAGTAAACGCAAATATCTATGTCAGAGGCCATTTTGCAAACCAAGATGTCGACCTCCAGTTTATCACAATTCTCTTAAACTCAATAAATATCGGTATTTTTGGAGGGAACTTGACAAGTAGACGCAAAATATTCATGTTTAAGGCCATTTTGAGAACCAAGATAACGACTTTCAGTTTAGTGGTCACCAGACCCACTCACCATGAAATGGGATTGATAAGTAGACGCCAAATATTGATGTCGGAGACCATTTTGAAAATTTAAATGGCGACTTCCAGTTTAGCAGAATTCTCTAAAATCCAATTAATATGGGTGTTCATGGAACGGGCTTGACGAATAGATGAAAAGTCGATGTCTGACACCATTTTGAAAATCAAGATGGCGTCTTCCAATTTAGCTGAATTCTTTAAATCCCAGTCAATATGGGTATTTTTGGAACGGGATTGGCAAGTGGACGATAAATATCGTTGTTAGAGGCCATTTTTAAAACCGAGATGTCGCTTCCGTTTTAGTGGGATTTTCAAAAACCCATTAATAACAGAAATTTTTGAAATTGGCTTGACGAGTAGACGCAAAATATCGATGCCTGAGACCATTTTGAAAATCAAGTTGGCAACTTTCGGTTTAACGGGTTCTTCAAACCCCAACATGGGTATTTTTGGAACGGGCTTGACGAGTTGATCGATGTGTGAAGTCATTTCCAAACCAATATAGCAACTTCCCGTTCAGCGCAGGTCTTTACACCCCGATCCATATGAATGGATATTTTCTGAGTAGGGTTGACGAGTAGACGCCAAATATTGAAGTATGAAGTATCTTCAAAACTGAATTTGTGATTTCTGGTTTAGTAAAATTCTTTGTATCCACAACATTGCGGGAAATTTTGAAATAGTGGTGATGAATTGAAGCCGGATGTCAATCCCGGAAGTCGTTTTATTATGTAGGATGGAAACTTCTGGTTTAGCGGAAATCTTTTTAACATTAATAATACAGTGAAAACACGATTTTATCAACACCCGATTTTGTGTGCCCCCGATTTTGTCAGCTTTTTACTCGATTGTTGTCATTTCGCATTGCAAAATGGACTCAGACTTTGATCTCTTTCAAGGAATTATCAAGCCCGCTTTAAGTTATTCATCTTGACTAGGGTTTAGAGATTTTCACTAAATCGGAAGAAGCCATTTTGTGTTCCAAAATGGAGTCAAACATGGATATTTAACGTCTACTAGTTCAACCAGTTGCAATATATCCATATTGATGGACTTAAGGAGAATTCCACTGATCCGGAAATTGCCATCTTGGTTTTCCAAATGGCCTTAGATATCAATATTTGGCGTCTACTCGTTAAGCCCGTTCCAAAAATTCCAAAAATAGATCAATATCAATCTTATTTCAAATAATTCCACCAAATCGAATCGCCATTTTTTTTGACGGCACCGATGGTTGCGTGGTAAGTGTGACCGCCACCTATCTCAGTTGGTCTGGGTTCAATCCCAGTCGAGGTCGTTGAGATTTTTATGAGATGAAAAAATCTGTGGTCTCGTACAACCGTCCATGAGTTGATGGGTCGATATCTAGTTACTAACAAATATCCTCCTCCCGTGTTACTTATGAAGTGCGCAGTAATAACATTCCTTCCCTTTTCATCCGCGATCTACGTTCATTGGTATCGGTATTGATCAATAAACACTTTAGGATTACCAGAAGTTGCATATTGAAAGATGTTTCGCTACTCCCAAGCAAAATTATTTACTGATCCCTGTGCAACTGCAGCTAGTCCAGATCGATAACGGAGTAGCAGCTAGGGGTGAATGCACAAGCTCAAGCTTAAACCGGAAGTCGCCAGTTTGGTTTTAAAAATTGTGTCAGGCATTGGTATTTGGCGTCTACTTGTCAAGCCCGTTTCAAAGGTACGCATATTAATTGGGTTTTAAAGAATTCCACTAAATCGGAGGTCGCCATTTTGTTTTTGAAAATGGTGTCAGGCATCGCTATTTGGCGTCTCTTCGTCCATCCTGTTCCCAAAACACTGATATTGTAGTTTGTGTCGAAAGGCATATTCAAGAACCGTCTTCTAAGTCTAAGGTTTTTTGCACGGTTTTTGGGATTAACACGGTGTTGTTTTACATACCCCGTGTAAAAAAAATCTTAGTGTACACATTTTTATCCATAATTTGAGTGTCTAAAACGAATTGTATTAAATAAAACTTAATTTAAGAAAACTTCGTTGACATTTCGATATGCTTCATACATAGAGCTTCCATGCCTTTAACAAAGTTGTTTGTAGTTAAATTTTCAACAACTTTGCTAAAGACACTAAGTTTCCGAAATTTGTATGAAGAGGTAATTCTCCATAAATGCTACCATAAATATTAATTACAATTTGTTTCCGAAGACGCCGTTTTATGTTCTAAAACTTCTTCGTAGAGCTATGAAAGTCTTTCTCTTATCCCCAATACATTTAGTTAATTTAATGCTTTTGATATGATTGCCTAAAAGAAACGATTTTAAATGACTAATTCCAGTATCACGAATATGAAAAAAATCTACGATTCTCGACCCTGGTGGTAATTACAACCAAATGCTTGATTAGTAACGATTTGAATTTTTAATTAGGTATAAGTCCTTTGATTCGACATCATGGCTACACGGTAAACCCTCTAATCAAAAAAGTATATCTTTGCAGTTGTAGAGCATATGTGAATCGTTTAACATTTTTAATCGATGCAATAGCGAAAAAGCGTGGAAACGATTGCTTAACCCTTTCATGCCCAACTTTTTTCTAGTGCATGTAGGGTTTCAAAACTATTTTTTCTTGAAAACGGTGGGGCCAAGAAACACGAAAAGCCTATTTTCATAAAGATAGGTGCTTCCATGGCAGTGCTAGAAGCTGGTCAATTTTTACCTTCTAATGCTCAATACAATTCTCCTAAAATAATTACAATAGTTCAATTACGTAGAAAACGTAGCCAACGACAGTCTAAATTGATAAGTTTTATCAGATTTCAATAATATTGCACCATAACGAAGATATATGAAAAAATCATTTTCTGTCGTCAACGTAAACTGTCTCTGGCAGCACTGCTCCATCGGAATCCAATCAGACTAATTGCAATAACTACAGTTCTAGAGCTGATCCTTGTAACTGTTAATACTCAAATTAAAGGCAATAATCACATTAATGAGCCTTACTTGATTTTGTGAGTAAATCTCGCCTCAATCAAAAGTTATAGCTGTTTAAAAACGTTGTTGTCCACAAACAACATGGGCATGAATGGGTTAACATAAATGAAAAAGACGAGTTTATGAATATTAAGCAATGTGTCCTGAATTCTAATGATTTTTAATCTCAAACCCAGTGCGTATCGCCTTTAACATTTTATTTATTTTTGCATAGTCTCTATTTTAATTTATGCCTACACCATCGAAGATTAAAGCTTTAGTTAAACTTAATCTACCGACAGTGTGATTCTCTCCAGACCCAGACGACTACGCTGACTAAACTGTGACTAACTTCCTAATCGCATTACCGCCACATTCCTCCAGTCTCTGAAATGTCGCACCACTCCTAGTGTGTACTGTTTAAAAAAAAAAACACGCGCGCCACAACTCATACACATCACCATCAAAACACACGCACACACCCCGCACCATGCCATGTCCACCCAGTACTCCCCCTGCCACGATTCGTAAAGCCTGGCCTGTTTCCCCCCTAAGAACCGCAAATCCTTCTTCTCTCTACCTAACCGGACAACTTCCTCCTTTCTCCTTTCCCAACAGCGTCGAGCTGCAGAAGGCGAATCTAGGCGATGACAGTACCGGCAGCGCAGGTTCCGGTCCCGGCGGTAACCCGCTGCTCCAGAGCAGCAACAGTGGCAACAACAGTAGCTCCAGCAACAACCCGTCGTCCTCCGGTCTCGGTGGTAATCCGCTCGCATCGGCCATCCCGTTGGCTCAGTTGCTCTCGAAACCCGGTGCACTGAATGCCCTGACCAGCCTGTCGGCCCTCGGCGGACTTACCGACCTGCTCGGTAATCTGTCCAGTGGCAGCACCGGCACCGGACTCGGTTCTATTCAGACTACCGGTATCAATCGGCCCAAGACCACCCGGATGCGGTCCCCGAACAGCAACAGCAGCATGAACGGAGACAGCAATAAGAAAAGCGAGCGTAATAAGTTTAATCCCTACTAAAGCCGCGCTGGCGGTGGTGGTGGTGGTGGTGGAGCTTAAGTAACTTCCGGTCGTAGAAGCATCCATGTGTAAGAAAGCGAGTAGGTTGGTAGGAAAAGTTTAATTGCGACGACACTTTAGCGTAGTAGGTTTTTCAGTAGGAATCGAGGAGGGTGGAAGAAGCGAAATGGGAAAGTCAAACATGAATTTATTATAGCTCTGACGATTGGAAGAAAAGTTTTGCCGGTATTTTTTTTTTAAATATATTTTCGTCGAATGAGCTTCTTCCGCCCTCCGAGTCGTTTCCACCCCGTAGAGTTGGTGACACCGCACTGGCATCAACAGCATCGTGCAAGCAAAAATCCATCTCCAGAGGGAGAGATTAGGACAGGAAAGGCGAGGCAAAAATACTGAAGCAGACGAGATAAAAAATTATTTATAGAGTTTAATTCAATTAAGATTTAAAATAGGATCACGATCAGCAGCAGTCGACGAAGAGAGCAATGATTTTTAGTAATTCCTTTTGCTACTCGGTTACGTTTATCTGGCTCTATGCAGTTCTAAATCGGCTAGCGAGAAATGCGCGCTGTCAACCAAACGACATGCGAAACAAGCACACATCCAGCTCCCGAAACTCCCTTTTGTGTAGCGTCGTCGTAAGTTTGATGGCCGGCACCGGCGCTATAATTAACTGCCTCGGCTCATCGTGCTAAAATTATCCGCGAATGCACGTCGCCGCAAGGTCCTGAGCCTGTGGCGAGAAGAAACGAAGATTGATGGAAGTTTACAAATTGTTTTTGTACTTGAATTGTGGTTCTATTTGTCAAACCATCCCCCCAAGTAGGTGATTTTTGTGCTTCATCACAATACACTACCTGGATCAAGCGTATTGGCTCCATCAGCTTTATTTCTGCCTTTTATCACTGGCAGTAGGCTGTAGAATTAATTAGTGTAGTTTACTTTGAGAGCGAAACTTAGGGAACAGGCGAGTTCAGCACGTGCGAAATTCCAACTCGGAAAGGCTTTGGAGGTTGTATTGAGGAAGAATAAAGTGCTTTATTTGTAAGTATAGATTTTTTTAAATTTTTTGGCTGTTTGGCAGAGCTCCGGTTGAATGTCTGTTTTGGTCATTCTTGTACATTCTGGCGGCACCGAATCAGCACCTTTTAATTTCCACATTCAAACTAAGTAATCGCTGTATTTGGCGTTCCGATGTTCAAAGGCGTTTTTTCGGAATGTTTTGATCGATTCACGGTGTGTGTGGTAGATTATTCTAAGGAAATAAGCATTGCTAAAACTTCGGGATATGAGGGAATGAACTTTCTCCTATCATAATGTTGAAACCCTATATGCGGTAGAAAAAAGTTGGGCCTGAATCGGCTATGACGCCTATTTCCACGATTTTTTGCAGAAAAATGTTTGAGTATGGATAACAGTGTCTTCAGATGAACTTGAGACTTTTCAAAGACAAAATTCAAGATTCTACTTGATAAAAGTCGCGATATCTTTTTAACGTGAGGCTATACTGTCCATAAAAGCATAAGAGTCCCATATTGAAAAACAGCAAGCCCAGAAAAACGCTGTTGAAGATTTACATTTTCATTGAGCCTTATGGATGGGACAACCATGTTTTGGCATTTTTTTCGATATTTTCTTAACAAACCTGGAAATCTTATTTGTGTATTGTGATTCAGTGGTGATACAGAATACAATCCAACAGATAACTCATTTTCGACCAAAATCCATATGGGACTCTTATGCTTTTATGGGCAGTATATAGAAGTGTTATTTCGATCACGAATTCGTTGCTTTTTCATTCCTTTGCTTGTTCTCGATGATTGCTCATGTAAACTTGAATGAACTTACTCCTCCGCCAGCTCCTTTGTGGTAAACTATATAAGTCGCGTTTTCGCTGCAGTATTAGTATTAACACATTTGTATGTTTTCTTAATTAAATTAGGTGTTTCTCGGCATTGAATTAAAGTTAGACCAGTGTATCGGCATCGGGGGCTACTTTACGCCACGGAGGCTACTTTGCACTATAATTAGAGAACAATATTAGATGTTATCGTTAAAATGTTACGTTGTTTAATGACGAAATTTAAAAAGGACCAACAAATGTTTTGCTTTTGTTATAAAACAACTAAAATTTGAACAACAAGCTCAAATATTGCTCTCTAATTATGGCGTTAACTAGCCACCGAGGACGGTAATTTATTCTAAATAAAGGTGTTTTATTCTACTTTCAGAAAATAATACTGAATTAGACCGACTGCTTGCGAATGGACTTTTTTGGACTTTCATCGTCCTTCGCACCCTGGACTTGACCTCAGAGATATTTTTTTTCCAATTTCGATCTATCTGTAAAACGTCCTGAGTCGTCTTTGCAGTTTTCTTGAAATTCAATACTTTTGGATTATGCGGAATTGCTCGCAGTTACCAAATCTGGTAAGAACTTCACTGGACCTTTGTGAGCTTAAATGGAAAATAGCAAAGTTTTCTCCAGACACTCTTGCTTATACAGCATGGAATTTATCGTTTTGTTGGTGGTGAAAAACTTGGTTTTGAGTCGGCAGATGCAAATTCCTGACAAGATCATCAGTTTTTGGACACATCTATCAGCGAAAACAATCGTGAATTTACCGGGGACATCACCTATTATTGTGCTCAAATAAAACTTTTGCCAGGGAACCGGCCTGAAATCAATCCTGGTACAGGTTTGATCCTCCATGAGAAGAGCTTCGTTTGTACTTCGTCAAAATCCGGTCGTACATCTTCCGGGCGCGTTTTCCGGCCACAAGATTCTACTTAATCGTACTGATCGGATGCTTGAAGACATAGAATCAAACGGCAACCTGCCCGCCGTCGGATCTTCCAGACGGTAGTACGGCTGGCACCGTATTTTTGGCAACATCCTAACCCAAGAGTTCTAGGTTTCTCGACCTTCCCGTTCAGCGACCAATCAAAAGTTTCAGCACGACGTTTGTTTTTAAACTTCCGGGTCACACTATTGCGATCGCAAAACCGCTTAACATCTCCCACGGTAGAATCGTCAATTTTCAAATTTTTCGCGATATTCCGAATTGGATTGAGCATGTTGGGTTTTCGACGTGGCTGGGCAGGATAAATTTTCTTTTATCGCGTCTTCCATCTAGCACAGCTTTTTAATATTGTACCTATCAAGAAGAAATTTTCACCATTGAAACACGAGTTCTTTAAAAAAAAACAATCGCTTTCAAAACATTCTAAGTCCGACTGCTAAAGCTGTTGCAGAATGAATAAAGTGTCCGAATTCTAAGTAGACCGTACTTCATCTTCTACGCTACCACACTTTCCACTGAATGGCCTGTTTTAATTACTCCTCGACGTTCACACATGGAAGCAGCTGCTTCACAATCGTCCGTCCAGAGTACAACAATTGAATTTTAGTCCGAAGTATTGGTCACCTCGGCTGTTTCAGAATAGATGACAAAATCTTTCTTAAAATATTATTTCATTAGTATACTGATTTGTGATACCAGAAGTTAAGAAAACTAAACGTTCCCGTCCATAGTTGCAAATTGCTTGCCATATGATGTATTTTTTCATTCTGAAGCGCTTTCATGATGAGATGCTCAGCATGTCATATTTTTCTGTCACCTGATCGAATTCCACCACTAAGTAGCTTACGTGCATTGTCTTTTCATATTATATAAATTACTAGACGGATTGGTTGCAGACAAATTTTTCTGGAGCTATTTTCCTACTAAATTTGGCAGTATCACTGCTTCATGGCATAGATTAGTGCATTCTCCACTCTGCACAGTGGTTTTTTTTCGCCAAAAACGTGTGAAAAATTATTCACGCGAATACGGTAAAGCGTACAGTAATGATGTTTTCTGGGATGTTTTATGATGATCCAATACCTTGACGATATAGTTATAGTGATTGATCCCCCATGAAGTGAGATATTTGCCACAATTTTTTTTCAAAGTATGAAAAACGAGATAAAGTATTCAGAAATGTCAAAAAACTTGTTTTTGCGAACATCTTTACTGAAGACCAAAAATCTCTTTTTATAGTACACTCGAAGTTATTGACCGCTGTTAGCGAATGACCCCTTAAAAGATTTTATTCAACATAACTTCTTCAATATCCTTAAATATCGTAGATAAAACTTCAGCTTGTTCAAGAAAGTTGTTCGTCTTATTAAGATGCATATCTTTCCAGAGAAGATCATCGGTCAATCTCTTTCGACTTAGAAGTTATTGGGTAATTCTTGGTAAAAGTAGTAAAAGTTTTAAAAGCGATAGCTTTTGAACGGGCGAAAACGAGCAGGTAGCTCTAATTGCAATTAGAAATGTTACATCAACACTATAAAACTTAATAGAGATCACTTGTCTCTCGGTGTCTCCAGTAGAGTTATAGATGATTTTAAAAAAATAAAGCTTTTCAAAAAATGTCAAATATTTTTGAAAATACTCAAAATAAGAAAAATTATGCGTTAATAAAAATTGTGTATTTTGACGATTGAAATAACTTTGTAGAATATATAAAACCCGTAGGAATGATAATAGTAATGCATTTAAAAAAGAGACTTCTTGTATTCAGCAAAGATATTCGTAAAAAGCAATCTACACAACTTTTCCAAAGACGTTAGATAATTTCTTTTACCAAAAAGAATATTTTGTTGAAAACTCTCACTTATAGGAGGATTAATCACGAAAATCTATCTATGCTATGTTTGATGAGTAATCCGAAAACACTATTGACGTAATCTCAGTCTTTTTCCCGTTAACAAGCAAACACCATTTGAAACACTTTATTTCTCAAAATATACCAAATTCTTTTGAAAATACACGAGGTAAGCCATTGTTGTAGTGAACTGAAGATCTCGAACTTGTGAAAATGTTATTTCAAAAGGTATATTAATGATTTGGCCACGAACAACCAGCAATAATGTCGAAGATATTACAGATTTAGACTTCGTGTCTTCGGCAAAGTTGTTGGCAAAGACTTGCTCTATATTATTGCCGAAGACAATATTTTAATATATGCTCTTGTAAGAAACTTTATAAATATATCTCTGGTACAAAATTAATGCTGAGCGAAATTTGGCTCTAAAATTTCAACATTTGAACAAAAATTTGACAAAATCGGTGTTGACATTATATGAGCCAACATTCGGAGAGATAGGGAATGTAATGATAGCTTAAGTGAAAATACCTTTTGAACGATGAAAATGCAAAACTTTGTAAAATTGTCAGAACCCCAAGTTTTTTTTACGAAAATGCCTCAAAATCTAAAAAAAAGGTTGTGCATATATTTTAAATCGATTTTTCTGCAAATATTCGACCAAAACAAGCTTCTGAGAGGGAAATCTCGTCATGAATTATCACCAGTAAAATGTTTATCGTTTTAAACATAAAAATAAATTCAGTGTGTTTGGATCATGAAAAAGCTAACAATAAGAAAGTTCTCCTAACAGCAACTTATAACATATTTTAAAAATTCATACTATTTGCAATCAAAACTATTATTTTATTATTGAATATGATTCAAAATCCCATTTGGAATCAAAATGATTATAACAAAAAGTTTCGAAAATGTAGTAGTTTCCGAGTTATTTAAATTTTGCTTCAACAAAAACAAGAATTTTGTTTGATTACTGCCTTTTTATAAGTTATTCGCGTTTCTCCAATAAGAATAAAACGTTTATAAAAATGCCCGTGAAATTTTATGTAACTTTTCCTTTGAAATCGAGACGACATTGTAAAACGTTGAAGAACTACATGAAAACAATAAAAATATGATTAAACTATATAGTTTATCATCAGACCCTATGTTTTAATTGTTTTTTGTAGCTTGATAGCTAGTTCCCAATAGCGCCTTGATTTTAAAAAGAAAGTTACAGGAAGTTTTAGGACCCTTTTGGAAAACTTATTGTTCTTGATGGAGAAACACAATTAACTTATGAAAAGGTCGTAATCAAACGAAATAATTGTATTTGTTGGAACAATATTTAAAATATCTCGAAAACTGCATTTTAATTTTTTCTTCTTTTGGACATTTTTATTTTAAATGGCTTTTGGAAGCATAATCAATAAGAGAATAGTACTTTTGACAGCAAATAGTACGAATTTTAAAAATATGTTAAAAATTGTTGATAGGAAAACACTAATTGCTTGCTTTTACATGATTTAAATAAACCGAAATTTTTTTGTTTATGTTTAAAATGATGAAAATTTAGTTGTTGCTATTTGATGATCGCATAATTTCACGAATCAATTGTTTTTGTTGAAACAAAATTTCAAATATTTCAAAAACTATCGCCTTTTGGAAGATTTTTATTAAATGCATTTTGATTTGAAACGACATTTAGAATATATTTCAGAATAAAATTACAGTTTCGTCTGTCAATTTGTATGAAGTTTGAAAACATAGTTAAAGTTATCGTTAGAAATACCTTTTTCCTGATAGTTTCTCTATTCCACAATTGCACTTAACATGTTTCTTTTCTCTTTCGGACTTTATTGCCAAAAGATAAAAAAATATTTATTATCGTGATTTAATTTTTGAACATAAATTTATGTTTTAGTGAAAAATATCCCAAAATTTTTTTCAGTGTATATTTTTCCGTACTGAAGTTTTCTTTACTTGCAACTTTTTCTCACATAGTTGTAAAATACGGTAATCGATTTTCTTTGGAAAATGCTGCATAAAAAAATTTCTACGCCTTTTCAAAAAATTGTTCTTGTGTCAAAATATTCTAATTGTAATTGTTTTAGGCTTTAACCAAAAGGTCATTCGCCGGGTAAAGTTTTGTTCGAATAGAAAATGGTCATATTTTATGACTGGCCACTTTCTCATGGAATCCCCCTCTACTGATAACCACCAGTTTACATAATTCTTCCCAATTGAATATGAAAAAATCCGTTTCATAGTGCCAATGGCAATTAATGTTTCTTGGATCTACAGCAACAGTTTGCATGTTAAACAGGGTATTTTTTAATCATACTTCTGATCAAGTTTTGGTGCAACCTGCCTAATGAAACTCCACAAGGCGTCAAGTTTCATTTTTAAATGTCTATAAAATCATAGTCCCAATTTTTTTTTCGTAAAAATCGTAATCGCAGTGAAAATACATTTCGGCCTGGTCAGTGTCTGCTAGTTTGAAACCTGTTCGGAAGCTTCCCGCACCTATTTAATTGGCCAGTATTAGATAGTGTCAAAACCCTGAAGAAAATCCATGATGTGATTGTTCAAGAGACCACTGCGTCTGCCAACCAAGTGGCAGTTTGTGGTCCACATCGTCATCCGATGAAGCAATCGCTTTCTGAGACGAAATAGTTATTCTGGAACAAACGAATTTTGGATAATTACTAAGCTACCTTCGGTGCTTAACCCTTCATAATGCCCAGAGTTTGGGGCTATTAATGGATGTTATATTGATGTTACTGGTTATTATCTGATTAACAGTAAATAACCCCTGGATTCTGAGGATAAGTTGAAAAATGAGACCACAGATTACAGACGATCATCTATTAATTTAATTTTTTTTCTTTGTAATTTTTACCGCTCATAAACCAAATTTTCGGATTGAAAATAGTTATTTTCACAAATTTGCATCACCAACTTATAGGGTCTAGAGTATTTTTTTTTCTAAATCGAGCTAATTTTATTATCCAAAAGGAAACCGCCGTATTTTTTTTTTTCAAAAAACTTCAATCTGACACTTTTCACTGTATCTCAATAATAAGAGAATAAGTAATAAGAAGAGTTGCCAGCCTTCTAGCAAGTAGATTTCATAAGATTGGAACACTTCTCACTTCATATTTCTGCGTTATGAACGTTATGAACGAAACGAAAAGGTGGCAATATAGTTGCCACTGCCTTATAAAGGGTTAAAGAAACTTGTAGTAGCGAAGAACTGAGTAAGAGCTTTCCGATTTATTTTTGTATACGGTGAATTTTTGTAAGCGGGGCACATTTTTTCGCCATTTAATATCTCCGTCATTTATGAAAACTGTTTCGGTTCCGAGCGGTTTCCTTGAGTAGATGACTATTGTAAAATGAAAACGTTGTTAAGGACGTGGCCAGGTGTGTTGCAATGAGCAGGTCTACGTCATTGCAGATCGTGGCGAAATCTAATATAACAATGGTTATGCTCAATTCTGCAACTCCATGCACAATTTGTGCATGTGTTAGTGCTACGATATGCTATGCTAACCTGCGTAATGAAGCTCTACAAAAAAGTTTTCTTATAGAATAAAATCATATCCAGGTATCAAATTCAATCCAATATACCAGAGAACTTTATATATCTGCTGCTACAATTGGCTTGCCAAACAGGATGCTTCGTGCTTCATTCGTTCGATGCAGCGCATTCATTAAGTTATTTTCGGTTAAAATTCAACTTCAGTTGCAAACTAAAATTTGGTTCTAGTCTAACTCTGAGCAGAATAAATTAGCAAAAATGCGTCAGACATAGATTAAATAGTTCGCTTATGCTCTAAGCTGTAGAATAAGATTACGTTCTGCTGTCAATCTGGTCATATATAACATAAATGCTATGGTTTATGAATAAATTTATATTTCCCCTGCAAGTGAATAAATGAGTGAGGCGTTGATACTGAATGCTGGTATCTACTAATCGCAAAAATAGGTAACTGAATCTGAGATTTCGGACCACTGATTAATTGTATCTTCCATCGTGTTAGATAATAGCAATATTTGATCAGTAGTAGAACGTTGCACGCTAAATATCTGATATAATTTGCATTTTCAAAGCTGTAAAATTGAACATCATGGTTATCGTTTTTTATGGTTGATCTTTATGCAGAAGTCATTATTTTGCACATCATTCATAATATATTATTAGTGTTCGGGTTAACAGTGTAACTTAAAATCGCATCAAAACTTTTGATTTGCAGCATTATTACAGGAAATTACCTAAAATAGTGACACAACAAGATAACGATAAAATCGCGACAAATCACCAATTTGGCCAAAACATTTCAAAATTATAGCCCTCAAGCCAACCCTATCCCAGACAAATTTTCGCCCCAAGAAAGCCATAATTAATTTACCACTAAGCGCATTAATCGCAGTTATTTTCCCGTGTAAACTGGTGCCTTTCTGATCCAATAGTCGCCGCCGCTGCCAGAACCCTTTGAACGAGCTCAAAACAAAGAACACCAACTTTCACGACGAACCCCGTATTTTTCGTGGAAAATCTTTTTTTATTAGAACCTTCCACCCTTGCACCATCTTCTTCTAAGAGATCTTCCATTAAGTTGATTAACTGTTTTAATTATACGAACCGTTCTCAACGGCACTTGCCTCTCAAGAAATTGCTTCGTCCCATCGAATCTAAATTTACCCAAAGCTATTCTATATTTACCATCGTTTCGCAAACAAAACTTCGGAACTGATATTTTGCTATCCTGCATGTTTTTATGCTCCTCCTGGTGGTGGTGCCACAAGCTAAGCTGTCAAACCTTAAAAGTTTTCCACTACATCACGTGTGCGACGGGGAAAAAAGCACCTAATTCAATTTAAGGGGCCCACTTTGGCCGGATTCCGGTGCTACCTACCTGTCTACCTCCCCTTCCTTAGCTCTTTCCTCACGGCATAGAGTGACATTCACTCATGCCGGAAAACTGTCGGTAATGAAATTTTGAGAATCAGGATAGGAAAAAAAACAACAACAACAGCCCGGCTGTCCCGAATTCCCCCGGGGGCGAAACCGTACTCACTCTTCATTATGGGAAGAGGTGTGTACTTGGGATCGGGGCTGTTGTTTGCCTTCTCGAAGGGAATAACGCACGGCGGAGACGGAGAATCCTTTTAAAAGTATCGATGCCACGTTTTCACTTTCGTCAAGACTAAATTTCCTCGTTTATTCCACCATGTGCGGCCAACCATGTAGCCTCCGACGGTAGAGGAAATAAGAAAATAATATTTCTGAAAGCTCAACCTCCGGAAAATTGCGCCTAACTTTGTCGAACGCGGAAATAATTACCGATCAATCAGAAGGGAAGAAAGGAAAAAAGGAAAGAAAGGTTAAATCAGGTGATCCACCTACTCATGTGTCGTTTTCAAAGATTCATACTGTCAAGTGTAGCAACCTTCTCGTGCAGGCGTAGGACCCCGAGTAGCGGTTACAAAGTGAATGAAATCATTATCTAACCTCGTGGGATTAAATAACCAATAGGGTCACACAAATTGGAATATAAGCGAAAAGCCCCGTGACACGCGGGGATATTTTTACTCCATCACCGCCGTACACGAGGACAGGAAAATGTATGGACCTAAATTGGAAGATTACCCCGTCTCTCTCTCTCTCTCGCCGAGGGATTCGGTGCGTGTGGTAAAATCAGATTTTAATGAGCGAGGGAGATGAAAAAATAAGTTATGTCCATGCCACTTTCTCCCCGTGTAGCTACCCTTACCCTCGCTGTTCTCGTCGTGTGCCTCGCGTTTGCTCGAATTTCCCGACGAAGGAGGAAATTAAAACTGTGTAAACGCTGAGTTTTACGACAGTTTAATGACTCAATTTGCTATCTGCCTGACAGTTTGGTTTAGGGGAATGGTGCGTACACGCGCCAGTGTCAATCCAGGAACAGGTCTGAATGGACTGGTGACGGGTTGTTTTGGATGGGGCTTATTGTTTTGCAATTACCATCTAATGACGATTATGACAAGATTTTTCCTGGCTGTCGTCAGGGGGTATTGTAGAATAAATTAAATGATTTCATCGTGTTGTTGTCGAGCTTGCTTCGAACTAAGTTCGTTTACCTACCTAGGAAGAATGATGAATTTAAATGTTTTGTTAGTTGTTGTTTCGGTTTGGATGAGACCGAAATGTGTAGGGAATTTTCTATCACCATATGGCCCTAAAATCAATTTAAACAGACCAATTAAGTTCCAGTATTCCCGAGAAATTAACATATGTTTACAAAAACATTCATAATGGGGAAATGGTATAATGTAATGCCATATATGTTTTGTTACTTACGTACAATTGAATTGGTTTTACTTTGTGTGCCATAGTTTTTCCTGATATCATATCCCCAATTATTGGATGTAATGAACAACAGTAGGAATAGTTGAACAGAAACGACTTAACTGGAAGAGCAGACGAATGAAAACAGTTAAAGATCATAGTTGCTAATTAACCCTTTCATGCCCAACTTATTTCTAGCACATGTAGGGTTCCAACATTATTTTTCCTTGGCATTGTTGAGGTCAAGTAACACGAAAAACCTATTTTGGTTAAGAAAGATGCTTTGCTGGCGGGTGCGCGACGTTAGGCACAAATACGTTAGACATAGTGAACGATTGACGTAATATGCGTTAGGCATAATGAACAACTGGCATAATGTACGTTAGGCATAATGGCCGATAGGCATAATTCACAAAAAAAGTAATCACAACACTTTCTTTATTGTAGAAATTATTGCTTGAGGTGTCAGTATTATGTATTAGAGTGGGACATGGTTATATAAAAAAAATAAAATTTTACTCCGAGTAACTTTTTGGGTCCCATTTAGCTCCCAGAACAACTGTAAATTTTTAGCTCGATCGGTGAAACTATATTTTTGAGCCCACGGTTTAAAGTTTATATGGAATTTCGCATGGGAAAATTATCTTTTTAAATTAATTCTTCCAAGAGTCGCCCGTTACCTCCTAAAAATAAATAGATGTCTGATTTTTATAGGAAATATGTCAAGGAAACAAAGTCTAGAAGGCCGCAAAACGATCTGATACTCGTGGAAAAAATTATTAAGTAAAAACCGATTGATGCCCTGAAGATTGATGAAAATTTCACTTTTCATAGCATCACTGCTTCTGACGGTCGAATTATATACAAATTTTTTAACTTTCTCTTATTATGTACAAAAGAAGCCTCAATTTATCCCTCAAAACTCTTGCGAAATGGTCAAACAGTATAGGCAAATGATTTAGACACATTAAGAGAAGATTAAAACAAAATTGCTTATAATTGTACAACCAACAGCAGTGATGCTAGAAAAAATGAATATTTTATCAATCGTCAGAGCATCAATCGGTTTCTGCTTAATAACTTTTTTCTGGAGGGTCAGATCGTTTCGTATTTTTCGAGACTTTGTTTTTTCTGTTAAAAAAACTGTCCTTTAAAAGCCACATAACGAATTATTTTAGGAAGTAATGGGCGACTCCTGGAGGAATTATTTTGTGAAAGTTAATTTTCCCATAAAAATCCCAAGCAAACTTTAAATAGCGGGCGCAAAAATATAGTTTCATGGATCGAGCTAAGAATTTGCAAGTTGTTCCAGGACCAAAATGGTACCTAAAAAGTTGTTCGGAGCTGGAATCTATTTTTTGTCCCACCCTATTATGTATGTACATGGTTGTAGAATGCATTACGAATACAATTGTACACAAATATTGAAAAATAAGGCAAAATAAGCAAGTTTTGGATCCTATGGCAACTTGCAGTGTTGTCGACAGCATTAGGCTACCGATGTTATGTTTGTGACGATATCTTTTTTGTTTCGGTAACTCGTCACTTTATACGAAAAAAGTCTCCCTTGTATCAGACAGTTTCCGTACTTTTATCTTAGATAGTTTCAAGAAAATTGTCATTGAAATGAATAATTTGTGAGAAAATCAACATAGAAGCTGCAATATTCGAATATTTGTTTAATGAATAATAAAAGGCACCATTCTTTCTTTCATGAGCTATTCTTCGAGGCATATATTTTCTTCTTGGACAATTGCACCATGCATGTATGCAACAGCTAATCAAAGATATTCTGCGCCATTCAAACATTATTACAAATGAGATTGATTTTGAATAACAGTGTTGAATCTATTTTTGACAAGCGCAATTTATCGGGTGTATTCTGCATACCAGTCTGCTTCTGCAGTTTGAGCAAAAATTTCTACAAGTATATACAGCAGTATAAAAAGTTAATCGAATTTGATCAGTTTTCAAAATAATTCTACAACATCAAACGAATTACCAACCGAGGAAATCAGCGCCAAAAAATAAATTCATACATGATAGTTTACACCTAACGTCCATTATGCTAATCGTACGTTATGCCCAACGCCCAGTATGTCTAACGTATATTATTCGAAACGTCCATTATGCCCCACGTCTTCATGCCTAACGTCTGTTCCTAACGTTTTTATGCCTAATGTGGTACACCCTTCTCTGGTAGTGCTAGATGCTTCTCAATTTTTACCCTCGGATGCTTAATACAATTCTCCGAGAATATTTGTAATAGTGTAATTGCATGAAAAAGATAGTTGAAGACATTCTCAATTGATCAGTTTTATCAGTGTCCTTTAATATTTTAATACAACAAAGATATTTCAAAACATCATTTTTCACCTTAAGCTGAAATCACTGGCAGTACTGCTCCAGCAGAGTGGCGACAATAACGTATTAACTGTTGGTGCTTATATGGCAGGTATTAGCGTTACTGGTTTTTGTGAGCCAATTGTGAGCGCCTTCGATCTTCAATTGAGCGAATCATACGAAATATTTTGAGATCATCCACGAAGGACAGTCGTGAAGTCCTCAGCACTAGATGCACATCATTAAAGTACAGCAGAAATATCAATAGTTCTAGGTGTCTTCCTTGGGCTATTTGTTGACATTGCAGTAAATGTGGGAACCTGGCAACCATTCCTCGATCCGTGAAGTAGGATCGAAACAACATAACTTATTATTAATTAGAAACATCTGCATTTTAGAGATTGCTATATCGTGGATCAATTTATCCAACGCGGTACTTTGATTAGTGTAAATAACATCAGCGATGATCGCGACATTCTATGCTCTCTATTATGTAAGATATTGTAGGATGTTAGACACAGAATTTTAGTCGTTGTGAAATATCCAGACGTGAAGCCATGTTGATCGTGACCATGGTATTGCTGGCAGTGAGCCTACAAATGATCCATAATGACCACCTAAAAAAACTTTGAGACAGTACTCGATAAAGTTTCGCTTATTTCCCTTTCTTATAGATTGGAAACATGTTCTCAGATTTCCTGAAAGATGGAAATATCCCTATTAGAATGAAATAACAAAATTAGAGCAGAATGTAATTTTCGTTTCAAACTGTGTTATGAATTTGGTCTCCTTAGTAGTAAAAATAACAGAACATCATAACAAGTATCAACACGAAATTAGCTTTCATAGAGTTTTGTTATGAGCTTCTGATTGGGATGCCAATGAGAAAAGGTGCTCGAAAGTCACCGAAACGTCGAAGTTAATTTTAAAAGTCGTTTGTTGTAACGGCATATAATTAGCAAGGGACTGGAATGTGAAGTACATTTTTGAATATTAAAAACCATAGTACTCAAAGGAGAGCAAGGAGTTGAAGGAAGAAAGTTTAGAAAGGCGGGGAATAGGCAAGCTAAGAGTTTCCCGGCGATTTAACCTTTCGTCTGCTACCGCAGGAGTCAGGATCTTTTGGCATTAAAATCAGGTGCGAATCACCTGAGTCTCCGATATGTCCGGACGAGCGTAAAGTAACTCTGTACTTTATGCTGTCGGAACCGACAAAAAGTTAAGTCACGGAAAACCTACTTGGTACATTGAGAGTAATTGAGTTTCTTCTATATAAGATTTTACGTGTCAAATCACACTTATTAGAAGAATGACGCGGTATAAGTAATCATAGCACGCGACAGTAAAGTTATTGTTTTTTATCTCTGGCTCTCAAATCCATGCCGAACACTCAAAAGTGTTTGTAGACAGGACAGTCAAGAACGACATGCGATTTGTATGGGATACACACTTAAGTTTTTCTGCCGAATCCCAGGATTTTTTGCAACTTTTGCCGAGATTTGAACAGTCGGGTTCGAAAAATCTCTTATGAAAAATTTCCAACCCTATGTGCGGGATCGGGACTCGAACCCAGGTGCGCTGCGTACAAGGCAATCGATTTACCAACCCTATTTGACAAATTCATTTTTCGCTGGGATCTCAGTAAAAGCTACAATTTTTTGCTGAGGCTCGGGAAATATTTCGCTGAAAATCAGCAAACAAATGACACTTTTCCGAGAGATCAGTATAAACATTTACTGATTACTATAGGTGAGTAATCAGTAAATTTCATAGCTTAACTGTGTATGTTGTGACTTGAGCGCTAATTTGAAAGAATAACGAGCTCACTCACGGAAAATGTAATGATTGTTTCGCTTTTGAGAAACTGAATATTTAAGCACGAAAGAAAACTGTTGTTCAGTTATGTGTACGATCAGGCTCTTTATGGATACCTTTGTTACGAGTAGTTGAAAACTCGAACGTTATTACGAACTAGAAAAGAAGCCCATTTCAAAATATCCACCAGTTCAGTAGAATTATTAGTTATGTATAGCTCCCGTCGTACTGAACGGAATATCTTAATTTTATGGTCGAAAATAATTAGAACTGCCTTATATTAAAATTCAAAGTATATATAACTAACGGAAAAACAATGTAAAACATATTTTTTGGAGAATGTTCCACAGATGAAGTTCCAATGAGTTCCCATTATACGTTGTGTGCCGACATAATTAGTTCGTGGCAGCATGCCCGTTATCAGATTGGTATGTAATCTTTATGGGTCATCCCACGCGAAGTGATCAAAAAAGATGCAAACTTGAAATCGACCTTAACGGATTTGAACAAAATTTGGAGGAATTGTTCATCTAGGGCCAATATATAAAAACCAAATTTTTGTGTCAATTGAACCACCCCTCGGGTCATGGGAGCACCCCCTGTTTTGGCAAATTGCCAAAACCCTTGATTTTCTTTTGATCATTTTTCCGGTTTTATTTACTTTAGAATCAAACCGAAAGATGGCTTTTGAAGAAAATTGTTCAAGGAGTCTAGAATAAATATTAATTTTCAGCGGCAGTTTTGTCAGGTATGCGATTTTTCAGTTAAATATTAAAAGTTATTTTTTCTCTCAATACATATATAAAAATATTGAAAATTCTAATGCCATCGCGTTCCTCAGACATTTTTACATAAAAAACACTTATCATCTCAATATAATATGAGCGCATCATGAGATATACCGTTTTGAACGGAAAAACTCGCATTTTCTCATAGAAAAATCCATTTTTTTGGCCAAAGTTGGGAAAATCTTCATAAAAAATCATAAAAATCGACCCTGATCTGCTAGAAGCAAACCAAAAACATAATTTTTCATCATTTCTCATCTACTTCACGAAAAATTATGTTTGAACTCAGAATACTCAGATTGGTTCTTTAGTGTTGTGCGCTTGCGATTTTATATGGGAAATTACGGATTTTTCTCTTCAAAACGATGTATTTCAGGATCCGCTCAAATTATATTGAGATTATAAGTGTTTTTTATGTAAAAATGTCTGAGGAACACGATGGCATTAGAATTTTCAAAATTTAAATATATGTATTGAGAGACAAATTAACTTTTAGTATTTAACTGAAAAAATCGCATAGTTGGCAGCACTGCCGCCAAAAACTAATATTTTTTCTAGACTACTTGAACAATTTTCTTCAAAAGCCATCTTGTGGTTTGATTCTAGAGTAAACAGAACCGGAGATATAATCAAAAGAAAATCAAGCGTTTTGGCAATTTGCCAAAACGGGGGGTGCTTCCATGACCCGAGGGGTGGTTCAATTAACACAAAAAATTGGGTTTTTTTATATATTGGCCCGTGATGGTCGATTGCACGTGCCTTGATCACTTCGCGTGGAATGACCCTTATCTATAAATAGACTTACACCAATTTAGTACATATTTTGTTGGATTTTGCATCCGCGTGAAACGCTTCGAAAGACGAGTATTGTGATTTGCTGACGATTGGAAAGGGCAGTAGTCAGCAAGAAGACATAAGGGGAAGGAGTGTAGTGAATTGCACTGAATTTTGATAAAACATAGAGTCTACTCTAGCTAAGCTAAGGATACTTGATTTATTGCTGGGTTTCTAGTATCTACCATAATTGGAAGACACCAGAATCAACGAAATTAGCATTTGCAAAAAATCTATAAGTGACACATAAAACATGCGTTGTTGATCAGAATACGTTACCAACCGTCCTTATATTCAACACTGAAAACTAACATACAAGACAGAAATATAACTGTCGTTTTGAAATGCCACCAAAAAGTAGCAACTTGCCACTAGCCGGCGCTACGATCGGCCAGCAAACCCTATACGGGCGTTGCGTGCAAACTTGGATACAATGATGATTCATGCATGCGAACCTGTATACGATGATGATTTTCAACATATTTTTATTTAAATGCTTATACAGGATTTTCAGAAAAGTTTGTTCTAGCTTATATGTCTGTTCTCTGGGTTTGCAAGGACATGTCCTTAACCCTCCGGCACTCGCGCCGTTGTATTTTGTGCAACACTTTCAGAAACTCTAGCAAAATCTTCTTCCAGCACCAGCGGCTGCTAATACGGGGAGCCATTCGCGCGAGTGCCGGAGGGTTGATTTTGGGGAGTTTGGGAAGTGTCTTTTATTTTACCTCAAATATCTTTAATTTTAGTCTCAAACCAGACCTATTTCCAAATTTTTCAGATCAAGTTAATTCCGAGAAAATGAAACTTTTCAATATTAATTTAAATTGATTATTACTTTCCAGCGCTTTCAGTCAATACAGTTACTTGCATACCTTTCGTGATTCATAGCAACCAAAAGATCTTTGAGCATAAAAGAAATAAAGTTTGTTTTACTTACAATTCGGACACATTATTCATTCTGTAGTAGCGCATCTATTGGTGGGATTTGGGTTATTGTGATAGCGAGTTATCTGGAAAATACACGTGATTTAGTGGTAAAAGTAGCCTCGATACATGCAGTCTTTACAAAGTTGTGCAAGATGGAAGACGAGAAAACAAAACCCGACACGAGCCGTCAATCTCAGGCGCATTTTTTTCCAACATCGAGTTACTTGTACAACGTCCTCAGTCGTCTTTCCAGTTTTCTTTAACTTCCACTTAATAATTGCCCAATACTATCCAATTCTCGGGCAGTTGGGTATATTAACATCCTTGTGGACGAAATCTACTTTATTGTCATGGAACCACTGCCCATCGTTTCTTTTGGGATGAAAAGCTTGGTTTTCAGACCGCATCTCAAAACTCCTTGCTGGATGATTTAAAATCACTCCTTCATAAACCCAACAATTAATCGAACTATTACTAGATGATCAATTTCTAGGCAAACTTATCGCCGAAAACAATCTTGAATTTTCTGGGTACCTTGTACTGTAGCCAGATAAAACTTTTGTCCGGGAGCATGTGGATACGAGGTTTCTACATGGGGTCCCATTTCAAAATTTTAACTTATTCCGTAGAATGAACAATTAGTGCAAACAACAAAAATAATGAATTTTGTAAAAGCACTAATTATCTGCCCCATGATTGGTCTGTACTATTCGACCGAGCGAGCTAGCGTCTTTGGCATGGCCCCTTTGTCGTCGAATGAACTGCGACACACGTATAAGGCATAATGCAGAAGAAAAACTCATCAATTTGCTATTTGCCGTAGCAGTTGCAGCATGATTTCAGTTGCCCGTCAAACGCAGATCGCTCGTTGGCTAGCCAGAGCCATCAATTTGGAGGATGTTGCACCTGAGGGACTCAATCAGATTCTTGAAATTATAAATAGAAATGCCGCGTGTCCGTTTGTATCATTCGTCGTTCGTCTGCCAAACGAGCAACATCATGGCTATAACGTCCGGATGGTACAATAAGCGGTTAAACACCATTAACCATGTTCGAATTTACACTCGTTTCTTTGCTGCGTACCAAGCTCATCACGCGCGATTTGAAACGAACGAGTAGAGTAATGCTATTGTATGGTTCGAGTTGTAGTTGGTAGCGTGGGTTTGGATTGCGTTCAGCACACTGCAGGTACGTTAGTGTTTGGAAAAAAATACTTTTATGCTTGTGTGTGCGTTGGGCTGGAAATTCTTATCTTATACTTTTGGTGGTTTGTAGGTACCTAGGGTAATGAACCTATTGGTACATACGTTTCGTATTTCGGATATACGTGAGGCGCTTTTTTCACTAAACATCTGATAACATTCTTCTGTAGGTATTACTAAAGCACGGGCGGACTCACCTGGATTTGTGCTTACTTAATGGCGGGGGTTAGTTGGATATTTCAGTGGGTGAGAAGATTGAGTTTTGTTAGAGCAGGGACCAAGAACTTTGAAACCTGATATATGCTGTCGCTCTGTTTATTGCTTCATTTGAAACACATTTAGATCTGTGTTTGAATAAAGAGTACTCATCACAGATTCGATTGACTGAGGAAAATAATTTCGAACCAAGTAATGACCGAGGGACGCATTTAGGAGTGGTTTAGTTCTAGATGTTTTGTTACAAATAATATAACTGTTGAAGTAATATCAGTCATTGCAATATAGTCCTGAAGAAATTTTTGATTTTTTTAAAGTTTTTGCACATTCCAGAACACTGAATGCGATGGGATTTTTGTTGTCGAATTTGATAAATTTTGTTTGCCAAATTTAAACAAAACGATGATAATTTGCGGCAAAAGTTAGAAAAGAAGAAAATAAGTGCATTTCATTTCATTGCGGTTATGTGTCCGACATTGCCAACCAATCTTTTTGTTCTCTTCTTTCATCTAGCACAACTTTTTACTGATAAGATCAAGACGAAACCTTTCCCACCAATCGCAGTTAGAACATTCCAAATCTGACCACTAGGATAGACCATTGCAACAGAATTAATAAAGTGTCCGAATACTAATGCTTTAAAAATTGATTTGTATCCTTAATTTCCTCTAAACTAATTTTGTAACCTTAGACACTGCGTAGAATTGACAGCTGGTTCGCAAGCTTAAATGGGTTGGTAATCATGCCAATGGGTTATGTTTTAGCAAACATCGAATTTTCTGGTTCGAGATCCGTTAATTTCATAATCTAACGGAATGTTAAGTATGATATTTTAAAATGACATTAATAAACCGATAAAACATTATCGCTTGGTTATAATGGAATGCACCTGATCTATCATCTATGATTCATGATATTTTCAAATGCGTCATAGAACTAACAGTGACGAAATAATCAAATTACAAATAGACAGGTCACTATGCCATATTTCTCCTTGAAGGGGAAAATTTATCCGGCATCACTAACCACTTTTCACATGAATTGATTATCCAGGTAAGATAAGCTTGCATTAATCATCATTTCGATCAACCACCTGATGCCACCAAATTGACATCTATCATTTTTCAAGAATGGCCATCATATATCATCCGTTTCACTAATTGTCAGAATTTTCTCTGGAAAGTCCGACAACAGCAGAACTGTGATATATTTCGTATTGGCAGCTTTGATGATGATTATCATCCACGTTTTCGCACAGTGGGTGACACGTGAAAGAATGGTTAAAATGTTGCCATAATCATTCAATCTTGATGTTCGTTTCGTAGTATAACCACTGATAACTGACATCCAAGTCAAATGTTCAATGTGTGTAAGAAATGTAACTCATTTTTAAATGGTGTCAGCAAGTAGCAATCTGCCACTAGCCGGCGCTACGATCGACAACCAGCTAACTTTCAGTAAACGGTGTGCGGACCTTGTGTGCAAACTTGGATACAATAATTGTTCACGTGTGCAAAATTGAGTGCAACTGTGATTCGTAATGCATTTTCATTCGAATGTTTGCACACGTTTTCCTGTGAAAAAAATTATCCCATCATTTATGTCTGTTCTCGGTGATATAACCCACCGTGACTCGCAACCAGTGCGATTCAATCGTATCATAATTCAGCCCATTCCAACCCAAAATTCAGCACTTTTACGATCGAACTGGCTCGTCTGCCGCGGATCCATTCGTTACAGTCGCCTTCGCTCTAATTCGAATTAATGATGATAGATTCGTACGAATTTACCCCACACCCAGCCCAGCGATGAGTAACTGACTGACTGATGCTAAATCTCTTCATTTTGCTGGAAGGAATAATCTGCTTGCTTGTGGGAGCGCGAATGAAATAAAAAAACAGACTATGGTTAAGCGAATGGAAGCCAGGACTGGCATGGTCCGTAACTCGTTAGAAATTCTCCATCGACCGTATCGAAGGAGAAGTAGTATCTTTCTCACTTCGCAGTCATTGCAACCCTCGTTGTAATTTATGGAGCGATTCACGTACAATTTATGAACTTTTCTGGTCGACCTCTAGGTTAGAGCTACAGGGTTGACTCGAAGTTCTACCATGCGAGGTACATCGTTTCGATGTTTCCGTCGCACAAGAGTGCAAGCTGTTTCTTGATATAGGTGAAGATTTTCTAATTCCAACTTTGCAACGAGTGATTTCACAAAAGCATAACTTTTCACCTGATTCCGCAAAACATCGGAACTCAGTAATGAGTTTCTCTCCGGTTGACCGTTCGTCAGGAATCATTATCACCTCCTTTAACTTCGCTGATGTTTGTTTACTTTCGCTAACTGGGTAGGAACGAGTACAACTACCAGCCCAAAATAGGACCAACAAACTTTTCACATCTCGGAACACGCCCTTCCTTAGTATAAATATCAATTTCGCAAATCGAACTGCCGCGCCTCCATTTCGGGAGATACCTGCCTGAGGGGATCGACGAAAAGCATCGTCATGATTATTATTATTATTTCTAGTGAAACTCTCGGAAAACGACTGCCTGCCTGCCAACAGAGACAGTTTCGGTCCGGATTGTTTGTACCGTTTCCAAAAAAAAAATGTGAAGCGTGCAACTCATCAATTTCCATTTCATCGCGCTTTTTGCGGATCAAGCAAAGTTGGGCTTCTATACAAACACACACACACACACATGTGCATCTGTCGGTCTGTCTGTCTGCCGAAAGTGACGCCGGAGCTCACTTTTTACAGCATCCCACGTCTCTGTGGTCGAAGCGCTGTACGCGATATTGATATTTGGTTTTCCATTTCCATTCGCATTTCGGTTCTAATTGGAGTTCTGCCCTTTAACGATTGCTTTCGAGCTAACTTTCGAAGCCAATAGCCAGTATGGCGTAAAATTATCAGAAGTATGAGTTGAAATTGATCCTTCATCGATTGCAAATACAAATATTGATGAAAATATGGAATAAATAACGTGCATAATTTCGAAACCAAGTGCTCGTCAAACGTTGCCGGCGCCCGGCAATCGCATCGTGGTCGTAGGTCTTAGCCAACATTTTACGTGTTTCGTTTTAATTTAAATCCTGAAAAGCGGTAGTACAAATCATCGACGTGCTTCTTCTGATCGATTTACTAAATAAAGAAAACAAAAATATCCCGCCAATCGGCTACAACCAATCGGAGTTTGGTTTTTTATTTTAACTTTAAACTTTTTTTTATTTCTTACATGTCTTTTAAAGATTAGCGAGTAAGGTTTTTTGTGCTTTAGATTTAGCGTGTAAACAGCGATAGTGTCGCTTAGAGCAGAGAAGGACTCTCCAGTGCTGGAAACGATCTTGAATAGCCTAAAAAGGCGAAATAATGAATGAAATGAAATACTTCAACTTACTTAGAGTAAGCACACTTTATCGAGACTTTTTGCGTAGGATTAAGCTGTCAAATCTTGATAATAATT
Source organism: Topomyia yanbarensis (assembly GCF_030247195.1). Lineage (NCBI taxonomy): Eukaryota > Metazoa > Arthropoda > Insecta > Diptera > Culicidae > Topomyia > Topomyia yanbarensis. The sequence continues at coordinate 273,690,184 of NC_080672.1, read as the reverse complement.
TGTAGTTTTTAGAACAGAAAATACAAACGTTGCTATAAAAAACGAGTAAATGTAAGTTGCATTAAAAAAATCACGTAAATACTTTCTAGATGGTTCACGTTAGTGTATGCGAATCAAGGCATACGCAGCCAGTTTTAATCCAATCCAACTCAATGTATTTAATCACTCTATACTCTATCGAGGCAAGTAGACAATTTTCACGTGGATATTTTAACGTAATACGAAGCCAACCAATAATAACCAACAAAATTAAGTGTTTATAATCCAAGTTCATTGACTGTTAAATCAAACCCAGGCCACATAATACGACGAATATTATCCAAAACAATGCAACAACAAAAAAAAACTTATTTCATGTAAACAGACCGTAAAAAATGAGTTAATAAAGATAGACTCTGAGATAAATTGGAACAACTAGCCAAAAAACCGGTCGTTTTTTATCACACTAACGCTTTTAGAAACTAAGTGTTGTTTTTTTCCAGAGATTCGCCGACTCGACGGAACTTCGCCGACAATCCTTACCAACCAAGTCACCAAACCAAGTTTAAACCAACATCAACAACAAAAAAACACCAAACTCCACCAAGAAAAGAAAAAGGTTCGACCTTCTTTTCCATCTTTTTTTCTGCTTCATTAATGAGCCCGTAATCCGAATCCTAGTTGTTGTCAATGGAGCAAAACGCACTCACGAACCCCCAACAGCACTTAACGCTACGTAATCCGAAAATCAAAACCCTTAATCATTGTTTCTTTTCCAGCTTCCCGGTTCCAGCAAATCCAGCATCAAACTTTTCTCCCAAAACCGAAAGCGAAACGTGATAAAAAAAATAAACAGCTTTTAGAACCCGCTATTTACCATAACGATCACCAACTAGCATTTTCTTTCTTTCTCAAACGTCCACATCAATCGTAACATGCTCCAACCACTATCACAGCCCTGAATCCTTCTCGACTCTGAACCCCATTCTCGCACCAACTCATGCATACAAGATTCTACCGAAACCATTCCATCAACCACATAACCGAACCTACGAAACCGATGGCGCGATTTTTTTTCCCTGAACATGGAATTCCAAACATCCGCAATCCGAGGTTGCTCCCGAAGGCACAAACCAGTGCAGAAGTCATGCACTAACCTCTATACCGTCAAAGCAATGTAAATAGGCATCCTAGATTGCAGTTCATTTGTCACATATGTATATTATAGTAAATAATTTTCTGTATAAAGTAGTACCAACATGTTTGCTCTGAACAGCCTCTTAAGTGTACCCTTTTATTAAATAATTTTATAAAATTATGCGTTTGTCAATCATTGTATCGATCTCCTCCGAAAACAGTCAGTTGAGCTATAAAATCTAATGTCTTTCTAAAAAAATTGGAAGTGCGTGAAAAATCCAAACGATTCGTGTTCCAGTAGTTATCAATATCCGAACAAAATAGCTTTATAACATCACATTTAGGATTGCCACCTCTGGAGAGTCTATGACCCGGAGATTTTCACTGAACTTGGGGGGGGGGGGCGGTGGACGGGGGATTTTGAGTGGAACTAGACGGAAATTGGAACGATTGCTCGGCAGCAGGGATGCCAAAGTTACTGGTAAACTACATTTTTTTCGGTATATTTACATTTGCACAAGCCGTACAGCCCGCTACAGCGACGCATCACTACAGCTCTTGCCAGAACGGTAGCCAAATCGAGTACATTTTCCCGTAGAGCAGTAGAATACATTTTTGTTTTGCTGTTTTGCTCCAACTGCTCGGTTAGAGTGTGGCGTAGTAAAGTTTGTTCTCTCGCTTTATACACTTTTCTCTGCGTAGTCAAAGGGAGAGGCCCGCACACGAAAGCGTTGATGCCGGTCGTGGCGTAAACGAACCGCATTTATTGTCGTCGTTTGTGATTGAAAATATTGAATGGATTAAAAATATTAAAAAGTGTAAAATAAGGAAAGAAAAGCTGTACCGCTCGCGTCTGGTGGCTGTACTAGGGGTAGTATTTCTTTGTCATGTTACTGCTTTGCTTACAGACTGCCGTACAGCGCTGGGCGTCCTGCAGCCAACGACAGCACCGTCGAAAGAGAAATGGGAATGTAGGCAGACAAATTACAACCGCAGAAAAGGTAGACATTTTGCATCCTTGCTCGGCAGCTTAGAGCACTTTAATCGCTTTTTATTACTACATTACAGTAAAGCTGTAAATTTTTCACATTTGAGAACGGTTTTGTCGGTTTAATATGGTGTAGTATTTCACTTCCCCGACTAAATACCAAGAATATAAAAGCACCACACACCAAAAAAATCTGAATTGTATCGTTGACGTAATTGCAAACATGACACAATTCAACAAACCGTAATTTACGAAATGACAGAACATTACCGTGTTCCATTTAATTTTACATGAAACATATACTTTACATGCACAATGACATAAAATTACACTTCCTACCATTCAGAACAAACGCTGTATGTGGAGTAAAATTACATGATTTACGAAATTAAACGTCATGTAAAATTAAAATCAAACGTAAAACTAAGTCATTTTTGATGCTCGTTTATGTCATGGTCAGGAGACGTAAATTTACACTATTTTTTCTAGGTGTGCGGGTACTCTCGCTGTGGGGGATAAGTCGAATGAGCATTGCTCTCCTTCATAACTAACAGGAAAAGGAGAGCAAAGGAGACTGCGGCATCACATGGGAAGCACTATGTGGTGTCGGTTATTCATCACCAGAGGTCGGTGGCACAAAGAGGTAAAACTCACCCCCTAGCCAACAGTTGAGGGTCGCTGCAGGAGTAGCAACAACAAGGGAAAAACTCGTTTGATGTTTACCTAGTAAGTTGTATTAGAACAAATCTGACATACCTTGGTGCAGCTGGTGATAAGCACCACTAACAGTGAAGTTATTTGGTAAAATTGCAGCAAAATGACTTTTTTACATAATTTTGAGCGACTTAGTGGGATGCTACATTTAAATTGTAGCATATAGCGAAATATTACTTTACTTAATTTGTAGTAAATTTGATGTTTTTCATATTCATTGCTTTGTGAAAGAAATCAGCAATATTTGGTGAACTCATCTTCGCCACCTTGAAACGAGGTAAGTCGAGCCAAATAAATCTGAACCAGAGTAATAGTTAACTTAGACTTTTTAAATATTTTGTAAAGAATCAATTAATTCCAAAAAATGAAATTATTCTTCTACCAAACCCTGAGAAAATGATGTAAAACCCGGAGGTCCGGAGATCGCTCCCGAAAACCGGAGTCTCCGGGTCAAACCCGGAGGGGTGGCAACCCTATCAACATTGGTCTGAATGCAAGGAATCAGATTTATCTTGGGATTATAACTTTTTGAATATTTCTTTGTTTGAGAGTTTTTTCCAATGTCATAGCTGGTGGGTTTGAAATAAAAATATGTTGGGTAAGCAAGATGGAGACACTAAAAAAATATTGCGATATGTGTAACCAGAACATAACAGCGTAAAAAACCTTTGTCAGCTCAGATGAACCCAAGCAAAATCGATCATTAAGCGATGGCGAAAACTTCATAATTTTCATGGTTTTCCTGTTCAGCTTATACATGACTTGTTATGCTTCTTCTTCGTCTGTGTTCTACCACAACTGTATTTTCAATGCGATGCTAAAAACTGGTTCCGTGAAAATAAATAAAAATAAAAAGAGACTTCGACTAATTCGAGATGATACATTTTTTGTGATGTTCAGATTTTTTTTAATCTGTTTATTTAATATGGCAGGGTACGTTAATTGTAGATGTCGATGTTTTCATTATATATTTGACAATGGAGTTTTAAATTTGAACGTATCCAAATTCAAAAATTTCCAAAGAGGTTGGTTTGGTCCCTTTTTGGTGCCAAGCGTTTGGTCCTCAAACCAAAGGACACAGGCCCGTGCCCAAAAGGAAGGCGTTGAAGGTTCAAACCCCTTCCATTAGTGTTTTGAATTACTTATAAACATTTATTAATTTTCTGTTAAGGAGAAAAATTATGCAACGAGCCGTTTTGGCACATAAAAGGTCATTTGAGTTCAGTCACTCTAGAAACAAGTGTTAGAAGAAAACAAAGAAAAAACCTTGCGAGAGATGCTGGAAAGGGATGTAAGTCAAGTCAAAGTGTCGACAAGTTTTGATATTAGCAACAGTTGTAAGTAGACCAGTTACAGAGCAAAGAGTGGTCAGCCTGCTAGCAATGGGAGCTAAAGAGGAAAAATAAGAAGTCGGAAAAATCAGGATATCGTCTGGAGAAATTTTACCTCCGTCGATTTCTCCGCTGGATCGGTATCAGGAGAAATATCGCCACCCTGAAATTATCATCACCAGTTTGCAGATAAATAGACTCGAGTAGCGCTAAGGAGGATAAGAAACCCAGCGAAGATGGTTGTACAGAGATGTAAATCTTTATGGCTTATGATTGATACGTGTCTCAACAGGTAATCACATTTGCAACCGACCTGGGCAAGTTATATATACCACGAAGGTCGGACAGCAAGCAAGAAAAAGCAATAATGGAAAAATGCATAAATGTCTTAAAAAATAGAAAGAGCAAGAGTACAATCCCTACTGAATTTGTACCTAACGATTATGCCGGATGGATGTGGATTGCGAGATACAAGAGGTTTTGTTGTAGTCTTAAAGCTTCATAACTTAACAAACCAATTGTACAATACCACAAGCTGAAGTCGATAACAGATATTTACCCAATGTGTTGAGCTGAATCGATTGGTGCGCACGATTCGACCCTCCAGGCATCGGAAAGAATTCTCAAAATTTGAGGATTTTGTATGTCTTTTTTTAATAGGAACCGCAAAAAATCAAAACCCTCCATTGACAATGATCACTTTTCGAAGTAATCATTACATATTTTTAGACGCAACACATTTTTTTTTCAAGTTTAATATTTTTAAACCATGTACTGATGTATGGAGAACAAGATTGGATGGTTTTACTAATGGGATTTTCGATTGATTGACACCGGTGTAGTGTAGTGCACTGAAACTGCACCGTTTTTGCACTTTCTAGCAGAAGTGTCAATGGAACATATCCAGTTTTCTGCACTTCTGCTAGAAAGTGCAAAAACGGTGCAGTTTCAGTGCACTACACTACACCAGTGTCAATCAATCGAAAATCGTATAAAATTGTCCGCTTGCAGCTATTTTTCCAAAAATAATTTCAAGTTGAAGTCCGTCTTCGTATACCGGGGTGACTTTGATAACCTACACCCACATTAAGTTATTGATGTCAATGTTTTCCATTCAAATGTTTGTTTAAACTGTCTCTGGAAAGATACTCATTGTTAAATAGATGTTAATTGGTACTAAACAAAGCATTTTAATATACTGTAATATTCGAGTAGCCAAAATTCGCATAATTTGTTTCCAATTAGAATAAAAGATTCTAAAAACCTTTAAAACTGCTAAAATTGTTCTATTTCAGTTCTTTATCAATATACAAAAAGTTTCATCCATTTTAAAACGTTAGAATATTGAACAATAAAAAAATGTTGCGAATTTTAGCTTGAAAAAAGTTGAAATTAATGCCACTAGTTTCACAAAAATTGTATTTAAATAAGCTAACTCTTAAAAGTAAATTTGGCACATCCTACTCTAAAGGAAAACAAACGCTTGTAATTTATTACTCTTGCTCAAATCTGAGATTTATTTGTTTTATAAAAAATAGACACTTTACGAAACTTCGTAAAAATAAGGTCAAATTTCGGTTTTTTGTAGTTCTTGTACCCAAAAACCGAACAATATTTTCAGAAAAGTATAACAATTCAGGATTTTATAAGTTTAGAGTAAAAATCGTTTCAAATTAAAATGTTTCGGTAGACGATTCTGGTTTAATAAGCGTTCTACGAAAAACGTTTCGAGTGATCAAAGTCACCCGCTTTACGATACCAAAGAACCATCTTAGTCATATCTGTATATTAGGTTCTTTACTTACATATCGTCGCTGTTGTGCTATCTTATGACAAAGGCCATTTTGGGATAAACTGAGTTAGATATGCCACATTACTTGTCGAAAAAATCTCTACAAAGTGGCGTTTCCAGAATGTTGACATTCTGCTTGGTTACTGAGATATAGCGAGAAACGTGCTGAAAAATTTTCAATTTTTTGCTTCAAATGACTATGTCTGGGGATTGGCTCAAATTATCGTGATGCATAAGATGTTTTTATGTGTAAAACTATCTGAGAAACACAATGGCATAATCATTTTCAAAAAAAAAATACAGGAAGTGTGAGAATAATGGAGTTTTAGATTTACACTGGAAATATAGCATATTTGGCAACACTGCAACCAAAAATAACTATTTTTTCTAAATTCCTTGACAAATTTCCTTCAAAATGCATCTCACCGATTGTTTATAGACCAAATAAAGGCAAAGATATGAATAAAAGTTAATAATAGATGCTTTTTTTCTATGTAAAATTTTCCGTGCACGATTATGACACGCCATACAAATTTTGTCATCAATACACACCTATGACACGTGTGAGTGCGACTTTTGTTTACATTTATAGTAAATACTCGCAACATAGTCAACCGATCTTCGTAATATTTGAGAGATTAATACAAAATAGATAGAAGCATCAATTGTCTTCATTGAATTGATTCTACCATTTATAAGTTTCAAGATATTCAATGTCAAACTTTAAAAATCGTTTTTCTCGAAATGTGCTAAATGGCGTTTGTCATAAGATAGCACAACAGCGACGATATGTCGTTTTTGACTGATGTCGTTTTCGCTTGAAGCAGAAACTAACTCAGTTTCGGACCTAACTGCTGTCAAACCGTTTGTTTGAAGCCAGTTTCCAACCTAGGTTATGCGCTACTGAACTGAAAACCGGGTTGGGTTCCAACCTGAAATATATTTCGGGTTCGCTCACACCACTGCTGTTTGGCGAGAACCCAACTCAGTTTCATTAAAAACGTTCGTTTGAAGCAACTAACCTGGGTTAGTTTCTAGGTTCTCAATCGAAAACGACATGAGAAGCTAGAAACTAACCCAGGTTAGTTGCTTCAAACGAACGGTTTTTAATGGAACTGAGTTGGGTTCTCGCCAAACCCCGGTGGTGCGAGCGAACCCGAAATATATTTCAGGTTAGAACCCAACCAAGTTTTCAGTTCAGTGGCGCATAATCTAGGTTGAAAACTGGTTTCAAACAAACAGTTTGACAGCAGTAAGGTCCGAAACTGAGTTAGTTTCTGCTTCAAGCGAAAACGACAATAGTTAACCTCACTTTTCTTGCCGGTTCGTTTGTACTGTTTACATGGACTTAGAACAATTTGTGAACGACTAGATTCGCTTGAAGCAAATCGTAAAGAATTTTTCTAAGTTCATGTAAACAGTACAAGCGAACTGTCAAAAATGAACACTCAGTTCATTTGTGACGTTACCGTAAAGTATTCAATTGAAAAAGTTTACATTATAGTGAAAACTCGAAACATAGTCAACCGGTCTTCGTAATATGTGAGAGATTAATACAGAATAGATAGGCGCATCAATTGTCCTATTTGTATTGTTTATACCATTTATAAGTTTCAAGATATTCAATCTCAAACTTTAAAAATCGTTTTTCTCGAAATGTGCAAAATGGCGCTTGTCATAAGACAGCACAACAGCGACGAGTTGAAATCTGTCTTAGCAGAATTTAATTGTCGGCGGTATAGGTAGGAAATATTTTTGCTGCGAATTCCTACATAGGGATGCCCGATTTTTTTAAATTTAGTGCAAGGGCAAGAAGTTCGATTAATCGTTCACAATTAATCGAGAATTCGATTATGTCAATGATTTGACAACATACTGAAAATAATCGAATTGATAAATAATTGGTGCTAGTAATATGGTACGAATATTTTAAAATTAAAGTATTTTGAATTTCAACGTATTCACTATTTTCGGATGTAATAGAAAGTAATTTCAAATATCTTCTAATTAACTACCCTTTTCTCAGTTGGGGCACGATGAGAACTTCCGAAAAGAGGATGAAAAGGTCAAAAACACTCATCGAGGACATCTGTTCTCTTTACTTCCGTTTCGAAGCTAGCATCAATTGGTAGCAATCCTTGTAACAAACCTTCCGCAGGTGCAGTACTGACTAAACTGACCACTTTATTTAGTCATCGATATCATATTTTTCTATCCGCATCTCGTTCCTTCTGCTGTAACATTTATGCATTGGACATATTAGGTCTATTCACTCATGGAATGCTTACTTGAAGTATATGCTAGAAAATGCATAAAAATTACAATAGAAGAAAACAGACTGCAAACTCTGCATATTTTTATTGCTCAGTGGAAAAAAACCCATCAGCAAACGTATTACACTCTTAAATGAAATTACACATTGTTTTCGTACTAATCCTTTAAATAATTGAAGCAAATTAATTGATCACTTCGATTATCCAATAGTTGGTAATCGATTAAAAATTATTCGATTGCCATACCAGTTCATCGATTATGCTAAAAAAATCGGACACCACTATTCGCATAGCTCAGGTACAGGATATTGGCAGCCTCATTACGCGAAGCTTTTTTCCTACTAATTCTAGAATTCAGCTGAAATTCGCGAGACAGGACGAGCTGAGATTTACACTTTTCCGACCATGAGCAAACTCAGCCCTTTTGGGCATCCAATTAAAATGTTACGATTTGGTAAATGCGATTATACCAGCTGTTTGCTCAATTCCAGTTAGGCTATAGTATACATATTATTTACCTTTGATTTTATTACTGAGAGCCCTTTTGAGCACATTTGTTGATTCAACGTCTGCTATCTCTGTTCAACGCTGGCTCAAATAGGAGAATGAGAAGAGAAATGCTCCATTCGCGTTTTGTCTTCGCTCAAGCACTAGTCTTTTACATTTCAACGCCAGTGCTGTTATAAGGCAATCAACCTGATTATTTCTAGTTTATTTCTTCTGACATAATTCGAGTGGGAGCGAGGCCCGAAAAAAGTAAATTCGATCCAATATCAAACGAAGCGGGCCAACGAAAGATGTTCCTCGGAAGGGATTTTTTTTCGCAGGAGCACAGAAAACAGACTTATTGGCAAAACCTCTGCTAAATTGTCAAACAAACGTTTTGTGGATTGCTTAGTCATAGGTACTGTTACCGATTGATGCACAGCACAGTTGTACCCCATATGCCAATAGGGTGGGTGCTCCTATAGTTGAGGTGTACCAATAGTTGCAGTAGTGGGTTATACGCCTAACTGAGGTACCAACCATCAACGCATATTTTTTATAGATTCATCACACTAAAATTATGCGAGAATAAAACTGTTATCCTTGAAATTTGCTCAAATAACTATTGAAAAAAATGATTTTCTTTGAACTTTGAGCTCCCTTGCACCTATAGTTGATCTAATGTACCTATAGTTGCAAGTCCCATAAGCAATCAATGGGATTTGCAACAATAGGAACCGAAATTAGCGATTGCACCACTATTGGTACATGTGTTCCTATAGTGGTACAAGCGGTTTTGAATACATGAATTGGTTAATAAACCATCATTATATTTTTCCTATAAAGTAGGGATTGAAAGTATTAACATTGCCCATAGGTTTATTCATCGATTGTTTAGCAAAAATTTTCCTTAAGAATACGACTATTGGTACATCCACCCCAATTAAAAAAAAAATATTTCGGTGAAAGTGAATTTTTATCTCACGATTACATCGCACACTATATATAAGATTTACCGATAATTTTAATTAAATCTTAGAAAAACTACTCCTGTTAGCGAAATAGTTAGCGCGCTACCGTCGTAATGGAGTTCGCAAAGAAAAAGCATTTAATGCAGACATTTTATACTATAACTGCATAAATATATGCAGTATTCCAAGTATTCTACAAATATCTAGAAATTAGGTCAATAACAGGTTTTTCCTAGTGATGCAATCATGTTCCTAGTGACCATGTTCAATTTAATTGTGGAAATGTCTACCACTCTTATTGTGCCTTATTATTGTCCAGTGGCGCAGCCAAGGGGGGGGGGGGGGGGGGTTGAGGGTTAAAACCCACTCCAAACCGAAATATTTGAATTGAAGAAAGAAAAAGTTTGATGCTTACTAGTTTATTAAATATTCAAATAATAATTTTGGAAATTTATTATCTGATCATTACATTGAGAACCTAATGTTTTAAACGTTATGGGGTTTTGTAAATTTTGAGAATGGGATCTTGTAACTAATATTTTAGTGAGGATCTTATAGTTGATAAATCATGTAAATATCAAGCAAAATAGCTCAATGAAAACAATTACATAGAAACTTATGAAAGATTGCGTTTTACGCTTGTCTCTAACAGGTCAGAATCGATTTTTATGTGCATTTGATTTTTTTGGGTTATCACTTATATAAAGTGCCACTAGCTAAGATTGGTAATAAAAAAATTGAAAATCTTTCACGTTTTTCGCTATTTATGATGTACATTTGGGTATCGAATTGAATGGCGCCAAGATTCCATAATTTGGAAACCATCAGCTTTTGGAGGTTTAGTATTTAGCAGCATAATTTTGTTGATAAATTTTTACAGTTTGATGCATTACTAATTCCAATAAAATTTAATGTCTTCAGCAAAGTTTTCAAGAATGTTATTGCAAATAGCTTGGTTGAAGATATGAATGCAACCCGTATTTGTTGGTTATAGGCCATATTGCACTACGATTTCCCTTACTAACGGTTATAGGCGGCAACAAAGAATTTGTTGTAGATGACGTTTACTATCCTAGTATACAAAAGTGACTTCAACGCCACTTTGGTCAAATTTAACTTTTTCGTATTTTTAAATTCACTACGAAAATTCGCATCTTTCAGTGGAAACGACTTAAAATAAAAATTAAAAATAACCTGTTGAAATGTGAAAAGTAAAGTGGCGAAAGCATGCTTTTACCCGCACCATGCAAGATTTGAAAATTGATTTCCTGAAAAATATACTCGATGGCATTTACGTCACCTTTGCATACAAGGGCAGTTCAGTAATGTGATTAATCGGTAATTAGTTGCAAAAATCCCGATTAACACCATTTTTATAGATGGGACATACTACTCCCTACATCCTATGCTTCGGTAAAATCTCCTCCTTCCAGATCTTCAAAAGCACTCAGTGGAGTGCTCTAGCCAATTCCTCTACTCTTTGTTTGAGTAGCTCACATGACAGTTGATCATTGCCAGCGAATCTGTCGTCGACTGCGCGCGTCTCCAAGCTGATTCTTGTAATACTCTTGTCGTCTACTGCTTCGCTATTTAGGTGTTCGTCATAATATACTTATCAATCGTGAGAATTTCTGCACATTATTTATAAGGTGTACAGACTATCCTGTGCGATAGCCGGTTTATACAATGCCCCGGCCTATCAGGATGTTTATGTCACCAATGACGAGCTTAACATTCCGCCATAGGCAGCTATCATAGACATGCTCCAGCTGCGCATAAAATGCATCTTTCTCAGCTTCATAAGGTCAGTGCACATTGATAATGGTCTAGTCGAAGAAATGGCCTTTGATTCACACCACACACATCCTTTCGCTAATCGCCTGGCAATCGATCACGTGTTGGCGCATTTTGCCCAGCTCTTGTGCCGTCGCTCTATCCCTGCATTTCCACACCTTCTGCCCCGTCTACCAAAGCTCCTCCAATGCTACGGTTTCGAAGTTGCGAGTTTTCAGCTCATCATTTTCTGCTTGATTGTTAGTAAAGTGTGGCCACTCGTTGAACTTGACCAAACCTGTCTCGTGGTCCACCACCCAATATAACTGACACCTGCGAAAGGTATTTAGTTCTGCCTACGGTAGGGTTATAGCGCCCATACCCGCTCACACCATCCAATTTCGCTATTACTGCAGAACACGGTAGTACCCAGTCGATCGCCTACAGATTAAATGTCGTCAATAGACCCGCCAACATTTTTAAAAAATCTAAGATTTTCGTCAAAAATCCCCTCCAAACCAAATTTCTGGCTACGCCACTGTTATTGTCTATTAGTATGGAAATTTCTTCTTATTACACATAGTATGTATCCCACGACTACCACGACGCTGGCACACTTTGAACTAAAAAGTATAATATATAACTAGTTTAATCAGCATAAGTTCAATCTTAACTTCATGTGATCATATTTTGAATTGCTGGGAATAGGTTTGGGAGGGATGGGGTGTGAGGGATTAGTAGAGTGATAGTGGAGGATGTGTCTGAAATCCTTTATCTTATTTTGTTATGCGGAGTTGATGTGGGTTTGAAGGTGGTCCAAAAGGCAGGAGGGGTTATGCAGGTGAGCGATGTACGAGTGAGGCGGGGGCTATGCAACACCCAACTGCATATTATACCTTCCTTTTGAGACTTGGTTTGAGAAAATCGGCTCAGTTATCATCGAAGAACCGATGTGACTTTAATTATGGAATATTCCAGGAAACCGTGACTATCGGTATTGTCGATGTAGGACAATATATTCAAAGAATGTTTGATTGGCAATCAATGATCTGGACCTACGAATCGAAGTAATTTGGTAACCATTGTAATAAATTTCTAGCCTCTGTGGTATTACGATTGTAACGGGTTATATGGGACATTCCAGTGTGATATTACTAACCAACCTGTAAGTACCGGATTTACAAATGTTCGAACCAAATGAAATTCAGTAGTAGTCAATGATATTACTGTATCTTTCATTTGAAATCGAGTTTGTAAAAATCGTTCGAAAATTCTCTGCGAAATAGGTGTGATATTAGATTAGGATCTTAGCGAGTTCCCCGAGGGCAACAAACACCGCCATAGGTGGCCAATGTGGTCAAAGCTACACTTTGATTAATCATTAGTGACCCGCAAATCCAAGTAATCTTACACCTATTCTAATATGTACTACATCATTTGGACATCATGGTGTTACCAGTTCGGATGGGAATTACTGTGTGACCGCAATCTTCAACCCGTAGCTCCGAAACCGGAAGTCATACCTTTCATTTGCATCTAAATCGGATCAGCCATCTTTGAGCAGCTTGTGTGAGTTTAAAAGACATACACGCATACAGGGGCAGCCGGGTCCTGATCTATGAGACAAACGGGGGACAAAAATCGATTAAAATTATGGCAGGAGTCTCGCAAGGCTCTATTCTGGATCAGTGCTTTCAAACGGGATGTATAAAGGCGTGTTGATGCTTAAAGCTGTCTAGGGGCGTAGGGTTCGCGGAAGCTAGAAACGTCTTCTGGGTAGCGTATCATCGTCGATACTGAGGTATGAAGGCCCGGTCTGGGTTGCAGTACTGTAGACACAGTGGAATCGAGTAAAGCCATGGAAGTCGCGAGCGCGTACAGGACTATCTCATCAGAGACAGTTCGCGTTATCTCTGGAATGATCCCTATTAGCATCACCCTGTAGTGGAAAATGACGAATGCTATGAGCGGAAGGGGACCACAGAAATACGGAAAACAACGAGAGCTGACGCGATGGCCAAATGGCAACATGATTGGGACTCGTCGGAAAAAAGAAGGTGGACTCACAGACTCATACCGGTTTTCTCGACCTGGGTAAAAAGGAGGTATGGTGACGCAGTTCCTGTCTGGTCATGGTTGTTTTAAACAGTACCTTCATCGATTCGGTCACGCTGTGTAACCCTTTTGTTCGGACTCCGGAGTGCATAAATGTCGAGGAAACCTGGCGTATAGAAGTAGCACAGCGACACGGGTAAAATTTTGTCATTTGCTGTTTCATCTATGTTTACTTTTTGTGTCACTTCTGTATCGATATATGTATTGAACCATCCTTTTGCTGGATTATCTACCAAAGATGTGGCTTAATCCATTGTCAAGAATTATCGGTAGTGTCAAATAAGAAACTTTTAAAATTTTCGAGAAAAATCAAGAAAAATCGTAATGATATTTTGACGAGTTTTAGATACTTTAAAACCGATACTTAGGTCGCGGCGACGTTTTATTCATTTAAACGGTTTTACCCCAGAACTAAAATCGCTCTAATATGTCTAATTTTTATTAAATTTATAATGAAATTGGATAGTTTTATTCTAAGATCATTCGTAAAGTAACCTGTTTAAAAATATTCGTGTTTTGATTATTTAATTATGTAATATCGCATTTTGAATAGAACAAGTCTATAAAATACGTCAAAATTCCCTTTTTCCTTCATATTGCTATATCTCGGGTAGTTTCAAACCGATTTTGGCCATCTATACGGCGTTGTAAAGATTAATAAATTTCCTTTTGAACAAAATTATTCAAAAACTGGTCAAAATTGTATTTATTCCGATGCTATTTTGGACACCAAGCGCCACTACAAAAGGTAATAATTCAGCAATATGCAGTAACGGAGATGAAACAGGAAGGCGTCGAAGAAAAAGGTAGAACCGGTGCATTGTAGGGGAATTATGGTTAAAACCGACACCTTAAGCTTAACACTTTTTCTAAGTTGCCACCAAACCAATAAAATTATAATTTTAATGCACAATTCTTCTTCAGAAAATTCTTAACAAGGCCAAATTTTTTCAGCGCTTCGAAAAATTAATTTCATTAAAAATTATTGGTTGTAAAACTTGGAAAACAAAGTGACTTTTTGTATGCACTGCGGGTAAAACCGACACCCTATAGGGGTAAGATCGACACCCCCTTTAATTTATTTTCCACTGTATTAAAATCTTTATCTTTATTAAAAATTAGATATATGCGTGATTAATAAAGTGTGCGTATGTATGATGCAAATATTTGCTTTTTATTGCTTCATCATGTAATGAGGGGAAGAAAGTTCGAAAGCGTAGTACTATAAATAAGAGTATTTTATGCTATAGGATTATTTATTGATATGAGTATTTCCAAATAATCCTTGCGCACATCATTGCAACCTCCAGTGTCATTTTATTTCGTAAGAGAAGATTTGCAAGCGTTCTACGTTCTGCTAATTTGATTCATTCACTTATAAGTGACACACACACTTCTTAGTAAAACTATCTTTTTCAGATTTGATTTTTCGGACTCTGATCATCAACGATCTATTGGGGTATACATAATATCATTGTCTCATTGTGATAAAGTTCGTCTATGACAAACCAAGAGAACACTAGAAATTCGGTTTGATGAGCTTTTTGCAGAAATAGCAAAAGCTTCGATAGAACCAGATAAGCAAAAATTCCAATTTTTGATTTTTAAAGAGACTTATAGGAAATAAACACACTAAAAGTATTTCTGTGTATTTCAGCTATTACTATAGTGTGCTAATAGTGTAATTGAAGTGTCACAAAGATCCCCAGCCTTTTGTAATGAATCGCAAGTAAACACAACCATCTTAACAGTGTGTCGGTTTTACCCTAACCAAAGGGTGTCGGGTTTACCCCAACAGCGTACATTTTTTAATAAAAGCAATTAAAAATATTGAATTTCTCAAACTCGTCTTCAATGCACCCAGTTGATCATAGGAAAGGCCGATAATAATAAGTACTGAAATTTGTGGTGATTTGAAAAGCTTTTGTTCGGTTAAAACCTTAAAATCTACCAACGAAATTTTACATCCATACGAGTATGAACGCTGCTGTCGTATGTTTTGTTTATTTTTATGACATTCGGCGCACCAACGTAAATCCAATTTTTCTTCAAATGCTCTACATAAACGTACTAATAATAATGTATCATTATGAAATGAATAAAAAATTGATTTCTAGGAAAAGTTGTGGGGTGTCGGTTTTACCCACAGTGTCGGTTTTTCCCACCATTCCCCTACGTGTAAATAAAGTAAGTATGTTCCAGAGCCTGGGCTGCTGAAGATGACGTATCGAATGGTGCGTCTTGCATACTAAATACAAATCATTCACGAATGTGTTTGCCTCTCATCCGCAAAAGTAAAAAATCACGATGCCGATCCAAGCGCATTTTCTAGTTACTTTGTTATAGTGCTTTGTTATATCAAATAACAGATTCTATTATCCGATAGAGTTGGAACTTATACAACTTTACACAACTAGCTCGCTTACTATGTATCGATATTTTGCTTTTAAAAAAAGATATAATAAATTTTCCGAATTATGTACACATGACAAAACACTAACGTAAACGGTTTTGTGGGGTACATTTGTACCCCGAACAAACTTTAAGCGAGCACTATTAAGTTAGTCAATTGAAACAAATAGGTTGTACCTGCTTTAACGGAAGTTTAATAATCAAATTGATTTATGATAAAGATTGCTCGCAATTAAAATAAACTGTGACGGAATAACAAGGAATTGAACTCACAAATTTGTTGGTACTTTGGTGGCATTATGGCGGCTCAAATTTAAAAAGGACACATTATTTTATTGAAAGTAGATAGTTTAAGCTAAATTTATTGGTAATTGGCATGTTAAAAAAATGGTAATTGGTAAATCAGTGGTACATATATGAAACAAGCACTTTCTGTCAGATTGTTCCCGGGCTGAGCCGTTGCATGATCCGGATTCATTCGTGAAAATACATGAATTTCCACGAACTTAAGGAATTGATCGCAAAAATCTTGTGTGTTCTGTTGAAGCCATTAACGGATTTGTAAAAGTTTGGAGTCGTTCCGAGAGATCCATTGGAGATGTCGAAGCATCTCTACTGGCGCGCTTACCGTATAATCTGAAGCATAAAATAACTTAGATACCCTTATTACAGATCGTCCTGACGCTAATAATGGGACAACAAGAACGCGTCAGAGAATCTTGATTGATACCCTTCGATACAAGTTTGACCGATACAAGTTTGACCGTACAAAACTGCATTGCAGGAGTGGTTTCTGATGAAAAATTAATTTTTTTGGTTAAGTACGACGAGCAAGGTTGTTTGAAACTATGACCATTAAGCTTTCTGTTTCCCCATGAGTTAGCCGCAGATTTAACCTAATTTCCGGTTAAGATATCGACGATATATAAGTTTCTCAGAACATTAAAAATTCGACGTTCAATAATAGTTAATATAAATGTGGATTCTACTCGCCAGTGATTGCCGTTGTGCCATTGGCAGATGTAACTAAATGCGTATGGTGCTACTTCAGATTCGAGTGATTCTATTATTCTTAGATGAGCCTAGGGTCCAGCTCGGGCACATAGAATTAAAAATCTTCGATATCTTTGATTGATTCTCCGTATTAGCAAGTTGAGTTCGTATCGGGCTTCTCAAATTTTAAATTTTCGGGTTCGGGTTTTCAAATTTTAAAATTCCAATCACTACACCATGGATGCGCATTTGCGGCGTATTGGGCTTGCGGAGAGTAGTCTGTGCGCTTGTGACGAGGGCTTTCACGACATCGAACACGTTGTCTGGGTATGCGCCGGGTATTGTGACGCCAGGTCTCAGTTAAAGGAATCCCTTCGGGCCCGAGGTAGACCACCCAATGTCCCAGTCCGAGATATACTGGCAAATCGTGATTTTCCCTATATGTCCCTTATTTATACCTTCATAAAAACGATAAATATCCCAATTTAGCCCCTCTCTTTTATTTCTCGTTTTTAGAGTTTCCTCCTGCCTTGTGGAACCGATCACCTCCAGAGTGCCACTATGTAACCGCCGTCGCCCTTACCACTACGCCTGCATAGAAGGAAACTGAAGCGAGAGCGACTCGAGGTCCGATGACTTTTGAAGGATTCCCCGCGGGTCCGAAGAATACCATCCGCCAATCCGGTACTCGACGACTTACTAGACTGAGGCGCAAATTTGTTTCGCTGATCCCCCTTCCCCCCCCCCCCCCCCCCCCTTTGAGCGAAAGTTGCAAGTTTTGCTCTTCTTTCCCTGTCTCTCCCCTGTCCTTGATACAACTGCTGCTACACTGATGCGGAAATAAGCCACCCTCTGAATATCTTGACCAAGCATAAGTTTTAGTTAAAAAATTCAAATTAGTATTCTGTATTCCTAGTTTTAAGATAGCTATAATTTTTACTCTTTATTGAAACTCTTGTCCTCCATCTTGTAAATAGAATTGAATCCCTAGTTTTAAGATTTCTGTGAAGTTTCTCATAAATATTTGTTCCCCCTTTTGTGTACTAAACTATATTGTTAGTTTTAAGATAACCGTAAAATATTTCGTAAAATACTATTACTCCCCCTCTTGTATATCAAAGTGAATCCCTTGTTTTAAATTTTTTCATGAAAAAATCTTTTGGCCCTCTCTTGTATATTGAATCTTATTTCTAGTCTTAAGATAGCTGTAAACTTTTTTTTCCTATGTAAAAAAAATATTTCAACATTGTAACCTCCTAGTTTTAAGATATCCAAAATGTAAAAACATAAGCATTTGGCACCGCCAAGCTAACGCATTTGTGCCTATCAAATAAACGAAATGAATAAAAAAAAAATTTAAAATTCTCGAGGTCGGGTCGGGTTCGGGTTTTATAAAATTTTCATTCTCGGGTACGGGTCGGGTTCGGGTTTTTAAGTTTTAAAATGTTCGGGCTCGGGTCACGTTCGGGTTTTTCAAATTTTATAATTTCGGGCTCGGATCGGGTTCGAGGTTTTCAATTTTCATGCTCTCGGGTTCGGGTACGAAAAAAATGAAACCCGACCATCTCTAGACTGCACTCATGTGCGATCTTTTTTTCGTCTATTCGTCTCTGCAACGGAAACGCTTTTTTGACAGCTTTTGCAAGCAATTTTGTGGCATGCGGAATGTTTTCAAGCTTATTTTCGTGTTGTGCTGATATCGGTTAGCTCTATTCTACACACTTAACATATACTGACTAATTTAATTCATACAGCTGGGAAATTAATAGCCTAACGACGTTTGCCCAATACAAATGTAACAGTGATTCAGAAATACTACTATATCATTTTTCGTCATGTTTGCTTTATATATACTATCACCATAAAAACAATCTTTCTAGAAATCAACAGTGTGGCCAAACTGTATCATTAGTTTTAAAATCTTTTGTAAAGCAACAATTATTTCAAGTTATTCAACTAATTGCTGTTTGCAGAGGTTTTATTTTCATCTGCACATAACATTCGGCTCGGGACAATGCATTACTTACCCCCTTAATTGGAAAATTATCTCGAAAACTTAACGTAGGGGTTAGGTATTTTATACATAGAATGTTAGGGTTAGGGTAAGGGTACTTACCTCCAGAAGAAACCAACATGAGTCCTGGTTGGTTGAAATCGCCAAGGACCATCATCACATCGTTTGCATCTGTCTGAGAAGAAGCGCGCTCTATGGAGTCTAGATGGAGCTGCGTAATAGAATAATCAAGTCGTTTTTTTCTGGAGGAATGTAAACAGCTCCAATAACGTTCTTTGTCTGCATAGTAATCTTCGTCCAAACTGCTTCAATGCTTGATGAACTATCCACACCAAATTCACAGGAGGCAAGTGCGGAAGAAACAGCGATCAAACGTCCACCGCCGCAACATTGGATACTTTAACGAGCACCTCGATCCGCACGATAAACCGCGTGAGAATCTCCGAAGAGCTGCATCAAGCCAAGTTTCCGTCAGAACGAAAATATCCTAGTCGCCGTCAAGAGCAGCCAAGTACAAGTCCTCGATTTTCGTCCTTAGCCCTCTGATATTTTGGTAGTGCAACCGCAAACCATCGGCGCCATGTGCCAAGCGTTCCAACCAGTTGCAAGGACATGATATACCCGATGGCATGCTGGAAACCAGAAGGTTTTCAGGAAGCGGATCGTCATTTAATGCAAAATACTCGCCTGAGAAGGGAGTTCGGAAGACCCCCTCACGACCTCCGAACGCAGGACCGGGGCGACTGAGCTGATCGCTGGCTGCTAGCACGCTGCAGTCTCGGCGATGGCGACGAAACAATGCTTCTTCGTTACTGTGGTAAATTGTGCAAGAAAGGAATTCGAAAGACGGCGATGTAACGTGTACTATTTCCCATCAGCTGCTCAGTCACTATTGGACTTTCCGAGTACTCAGTATGATTACGTCCGCCTGGAGTTTGGAGTCGGTTTTGTCCGGGTCCAAGATTGGGTTTTTGTTGACATGTCGATGAATTCTTGAAACAGTAGGCCCTCGGGCCACGTAGAAGGAGTAAAGGGCGAACACGAAATTATTGCGACACCGAAAATGTCATGCCAATTTTCTTATAATGTTTAAAATCAAACCAAAATTTTAGGGTAGTTTTATACATATATTTAATTCAAAAATCAAAAGAAAAGTTAATCGATGGAGCCTTGAGTGTAAAATTGAACGCATTTTCGCTTGATGCCCTCCATCAAAGTCTTTACAGTGTCATCCGGTACCAGTTTCTCAGTTTTTTTCCATTTTTTTAACATGCCCTTCTCGTCTTTGACTGTCTTCTTGCTCTTCCGAAGTTCCCGCTTCACCATTGCCCAGTACTGCTCCACCGGGCGCAGCTCCGGACAGTTTGGCGGATTCATGTCCTTTGGAACAATATGGACAGAATTGGCCTCATACCACTCCAGGACACTTTTATAATAGTGGCACGATGCCAAATCTGGCCAAAATAGCGGAGCTTCGTCGTGCTGCTTCAACAACGGCAAAAGGCGCTTCTCGAGGCACTCAGATGTGTAGATCTTGCCATATAATGTGCCCTTTGTCACGAAAGGCTCAGTCCGCAAGAGCAGATGGCCTGCCAAATGAGATATTTTGAGGCGAACTTCGACATTTTCTTCTTAAATTTGTCGTCTACATAGAACTTGCTCTTGCCGGTGAAAAACTCCAACCCCGGAATTTGCTTAAAATCGGCTTTTATATACGTTTCGTCGTCCATCACACAGCAGCCATATGTTGTCAGCATCTTCTCGTAGAGCTTCCGTGCCCGAGTTTTAGCCGTCAATTGTTGCCGCTCATCGCGGTTTGCGAAGTTCTGTACCTTGTATGTATGTAGTCCACCTCTCATCTTTGCATTCTGGGCATAGCTCTGCGACATGCCGATCTTTTTAGCCAAATCACGGCTTGAGACGTTGGGATTTGCTTTAATCATCCGCTTCACCGTTCCCTCCGTCTTTTTGTTCTCCGGTCCCGGTTTTCTTCCAGCTCCTTTGCCGTGGTCCAACGTCAACCGCTCCTGGAACCGCTTCAACACTCTGGAGACGGTTGAATGGTGAATGTTCAACATTTTTCCCAACTGCCGGTGCGACAGGTCAAGAAATTCCAGGTGTTTGGAAAGAATTTGTTCTCTCGACTCGCGTTGGTTCACCTCCATTTTCGTCGAATCGAAAAACACGACGAGTTTCACAGCATGTAAACAATACACATCAATGAGAAAGTGTGCAAAATTTGGTTATGCCGTGTTGAATGTGTCGCAATAATTTCGTGTTCGCCCTTTAAGTGCTATTGGTACTGAACAAATTTGTTGTGTCTTTACCCTTTGTCACTAAACGCACGATATTAGTGGTACCTTCAACATTCAAACAACGAAAATGGATTTTCTGAACGTCGTTGTCGGTGATCATAGTATGAAAACCAGACAAGTATAACTAGAACTTTGTCGGTTGTGCTTCAGGAGTAATAGAAGTAACGAACAGGTCACTGAGGTCAACCACATTTGTTCCATGGTTAACCTTCCGGAAGTCGCGCTAGTGCACTGAGTGCTCTGAAAATCTAGTGAAATCGTCTTAGGGCACCAGCGGCCGCTCGTTCAGTGGGCTATAAGCGCGACTTCCGGAGAGTTAACCGTAGCATGTACAGGCTGGTCTTGATTTCCACGGCGACGTTTCACTCCCAGTCTAGGCCAAACTGGCGTATCCGATTGACCACTAGAGCGAATTTGTTCGATCGGCATGGTTTTGGCACATAGTTAAACGGTCGACTTTTTGGCTCAATGTTACAATTTTTGCGTAGATAAAATTAAAATTATAGAATGTTATTGAAATGATATATTACAATGTACAAAAACTTTTATCAATTCGTTTCAACAAAATTTCTAAAAAAAATCGCAAAAAATGTTTTTTTTCACTCTGTAACCCTTAACCTCTCATTAAGAGCATGGGATTTTGTTTGAGTTGCTGGTGCAATATGTGATGCAATAGCATTTTTTACTCGCCCAAATGAAATTGGCGCTCAGTTCTCTACGGCTCAACACAGATCAATGTTTCAAAACAATATCACTTGGCTCCTCCAATCGCAAATTTCCAAGCACGAGCATAATCCGGCCAACTTTGCTGTACTCTGCGAACAATCATCTCTTAAATTTTAATTAATTGCCAACCACATGATAATACCCGATAGCTCACTGAGTGGGAATTCGTTTGCAGCAGCAGCAGCAGCAGCAGCATCGACACGCCTGAAGAGTGGCGCAATTATACTGACTGCCCGATAGAAATAGCATCCAACTTATTTCAGCGTTGCGAGGCGACACAAATACGGAACACCGAACATTGCATCTGAGCGCATATGTGTGTGAAATTATTATTATGATAATCCTGTCATTGTCGTGCTTCGCACGACATGGGAAATTTAATGCACCCAAAAAGTTTCGATGACGGAATGAGCATAGGTTTTAATGAATGTCTGATGGGTGGTAGGATGAGCGTTCTATAGAGAACAACAAACAACACAACTATTTTTGATCCACTAGAAATATGTCAACTGATTCAACTTGATGGTACAATCACTTATCCACGGACATCCAAATGCGGATTTTTGTTCCAAAATCCCCATATTATACATTTATACTGTTCAAATTACTCATAAACATCTTAAGTCGTGCTGTCAATGTGCAAAAGGGGCACATTGTCTTGATTGTCACGGTGCCCTTTTCGATTTCTAACATGACCCAGATCATGAATCCTTACGCAACGTTTCTGGTTCTTACACAAGTTGTGTGAATATTTGGGAATTCCATATTTTTACGAAGATCATCTTAAATTATTTCTGTCATTCCTAAATTTTTGGAAATGTTCTAAGCTACTCTAACGATTCTTCCAATACAACAGTATTGCGTCGATTCGACTATTTGATAGTTTTATTTTATGTCGAATCCCGTATTGAGGAGTATGATGAACTTTTAGAATAACGCGGTAGGTTTTTTGGTATGCCAAAAACAAGGGAGCAACTCGGCCATTGAAATCATTCGGAGTTTCTTAAACGTGATCGATACAATGTTATGAAACCCTTTATCAAACACAGATGCCAATATCACAAATCAATTCATCCACCGTCCATTTATAGGTGCACTCTCTTTTCTAGTGATCCCGCGATTATCGAACAATAAACAAACATTCTCCAAAGTAACCTAAAACGTAATCCTTTCCAGTATATTTTTCCTTCGTAGTTTACTCCACTCAGCAATCCATAGGTTAACGCAACCACAAATAAACAAAACTGCCGCCAATCATCATGAGTGATATCCTGAAATTTGCACCAACCAACAATTTCCACCCTCCAATCGATGCTAGTCCACCGATCAGCGGGGCGAACTCGATGCCTCCAGCCACACCGGAATCGCGGAAGTTCCAACCAAAATCGCATGACGAATGGCAGTCTAGTGATGAAGCAACTAACACACTTGCACACATACACACTCACATATATACCAATACACGCAACGCACTCCATTCACCATTGAAGAGCAAAGAGAAAAAACAAAATCTTCTGTTCAAATGTGAATGTGATTCGAATCATGCCCGCTCAAAGGGAAACTATTTCGATTCCGAAATATTTCATTTATCAGCAAAAATTGCTTCATCACCGAGTGCGGGCAGGAAAAGCTACCGGCAGAATAGCAGGATAAAAACAAATTTTATCGATTCTTTTCCGCCACTCAAAGAAACATAATCCCATGAAACCATCCATCTGTATAAATAAAAAAAAATCATCCTGGTAAGAAGAGTTTTGATTTTATGTCCCGTTTTTCATGGTTTTTACTTTTATTTCTATCTCTATTCCTCTTACTATTTTTTTCCTAATCTCTTTTAATCGTATTTGAAATTACAGTTTTGTTTTTCGTTGCATCCATGGAGTGTAGTGAGCAATTATTTGTTTTTCGCTTCTCTGTTTTTAGTCTGATAGTATTTTATAGTATGCAAGCAATCAAATGTTGTACTCGTATGGAAATCAAATAAATGCGTTCGTTTTAGTACAAATATTGTTCAATTTTGTTGGAATTTATGGAAATCTGAGGAACAGTTTGTTGCAACTTACACATTCGACTCAAAATTGGCCAAGCTTAAGTAGGTTACCAAAAAATTTTTATATACGATCAAACTGTAATAACCGAACACCAGTTTTTAAATATTAGCGAAGAGACCCCTTCAGACGTCGCATATGGCAAATTCGTATATTTACACCACCAAGCTACTTGGTGCCAATGATGGTTCCTTAAACAAGTTTCAAATATAACATAATCAGTTGTTAGGGCACAAATATAAAACTTGCATAGAACAATTTTTGCATTCTGAAACAAGTAAACTTATTACTATAATAATACATGCAGCTTCTCATTAGAGTGGGACATGGTTATATGAAAAAAATTAAATTTCGCTCCGAGTAACTTTTTGGGTCCCATTCAGCTCCCAGAACAACTCAGCAAATTTTTAGTTCGATCGGTGAAACTATATTTTTGCAACCACGGCTTAAAGTTTACATAGAATTTCGTATGGGGAAAACGTCTTTTGCAAATTAATTCTTCCAAGAGTCGCCCGTTACCTCCTAAAAATAAATAGATGTCTGATTTTTATAGGAAATTTGTCAAGGAAACAGAGTCTAGAAGACCACGAAACGATCTGATGCTTGTGCAAAAGGTTATTAAGCAAAAACCGATTGATGCCCTGAAGATTAATGAAAATTTTACTTTTCATAGCATCACTGCTGCTGACGGTCGAATTATATACAAAATCTTTAATTTTCTCTTATTATGTACAAAAGAAGACTCAATTTATCCCTCAAAACTCTTGCGAAGTGGCCAAACAGTATAGATAAATTATTTAGACACATTAAGAGAAGATCAAAACAAAATTTCTTATAATTGGACATCCAACAGCAGTGATGCTAGAAATATGAATATTTTATCAATCGTCAGACCATCAATCGGTTTCTTCTTAATAACTTTTTTCTCAAGCGTCAGATCGTTTCGTCGTTTTCGAGACTTTGTTTCTTTGTTAAATTTCCTACAAAAGGGGCGACTCCTGGAGCAATTATTTTGTGAAAGTTAATTTTCCCATATAAAATCCCATGTAAACTTTATACAGTGGGCGCAAAAATATAGTTTAAGGGATCAAGCTAAGAATTTGCACAGATGTTCTAGGACCCAAATGGTACCCAAAAAGTTGCTCGGAGCTGGAATCTATTTTTTGTCCCACCCTACTGCTCATATCCGAAATCGTACACTGCTATGCTAAGTGCAAATATGCACTTTACAAGTAAAAAATAAGTTTTCGAGAAATGTTATTAAAGATTTTAATAGACCACATAGCGACATCTTAATATACCTTGAAACTCATATTCGTACGTTACACATAATTTCTATAAATTAATTGAAATTGGTGTGGCAGCTTTTGCTTGTAGGAATGCGATCCATTAGTTTTGTGTGTACATTCAATCGAAAATTTTCCCCATTCTTCTAAAAATATGTTTTATATTCTCAATAGAAATCGGTTGGTTTCGAACTTTTTTATCCAAATACTCCAATAAATTGTCCAATGGGTTAAGGGGACTGCATTGGTTCATCGAAACCTTTTAATCTGTACGCACACGGGGCGACAGGACACACGGCAACAACAACGACGTTGGAATACGTAGAACAAAATCCATAGTGAATATTTTTTGTGGCGTGTGTCCTGTCGCCTTGTGTGCGTACAGCTTTAATTAATAATTATATATTGGCGTTTTAGTACACTCCATGCTTTGGGTCATTCTCTTGTTGGAATTTGTAATATCTACCATTTTCAAGCAAAAGCACCATTTTCCTGGAGCTTTGTTTTATAATATATTTAGGTGTGATGAACACAGCTTTTTGATCTGCACGAATAAAACCTCTAATAAAGTCAATAAATTATAGAAAATCAATTAAAAGAATGAAATTAAAAAAATAAAGCAAAACAAAATTAAAAACGCTTTAAACTCTAATAACAGTGTGATGGGGCATTTCTTGTAACTCTTAGGATTCCGTCTTTGGATATTACATCGATCAAATTAGCATGTGCCATCTTTGCGATAAATTTCGAAAATCAGAGCAAACCAAAGGTAAAGCGAAAAAATGTCCTTTAAAATAGGCAGACAAACGACTTATTACTAATGCTTTGTGAATACTATATTTATGTTCTTCATTCAATCCATTATTTATGGAAAAAAAAACTGAATTTCCCTTAAAGGGCTATATATGTTGCGTTGGGCCAAAAAATATATTTAAATCGTTTCGTTTTATTTGAAGCACATATCCTTAATAGAGTTAATTCAAGAACGATCTGAAAACTAGAACAGAAATTGCAGCTCTTTATAACGCGCTACCTCAACGCGATTATTTCGATATCGACTATTTCTAAATGTGACCTCATAGCGAGCAACATATTTTGAATACTGTTGGACTCACAATAGCTAGCGATTGAACAAAGTATTTTGATTTGTACCATTATTACTAATCCTAATGCAAAAAATAGAGATATCTCAATATCTGATTTATAAGAAAAAAAATCGTCATCATTATTGAAACATTTTTTTTGCGAAACCTCCCGTTAAATCACTAATGA
Organism: Topomyia yanbarensis; assembly: GCF_030247195.1. Classification (NCBI taxonomy): domain Eukaryota; kingdom Metazoa; phylum Arthropoda; class Insecta; order Diptera; family Culicidae; genus Topomyia; species Topomyia yanbarensis. The sequence goes on along the minus strand of NC_080672.1, from coordinate 273,663,559 downwards.
ATGCTTAAAACTAACGTTAGTTTTAGCTCCATATTCTTCAGTTGAGCGATTAGCGTTAACCGAAAGCGACGAATAAAACTACGTTGTAGAGCGAAGGTTATAATTCCGTTGACTACAAATTTCATGAGTAAGGGACGGTTGGGAGTTGTGAACCATGGGGAGTTGTGAACACCGCCAATTCCCGCTAGGCTATAAATGATAAAAATGTGTTAACTACTTGTAAATGTTTCTACTGTCATGACTGCACTTTCTCATTAGCAAATGTTTCATTAACTCGTGTTCTTCGTGTTTAGGGAACTAGCGAATAAATATACTAAACAAGAAGATTTCTTTTAACGGCTCTGTCAGTCTTTTGATAAATAATTGAACGAATTTTAATATTTGTCCGACGTTTCGATGCTTTATGGCACCATCTTCAGGGGAAAAATATAGTTCTGTGTATTTATATATACAACAGGGCGCAAAGAGTAGATACAACAGGGCGCAAATAATTGAAATATTAGGTTCACCCAAAATTTCTATTAGGCGACTTATACGCACAGATGTACGAACAACAAACAATATCTCAGACATTCAGCTTATCAAAGCATTTAGACAAAGGACGAACTATATTTTCCCCCTGAAGATGATGCCATAAAGCATCGAAACGTCTGACAAATATTAAAATTCGTTCCATTATTTATCAAAAGACTGACAAAGCCGTTAAAAGAAATCTTATATACACCGTAACAGTCGAAATCTTCATTTGCAATCTAAACAAAAAGTTTTTTTTACTCAATTGGATTTGTGGTATGTGGAGTCTCGTTATGTAGCTGATTTCAAAGTAAATTAGTGCAAAACACTTCTTGTGCAATTGGCTTTCATTGATAAAAAATTGATAAATGATAAAAAATCTTTATTGAGTCGATGGAGATACGTATTTTTCGAAGATATGTAAAATGGGGAGTTGTGAACCACCAGTAGTGGAGAGTTGTGAACCATAAATTACAGTGGATTATAGTTATTTTTTTTTAAAAGAACAGTATCATAATTCGAAAAACAGGGATGACTCATACATATTATGATATAAAAAGGTTAAATTTTATGCAAAGGATTCTACCACAATTTTAAATTCTCTCCTGCCGCAACCGCGAATTCAGGTGGATTGGGGCGAATCATTTTGTCACCTACGCATTGCGAATCAGATCACTTTCCCATCTCATCTTTAGTTTAGAAATATCTCAAAATTTATCTTCCATAACCCTAATAAAAATAAATCACAAAATATTCCATTTTTTTGTACTTTTTGCGATGGTTCACAACTCTCCGCTAAACTAAAAAAATGCCGATTCCACGCATTTCACGCATTCTGCCATATCTCAAATACCAGGTCAACTTTCGAAAATCGACCAATGTTTATGATAGTCATGCGTTGCGTTGCGTTGTGACGATGATTTTGGCGGATTGCATCATGTTTGACTGCTGATTATCTAATAAGAGTTGCTTAGGAAATGGTAAATAGGAATTCATACCAATCCGACCCATATCAAAACCTCAACAGCATGATAGCCATCATTGCCGGCCGCCCCCATCTCCATCGTTCACGGGGAAGGATAAAGAATAAGCTAGACAGGAAATTCGATTTTTTACAAAAATCTGCTTTAGGACAGTAGCGTAGCCTTTTGGGTTGGAGGGGGGGGTGTTGATGAAAATTGTTGATTTTTTGAAAATACTAAAATTTAATATGAGTTTGACAAATTATTGAAAGTTCAGAACCATAAGTAGTCTATCAGATTCCATTCTAGTATACAAACAAGGAGAATCAACAGGGAACAGTTTTCAAACCTCCATAGATTTTTTTCTTGTATAATATGTCAATGAAGTCAAAGAATGCAACCTTTAAAGGAAAATAAATGCTCGAAAATATTTTCAATGGTCAAGATCACATTATTTCGAAATAATCAACTTTGAAAGTTAAACAACTTTGAAGGAGTTTTCTAACATAAAACATCGCATTTTTTGTATAGAAATTTTAGTAAAGTAATAAGTAATTATGGAGAATGAACTCTTCAAAAATAGTAAGACATTTGGTGCCTTCACCAAAGCTGTTGATAATGTTATTTTAAACAATTTTGTTGAAAATATGAAGGCACTATGAATGTAGCATACCGAAAAGAAAAACGACATTTAGGAAAAAATTCAAATTCTCCTCGATATAATTCTTTTTGTAAGCTTCAGTAACTCATACCTTAAATGCAATGTGAATTTTATTGTGTATAAACAGCAGAAGAGATTTATCAAATAGGGGAGATCGGGGCTAGTCAGCGGTGTTTTCATGGAGATTCAATTACTTCAAGGGTCCTTTTGGAACGTGCTGAATGTCTTTTTAAGAAAACTGTATATTAACCGACATTTGCTATTATATTTCAGTTTCAATATCCCAGTATTTTGACTTTGACGAGTACTCCCTATTCAAAAGCAAATTTTCGAAATTCTTTATGCGATTGGCTGGAATAAATGTCTCCTGCATTGACGAGATACACAAGAAAAAAATTTCTTACTTTGGAGTGTATTCCAGAAATAAATTTTTTGATGACTTTTTTGCACTGTAAATAGTACCGCCAACTTACCTCGCGTGCAGCACCGCCAACTTACCCCAACAGCATATTTTATTAAAAACTATTTAAAAAATAACTTTTGTTTGTTGATAGATGTAATATCTATACGGATACTAAAAGCTCTCTTTACGCGCTATCGAAAAATATAATCATTCGGGAAATAGATTGAAAATCACCCTAAATAACGCAAAGTATTTAAATTTACTTGGTATGCTCGAAAACACAACATCACCCACAACTTCAACCAAACAAATCGTTTTGCAACAAAGACACATTGAATAATGGGTTTCACATAACTTGAGCTACATAAGAAGAGGCAGCGCTATATGTCTAATAGAAACAGAGAAAAAGGGATTCCGCCAACTTACCCTAACCGCCAACTAGCTCCGGTCTCCCATACAGTAATATGAGAATAACTCGTTTTAAACGTTTTCTTTTACATATAGTCTACTATATTTCGATATTCTGACTATATGGCGTATTATTGTCTTCCACAAAGTTGTTTGAAATAGCATTTTCGAAAACTTTGCTGAAGACATTGAGTCTCGAGTTAAATTTTCTTGAAGAGTAAATTCCCTATAACTACTTCTAGGAGGATTGACCGCCAAAATTATTGTATTAGAAAATGTGCTGTTTTACGTTGTAAAATTCATAATTGATACTTAACATCGAAATTCGTCAGTTTCGAATGAATGTGATCGAGACCGCAAAAAAGTTATCGAGTATTTATTTTACTTTTTTCACTATTCAAGCTCACAACTAACGATTCCTAGTATGCAGTGCACGAAATATTATTACGTCTTTCAATTTAGCGCTCAAATATACACCAGCGGCTGTACATATAATTGATAATACAACAACAACCAAATGCTCATAAAAACTGAGCATGGCCTGCTAGAGATAAACTGTAAACGTCATTTTTTATCATCTTCCATCTACTTTCCGAAATGCTTTTATTGTTATTAATGATATTGAGCTTTTGTCTGAACTACGCAGTCTTAAAAAATACACTTTCAGAAAAAAATGTTGAAATGCACGCAAGTTTCTGGTGAGCAATTTTACGTTTCATACATTCAACCTATTCACACCTAACTTCCCCTTCGAAAAATTGTCCCTAATACATGCTTTGGAACATCTCTCCAAAAAAGAACTCATAATAATTATAAAAATATTTAAATTCCACTAAGATGTTCAAAAGGAAACTATGTTCAGTTATTTTATATTATATTAATGTAATTTGTTATAAGTTTCCAAAAGTCTTAAGAATGCTTAAAACGACAAGTTCACAATGTAGCAATCAGACAATATTCATCCACTAACATTTTGTACAATATTTAATTAAATTAGTCAGCATCGTTAATTTTTTTTCAATCTAATTTTTTTGCTTTAGGAGTGGGTTTAACCCCCAGACCACCACTGCTTTAGTCTCTTAAAAGTGATATGGTGTACTGTTAACTTTAACTGCACTTTCCTCGAAATCAAATTTTTTGCGGTGACCGATAATATAACACGAACAAATGATTTTTTACCGGTCTTAAATAGCTTTCTCCAGCGATGTATGTAGGATTTTATTTTTTTATTAAATAGTTTTTTGAATAAGCAATTTTGTGTCAATTTTTATGACATTATCAGACATTGGTATATAACACTCGGCTCACCGGGCCTCGGAAAAGTCTTGAAAGTTTGAGCGAATTCTATACATTTCTTTTATGAGAAATGTAAAAAGTTCTTGAATTAATAAAATGTATAATGATTAATATAAATCGACTTTATAACATAAATAAATCAAATTAGTTTATCTCATTAAATGGGAAATTGGAAAGCTGCAAATTTAATAAAATAGATTAAATTAAGCCAAATTAACAAGTTGGAGGAAATGAGTAAGAGAAATGACAGAAGAGAATTAATAAAATGAAGAAATAAAAAAATGTGCGAATTGAAAAAAATAAATAATAAAATGTATTCAGAAACTCCGTTTCTTCACATCTTCCTAGTATTTGCAGTAAATGGTATTTTCCCATCTTGTTTGTAATCCGCGATCATGTTTTCTAGTATCTATTCAAATAAGTGAGACATCAATTACAATTGTAGAATAACTTTATTGAGGTCTGTCTCGATGCAAGAAAAAAAAGGGAGTATGGAACATCGTACTAAAACTCATATTATTTACACCAACCTATTTGTCGCTTTTATTAGAGTGAGCTTGCTTCGATCCTAGCTCACAGATTGAGAGATAAAAATGCTCATCAGAGATTGCTAGGAACCCACATTTACTTTTACGCCAGGAATAGCCCAGGGAAGCTACTTGGGACCATTGACGTTTCTATTTTTCTTCAATGACGTGAATTTAGTGAAGACACTTCTACTTGCCACAACACCTTAGTTAAAGGGTTATTGTACACGTTAAATATATTGGCGAACCAAATCAGGTAGCAGAAGTGGTTTCCAAAACTAGTATAAATCACTAAACTTTCGCCAATGCATTGTGAAGTTGTTTAGGGAACTCATTTGTTAAAAGATTTATGAGCTATACAGCGCACAGTGATCACCTTCCATACAAAAGTCGGACAAAACCTCAAAAGTCGCTCGAATTCGATGTAAACTTCACATTGGGGTCAATTTGTGGCGCCAAATTCATATTTGATAATATTTTTTTATTTCTTTTTTAACCTCAAAATTTTGGCACTTAGGGTGGTTCGAAAATTCAACATTTACAAATATAAAGTGCACTATATCGAAAAATTCATTTTCAAAAAATTTGGTGTAGTGAATTTATTAACATTATTTATTATTTTCAATTGTTGATAATGCTAAGAGACATTAATAAATTTTATTACGAATCCTGGATAATCAAACACTACCATGCGTCTCCTTCAGACATATCAGGAAAAATCACAACTTTTCAAGCCTCGGGGCAAAACAAGACAGTCTTTTTCGGAAAGTACACTAATTTTCAAGTGTCATTAACTACAAGCGATCTTTCCGAAAAGATATATTAATTTGAATAACACAGGTTTGAATGCAGTTTTTTCAGAATTGATCATCAATTTCACTTTTGAAGGTCTGTAAAAAATCTAACTTTCGTCCTAAAGACTAAATATTTCGAGAAGACTCTATTCAGCCTGTTTAGCCTGAAAAATCCAAAATCAAATTTTGAGGTTTCGTCCGGCTAGGCGACTCCGTTCAGTGTCTCCATAGTAATAAAACATGCTGAGGAATTCCACGAAGATCCTACCGAGAATCTTTAAAATCGTGGTAGACCATCTTCGATTCCGATGAGTCTGACCAGCATGGCAGACTAAATATTTTACACAGTCAATGAGATTCTTTTTACTCAAGAGCAATTTTTCAAAAGTGTGTGAAGTATTTGCATGTGGCATTTCCCAAAAAAAATAAGATTAAAAGAACTTAAAATAATGATGAATATAAATTTTGAAAAATTATAATGGAAAATCGATTTTGCATACCTTTTGTAGGTGAATTTATCACGGAACTGTGTATTCCTGTAGAAGCGAAATCATAAAGGCAACAGCTTCTCCGAACAAACTGTACTTCTAAGCTGAACAGTTTAGACACTATTTATTTTGACCACAAATACGGTGTTTTAAAACACAGTGCATCGAAGGAATTAGTGAGAGTGTCACACCTGTGTCAAGAAAGACATTCCCTAAAATACTGAATTACTGAAGATTTATTGCATTGGAAAACACTTGAATAATATATTGATGGAAAACCGCACATCAAAGAAATTTACACTCATTTATATAGAGTTCTATGCAAATTATATCACACAGACTAATTGGGGGTTTGTTTTCCTCCAGCTGTCATATATAAAACTGTCAGCCAATTTGAACATTTGAAATAGCTCGCCTAAAGTATTTATAATGGTTTTGAAATACTCTATGACACTGTAAAACTTCTTCCGGATATGCACAATACCGGTTGGTCAGGTTCCATGATGAAAATAATCCAACCGAAAAGCTATTTTCGATTTGTTTTCCTCCACCTATGACAGGAGGAAAACAAATCGTTTAACCCACTAATACAGTTACAGATTGTCAAGTACTCTATGAGACTCTTGATGATATGGGTTATATCGAGAAATTAAAATATCGGGTAAATACCCGATCAGAAACACATAACAAAAAGATTATTAAACTATATCTCGCTTTGTAACTTGTTATAATTTTCTGTTATTTTTACTACTAACGAGACCAAATTTATAACACAGTATGTTACGACAATTGCATTCTGATATAATCTTGTTATTTCATTCTGATCGGGTACGCACGTCGCACAGTGGCGTAACTATATCAAATCCATGGCCAAAATTATTTCACATGTTTTAAACCTTTTTCTTACGATAACAAGTGATGAAAAATGGTTTTTCTTGGTTTTAGACAATTTATGACCAAAGTATGAAAATATTAAACCTCCTTGCAGTGTGATGCAAAGCCGAAAATAAACAAATTTTTCAATATAAACGTGTTTTTAGAGTAATTTATCAGTTTAAGGAAATCTCGCATTTCAACTGTTTTCATAAATTAAAACATTTTGTTTCAAGTTCATATGTTATTTTTGCTTTTCTAATTTTCTTATAGAAGAAAAAAAATATTCAAATTTTTGTAAATTCGGTAATAGAAATCTATCCAAGTGATTATCGTATTCAATCTGGATTATTTACGTTAACACTTGCAATCCGAAGACAAGGAACTGGAATTTGAAGATTGCATAATTTGTTTGATGCTTCGCTTACGTTACCGAGGCAACTTGTGTACGTTACGTTTCATATATCAAGGTTAGTGGAAGTTATATTACACACTCTTTTATATGGCTGTCGTGGTCATAATAACTCAATTTGGTTAATGGACGCAATCTAACAAAAAATAATATGGGGGACTCAATCAAATCATTCTTGTCTTATAAGCTTGAGCTTGTGCGACCACCCCTGGCCGCTACTCCGTTATCGATCTGGGCTAGCTGAAATTGCACAGGGAACAAGCGGGAGTAGCGAAACATCTTTCAATGTGCAACTCCTGGTAATCCTAAATTGTTTATTGATCAATACCGGCGCTGGCCAGGCCCTAACGTAGATTGCGGGAGGAAAGTGAAGGTTAGCCCGATACTTGATTTTGCTAGAGGCCGTATATACTACTGCGCACTCCACAAGTATCACGGGAGGAGGTTATTTGTTAGTAAGTATAGAAATTGGATACTACTTCTTCTTTACCGACGCCAGAGAGGTGAATTTACTTTTGGACTATATATTGATCCATCAACTCATGGACCGGGGACCAACTGCTTTACTTCCCTTCCGAAGGAAGACGTAACCACAGATTTTTTCACCTCAGAAAAATCTCAATAACCTTGGCTGGAATTGAACCCAGGACAACTGAAATAAGTGGCGGTCACCACTCAACCACCGGCGCCGTTTCAAATTATCATTTTAATATAAGATATTTTATATATTATATTGTATTGCATTGTCTTCGATTTAAAAAAGTTACATCGCACAAACTTAGACTAAACACTAGCTTAATCCTATTTTTAATTTAAACGATTCTCTACTAATATTAAAATCAAACAAATTATAGACACTATTGAAGAGTTGACAGCAAACATCCAAAGGATTATTCTGGCCGTACTGCGTGCGATGTGTTGAGCGTCGGAAAAAATCAATTCTCCGGAAAGATCTTCCCGGAGCGTTGAGGTCGAGTTTTGCTAGAAGCGCAGGAGAGTCTATGTTGTCCGTTAGAAGGTCGAAAATGAAAAGTCGTTGCAGAATGATCCGTCTATTTCGCAGTGTAGGGAGATTGATGAGGATACAGCGATCTTCATATGGAGGAAGCTGGAAACGGTTTTGCCAGGGTAACCGACGAAGTGCAAACCTGACAAAGTTCTTCTGTACCCGTTCGATACGATCAACGTGTATGGTGTGATACGGAGCCCAAATAGTAACGCCATATACTAGAATACTGCGTACCAGTGTAATGTATAGTATTTTTAGACAATACACATAATTGAAATCACGAGTGTTGCGTTTGATGAGTCCAAGTACAGCGTAGGCTTTTGCTATAACGGAAGAGTAAAGTGCGGTAAAGCGTAGCTTACAGTCGAGAATGACACCAAGGTCCTTGACGGATACAACTCGTTCTACGGGAGCAGAATACATTGAGTATTCGAACTTAATTGGAGTATGTACTCGTGTAAAAGTGATTGTACTGCATTTTTGAATATTCACACTCATTCCGTTTCTGTCGCTCCAGTCCTCTCGACGTCCATTTGCAATGCACAACAGTCTACCATAGTTGTAATGACACGGTAAATTTTCAGATCATCAGCATACATGACTTCAGAAGACGATAATTCACTGCAGAGATCGTTCACAAAGAGTACAAATAGAAGAGGTCCGAGATGACTCCCTTGAGGAATACTCGATGAAATGTTGATTTTAAACAGCCACAATACTGATTTTTTAATTGCATTCTCTTAAATTTGAGCAAAAAACACGACATTTTCAAACAGCTGTAATAAATCGAATGGGATTAATTGGGAATATTTTCTTCGTGGAACGGTGAGAGGACACTCCAAATAATCTCCTTTTAATCGATTTACGCGCCATTGCCCGACCATTCGACCTTCTTAAAGTGGAGGAACCTACTACTTTCGAAAATATCGAGAACATAACATTCTCAGTATGTTTCATAGAACACGTGGGAAATGAAAAGGGAATTAGGTTGACGGCTCAGCCGGAAGAGGATGACTCGTTAGAGTTGCCAACACTCGACCTACCAAGTAATCCAGAGGAGAGCATAGAATCGATAGAGACAGAACACATATTGACACCCGAAGATAGACAGAAACTTAAGGAAGTATTGAAAACTTTTAATTGCACCAGTGAGCATCGGCTAGGACGAACCACTTTAATAGAACATGAGATCGAATTGAATGAAGATACTAAAATGAGAGATTTGCCGATGTATCGTTATTCACCTAAAGTATTAGAAAAAATTGAGGTGGAATTGGAACGATGGAAAAGTTTAAACGTGATAGAGGAATGCACCGCCGAGTTTACCAGTCCTCTAGTGCCTGTTAAGAAGGCTAATGGTAAAATCCGGGTTTGCCTCGACTCACGTCGGATCAATTCAATCACCAAAAAAGATGCGTACCCTATGCGCAACATGTCAGAAATTTTTCATAGGTTACAAAAGGCGAAATACTTTAGTATCATTGATCTAAAAGATGCCTATTTTCAAATTCCATTAAAAGAAACTTCAAGAAATTATACTGCTTTTAGAACTCCAAAGGGTCTTTTCAGATTCACGGTCGTACCATTCGGTCTGAAAAATGCACCGTTTACAATGAGCAGATTGATGAATCGAGCGATCGGTTTTGATTTAGAACCGTTTGTTTTTGTATATTTGGATGACATAATTATTGCTACAGAAACCCTCGAAGACCACTTCCGACTAATTGAGGAAGTAGCTAAGCGTTTAAATAATGCAGGGCTAACTATTTCAGTAGAGAGAAATAGATTCTGTAGGAAACAGGTGAGGTATCTTGGGTACCTGTTAACGGAAAATGGCTTATCAATTGATAGTGCGAAAGTGGAACCTATTTTAAACTACCCTAGACCGAAAACGGTTAGAGAGGTTAGAAGGCTACTTGGACTTATGGGGTTCTACCAAAAATTTATTAATCATTATAGTCACTTTACAGCACCTATAACAGATTTACTAAAAAAAATCAAAAAAATTCAAATGGACTGAGGAGGCAGAACAGGCGCTCAGTGAACTGAAATCTGTTCTCACCTCAGCACCCGTTCTAGCAAATCCAAATTACTCTCGACCATTTATAATCGAAACGGGCGCTTCCCAACTATAATTGGTTACTTTAGTAAGAAACTGTCAGCTACCCAAAGAAAATATTCGGCCACAGAAAAGGAGTGTTTGCGTGTAGTGTTGGCAGTCGAAAACTTCCGCCACTATATTGAAGGCTCCACTTTCACCGTGATAACTGATGCAAAAAGTATCACTTGGCTATATTACATTTCCGCCGCAAACGCAAATTCTCGTTTGTTGCGATGGGCACTGAAGTTACAGTCATATGACTTTATATTGCAATATCGTAAAGGAAAGGATAATGTTCTAGCAGACTGCCTGTCTCGTATCGAAACAATTCATATTATCGATCAAGACTATGTCGTTTTAAAGGATAAAATAGTAAAGAATCCGGAACAATATACGTCCTTCCTGGTAACAGGAGACAAAATCTACAAACATATCAGTGGAAACACAAAGTTCAGCGATAAAAGGTTTGAATGGAAATATTATCCACCAATAACGGAACGCACCGAACTAATACAAATCATTCATGAACCAGCACATCTTGGTTACGACAAGACAATAAGCAAACTCAAGGAAAAGGACACTAAAACATTTTGTCGAGCATGCCTACCATGCAAGACATCCAAAGGGGTAAATATTATCTCAGCACCACCAATGGGATCACAGAAGAAGTACTGCGATCACCCATGGCAACTCATAACCTTAGATTATGTTGGTCCTTTTCCACCCTCTGGGAAAGGAAGGCACACCTACTTGTTGGTGATAACAGACGTTTTCACAAAATTTGTTTTAGTGAAACCTTTCCGTCAGGCAACAGCGTCCTCATTAATAGAATATTTAGAAAACGATGTGTTCCTTCTATTCGGAGTACCAGAGATGGTACTAACCGACAATGGTCCCCAGTTCATTTCAAAAGAGTTCGCGAAACTCTTAAAGAGATACGATACTAAACATTGGTTAACACCCTCATACCACCCCCAGGTGAACAATACAGAAAGAGTAAATAAAGTAATAACTACTGCGATTAGGGCCACTATAAAAGTAAAGCATACTACTTGGTCCGATAACCTTCAGCTAATTGCTAGCGCGATTCGTAATGCTGTACATAATTAACCAAATATTCACCGTTCTTTCTTACATTTGGCCGCAACATGATAAGTTACGGTTCAGAATATGAAAACATGCGGAGTACTGATGCTCAATCTCATAAACCCTTTAACGACCAAAAGCGACAAAATTTATATAATGATGTACGAGCAAACTTAACCCAGGCATATCAGAAGCAAGAGAAATATTATAACCTAAGATCAAACAAAAATGCACCCACATATGCTGCAGGTGAAAAAGTTTTAAAAAAACAGTCCTTTCAGACAAATCAAAAGACTATTGCGCTAAGTTAGGTCCAAAATATATGGAAGCCATAGTTAACCGAGTAATGGGGGATAGTTATGAACTAACCGATTTGAACGGTAACCTTTTAGGCATTTATCATGCAAACTATTTAAAAAAATTTTAATAAGGTTTTCAAAGTCAAGCTATGAAACCTCTTCGGAGTGACCAAGTTAAGTAAAATTTAATAACAAAATACCTTCGGGGAAATTAACTTTCAAGATCTTTCTTGAAGAGAATTTGCAGAGCGATCGAAAAATAGGAACACTATTTAGGTTTTTTTTAAAGTCGATACAGGGTTCAAGCTATGACATTGTACACTTTCTGTGCCAATGTACAAAACCCAAAACAAAACACACACATCAAGCGGAATTCCGACTGTGATGGAAGTAAAAAAATGTGAACAACTGTTACCAACGCTAGTTGGCAACGTTGCTCGGTTAGAACAAATATTTGGGGTTAGCGCAAAGTATTCGGGGTTAGCGAAACGCTTAAATCTAAGTTAGTTGATTTGATTACATCATTTGGCTAGCCTTTACATTTTTTCAAAACTACTTAATGTCTATGTTAGTATATTAGTAAGGAAAACGAGTGTTAGTGAAATGAAAAAAATCACTCACCCGGAACCGGTTGTTCTTTTATTAAATTCCATTTTTCTATCATTTATCTATAAAATTTTTCCTTAACAGGTTCGCCGTATGTCAGTGGTACCTAAAAGTCGTAATATAAGATTAGAATATGGTAGATAATTGTATTGATTGGAACGAAGCTCACCTGTAAATATTTCGTGTCCCTCTACATCTTCGCCATCAAATTGTAACGTCAACATCAAGCATCTTATGGGGGCAATAAAGGCTCGTCCCATATTGGCCTTCGGAACCGTGCAGAAACCCTATTCTATTTGTTGGGTATCGGGTTCCTTCCAACAAGGTGAACTTGAAAAAAATTCAAGGGGAACGGCCACATGTTGGCTGATTGTTACCCTTTTTGAGGTTAGGGTTCTCTGTTTCCACTGCATTTCGGGTATTTCGTTCTCCCATAGGAACCTGTAAAGAAGAAAGGAAAAGGCAGATTATACGAATATTTAATACAAATTAGGGACCATTCATAAATTACATAACGCTTAGGGGGGGGGGGGAGGGGGTACAACAAGTTGTGACATGTTGTGACATAGGGGGGAGGGGGGTTAGCTAGATCGTTACGTAACATGTTTTCACCGAAGAAAAAAAAATTTTCTAGGAATTTGTTACGTAACAGGGGAGGGGGGGGGATGAAGAAATTTGTGACAATTTGTTACATGGGGGAAGGGGGGAGTCAATTTTGGGCAATTTTTGCGTTACGTAATTTATGAATGGTCCCTTACCTTCAACTCCCCTGGTTTTCCGCATTCCGGAAAAAAATCCGGAAACATTCCGACGAACGGGCAGACACTCTCACTCGCGACAAACTTTACGTACTTGTGAACATTTCGTTTTTGACGTTTCTTTATTTACTCTAACTGTTTTGACACTTGACATGTGAGTTGTCAATCAACAGCAGGGTTGTGCTGTGATGCTGTCAGTTTTTATGCGATGTATTTCTTGCGATGTTTTAGGGATTGTTCAGCAGATTACATATCCGAGGTGTAACAATGGGTCAGATAGAAAGCATCTGATGAATACACTCGGAAAAATAATCATTTACGTTACGTTTAGCCATGGCATCAACGAATGATTGGTGGTGGTGGTTTTAGGGAATAAATTGACCTCAATCTCAGTTATGGATACCTAGATTGTTTCTAAATTTATTCCCAGTTACGTTTAAATCATTGCACCAACGGATTGATTGGTGATGATTAATCATTCGCTCCAGTTTAAGAGAAGTGTTAGCGCACGTGAATTATCGGACATAGTTATCCGATGTAGTGTCGACTCATCTCAGTTTACGTTCTACCATCGCACCAACGGAGTGATTGGTAATGGTAAAAGTTAGTTTGTGGGAATATTCAGGGTACGCAGTAGATCGGACATAGTCCTCCGATGATGTGACTGAATACTTTTAGTTTCAGGTTTCCAATTATTATTTTATTGGTGGAAACCGCTCCATTATTATGATGGTTCAATATTTTACATTCGGGTTTAGGGGTTTTTAGTAGAAAATACATCCATGAAATATCGAAATAGGCTGCACATTGCTGCTGTCAGTTTGGACAACAATAGGAAAATTGTTAGTTAATATTATGTTGCGTTGATTTATTTTGCTTAAAAATAATTTCCATCTGAAGTTATGAAAATTTTATCGATCAAATTTTCATAAAACCTGTTAGTGTGATGTAACGTTTTGTGTTCTGTGTCAATTATTTAGTAAATAATAGCAAAGTTTTAAAATGAAAACGAAGTAGCAATTAATCGTTATGGTTAGAAATACACTCGAGCTATTTATAGCAAGCTTCTTACGAGATACTTCGAATATATTAGTTGCTATAATATTTGGATAAGGTTCATGTCTCGGCTGAATGCCATAATCAAAGGTTGTTAAATTTCACGAAACCTTGCAAAAAAGATAGGTTATAAATTATTTATATTTTCCCGCCAAATCTTATATATAACCGCCATGCTAATTTTATCGCCATCTCGGAATCCAACGCCGTCGTTTCAATCGATCGGAGGTTTCTTAAACACGAGAGAAGAAACGCTCGTTCATTTCGTAAGAAGTTCGTTACGTTTGATAGCTAAAGTTCGTTACGTTTGATAGTTAAATTATAAAGTCGATTCGACCAGTTGTGGTCATCGTGTTGGAACTTTTCTATAGTTTTTGAAGTGATAAAAGTACAAAAAGCGCTCGTCCAACGGGCGTTTTATGTACGAGCTGGAATTTTGGGACCAACGGGAGTCCAGTCTACGTCCGGAGAAGGATCTCCGAGGCTCGTGTGCTTCGTCAAGGCCCGCCTTACGGCAGTCAAACGGAGAGGTTGGTAAGTTCGTTGTTTTGCTACGAAATTCTCACGACGGCCACCAATCACCGTCCGTGTTTCCCGACCCAATTCTTGCGTTACGTTCCCGTGGGTTGAACTCCGAGAGCCGGTCCTCGTCCTGTACCTTTTCCACCAGAGCAAGCTGTCCGATCCGAATGAGCTCGATTAAAGTTCTTGATTTGATTTCATTAAGTTTTATTATTACCTTCCGTTTAGTTCCGTGGTGTTTAGCTTCGTAAATTTGAATAAAGCACACGGTGTCTTTTTTAACAACTTTATGCAAAAAAATTCAGCATCTCTGAAACTTCAGGATATGAAAGAATGGGCTTTCCCCTTTCATTTGAAACCAACATCAAAATAATCCGTCGGGGGGTCTAGAGTAACTTTTTTTTGAAGTATTTTTTCGTGAAAACATAGATTTTACAATGGAATTAGTTCATATTTCTGCCCCTAGATGGTGCTTTAGACATTCGAACAACACTAAAAGTGAGAATTTGATAGATTATTTAATTGTCTACAATTTTGTTACCAACTAAAAACCGTTTTGAAATTATCCCGAAAAGTAGTTTAATATTTTAACGATTTCTAAGTCTAAGTTAGTTTCACAGAAGACCTAGTGGTTCACAAGCACTTTTTTATTTGCCAAATAGTTGTGTTTGGTTCAATAGTGAATTCAGCGGAATTTGAGAGCTTGGAAAGTCATCTTTTAGCTGAAAATTATAATTCCCTGATACAAGGCACCATTCATATTTTTAGGATGAGAAGTTTTAGATAAGTGTTGACCAAACTAGTATGATATTAATATTCTTTTTCATGATGGTAAGTGATTCCTCCCACAGAAACAGCCTTTTCAATTATGTATGCCTTCTTTTTCATTTTTTCGATTGTTCTCAGGGATGACTGGTAACTATTCTTACATGAATCTCCTACTCTGTTAGCATCTTCGTATAAAATTGACTTGTCCTGAACTTCAACCATTATATTTGAACAAACTCAATGAAACTTTTAACGCACCATTGCAATATTTCGCGGATTTCATTGCAACGCTTGGTTAAAAACGCTGATTATTCGTTTTCAAAATTAACTCAATGTGACAAACAGTGAACAAAAAACTTTGAGTTTTTGGATCAAGATAATTTTTTTTGATATATTCGAGGACTTCCATGTATATAAGGTTATTGTTGTACTCAAATCATATTTTGTTTTCAAAGTAATACATTTCGCATAATCTAGGCTCAATTTAGTAACGAAATCTCGCATAATTGATAGGAAATGGCCGTAAAATCCAACTGCCACAATATGCTTTGCGGAGAAAATTTGTATAAATCATTTCACACTAACCACTAATTTGGACAGTTACTACTGAGGTTAGCGTTAAATTAGAAACGGTGTGTCCCAAAATTTCGTTTTGAACGGAATTTTAATAGCTGACTTAAGCGATCATAACCTAAATTATACAACGTTTGGTCCTTTCTAAAACACCCGTGTAACAAAATATAAATGTAAGCAAACCCTTGTAACCAAGCAATACGTTCCGATTAATGGTAGTCCCTTTGAACCTATCGGGCAAGATTACAATCCAAAAGCACAAATAGTTTTCTGACTCTGTCAAATATCCTAATTTTCAGAAGATCAATTAGAATTGTAAACGTAATGAATGCCGTCTAATATTTTCATGCCACTAAACCCAATTATTTTTTTTGTAATATAATAAGTGCGAGAAAACATATTTCCAAACCACTAGGCCTCGTGTGAAACTATCTTAGATATAACTTTGTTAAAATCTTAAACAACTTTTCCGGATGATTTCAGATCAAGTTTTAGTGGTCAACAAACTTGTAGACAAATAAATTTTCTATTAAATTCTCACTTTTAGTGTTGTTCGAATGTATAAAGCACCATCTAGAGACAGAAATATGAATTATCTCCAGTAGTAAAACCTATATTGTTACGAAAAAAAACTTAAAAAAAAGTTCCTCTGGACCCCCCGACGGATTATTTTGATCTTAGTTTCAAATGAAAGGGGAAAGCCCATTCTTTCATATTCCGAAGTTTCAGAGATGCTGAATTTTTTTGCATAAAATTGTTCTAATAAATACACCGTGAGCAATCTTCGAATTCAATCACACTCATGACGTTTATTTGTTAGTTGAAATAAATCCGTGCGTTTCCGTTGGCGATAAACTTGTTATTGGCGAGTAGGTTTTTATAGCGGAAAGATTTCAGTTGTAGAGATTTTCGTAAGCCACCAATAGCCATTCGGGTCATCCCTTGAGGAGTCTCATACCAAGTAGTCGAGCTAACAAACGACCGGTGGTCTCTCGTACGCGAGAGTGGCGCAAAAGCCACCGAGTTTAACGAGGTCTTATTGGGCTCGTAGCGCGGACGGTTACAAAGGTACTTTTTTACTAACGTATATGTGGAAAATTGAGAAAAGTGAACACTTTTATAAAACCTACCAAAAATAACAAAGAAAAGCTAAAATTGACCTCAATTGATTGTGGTTGCTGGAATTTGTTATGAAAAGCATAATTTTGATTTTTATATTGACTTTGGGTAAATAGTTTTTGAGCAATCTGATAAATTGAGGGATAATGGCTTTCAAGCTAATGAAATGTGTAAAAAAATCACTGAATTCAAATTATTGCATACAAAAAATTTTAAGCGAAAACGGTTTTCTTTTTAAGCAATACGTTAGAGTATGTTTCGAAGAACAATTTAAGCTGAAAGTATGGACAAATAAAAAGAATATTTTTTCAATTTTGGCAAGGATTTGAAGTTAGTTACGCCTCTGTGCGTGGCTTACTGTTGTCATAAGGAATCTTAAAAACTTAAGTTTTTGGTTTTAGGTAAAAAATTACAGGAGTTTGATTCCCGCCCGTGGACCCCATCCAAAAAAACGCGCACGAGGGAAAATGCTGCACAGCCGCCATCTTGTGATAAAATTACTTGAAAAAATTATTTTTGTGATTAATTACTTATGTTATTACTACGTTCACACTACAGAGTTAAAACACGTTATAATAATTAACAACAAGAAAAATGTCATCAAGATAGCGTTAAAACACGTGGTATTTATGAGAGTGTCACTGAGTCGCGGCCTTCCGTTAAGTAAGTATCACATCAACACTTCCTTTTCCAATATCCCATGTTACGGTAAAGATGATCGTGGCCCGCTATGGTGGCTCTCAGGCAATGCTCTCGCTAGGACTGCGCAAACGTTATTCCCAAACACTGTTCCTCAAGTAGTCTGTGTAGGAAGGAGAGTCATCAGCCTGCAATCTACAAAATATACCATGCTTACGCAGCGCTACACAATGCAATACAAAATATTTCAAATCAAAGTATAGAATCTGCTGCTGATTACAAAGTTCGATAAGTACATACATTGATTGCTTGTTTTTAGTAGATTAAATTATTATAGTAATCCTTACGATTTGACACGTTATTTTAATATTGTATAGTTAATATCGATCTGCCCTTATTCCTTATTTGCATCAAAATCATTCTAAGATTTTCGCTCCGATTTTTTCCTAAAGTTTCCTATAACACCTTTATTTTATCCATCCTTGCTTCCTTTTTTCTAGAAAACCAACCTGCCCATTACCTAGACAAACCGAAGCGTGTTTATCGATTTTTTTCGACTCTAGCCGAATGTTCAAACAAGCAAAAATACATCGTTACCGTAGCTGAAATGCAACCCTTGAACCGACTCTCACCTATCATTACGCTTGTTTCCCTTTTGCAGAATTTCGATGGAAACAGCCGGCCTGCCGATTCCTGGCTACCACTACATCGCCCCGAATCACATCGTGAAAGCGCCCATTCACTAAATATACAACCAGCCAGCATGCATGCATCCAGCTCCGCATCCAGTCTCTAGTAGCAGTAGTAGGAGAGTCGGCGGAAATGGCACCGATTAAAATAAAGATCTCACAGGACTTGGTTTAACCCTCTTAGGTATGGTTAGAAAACAACATCGGACCGCTGGACCAGTGCGACTTCCGTACAACAACCCAACCTGCACTGGTCTGTCTGGCTGTCGGGAATGGACCGAAGATGAAGCCGTTGTGTACTATTTGCGAGACGACAGAGAAACAAAAACCCACAAGGACTACAGCAGACTGCTTGTGTGCGTTTTTCTTTTAATTTGTGGCATGGGAAAGACAGCAAACAAAAAAAAATGCAATGTTTCGTTTTTATATTTAGATTTTAATTGCTAACTATTCTAGGTTTAATCGCTAGTTTTTAATGTGTTTGTTGACATGTTTTTGCGTACTCTTTTTTTAGTATATTATCGAGATGAATACGAAACAATATTAAAACAGCTACTGTAGCAGCCAAAGCTGACCAAATGTGATGAAAAGGCGTATTATAAAAGGATGATAAAAGAACAGAACAAAAAAATCGGTGAATCGAAAATGATTCCAAATAAATTCATGAAATCATGCGAATGCAATAGGGTTCCATTGGCTAACAATGGGAATTGTGTGCGGAATGAGACAATGATGGGACAACTTGTACAGACAAACAGAGCCAAATGGTTGATCAAAAAGAGATGAAAACTGCCAGCGTAGATCATGCAAATAAAAACGCGCTTCACGTTGCTATTGAAATGTGAAATAATAATTTTCATGGAGCAGATAAAAATATCAGAATAACAACCAACCAAACAGGAAAACGCAAAAATAACCACTTATTGTAGCTTGCAACGCGTAACGTGCGAGCGGTGGCGGGGAAGCAGCATAATCGTCAAAGAGCTTAACATTCAATTATATAGATTGAAACCTCACATATTTTCCCTTCCCGTAGCAATCCGCGTTACAGCCTGATCTAGGGACAAAGCCAAGCGGTTTGCTTGAACAGTAGCAGGTAGCAGGTGTGCCAGGTTCAGCAACGGGATATTGATATGATAGACACTTTAACAGCAGGATTTGTTTTTAAAACGCGCTACTGGTCCCGGAAAATATTGCTTTTTATTACTATTAATTAAATTTCGGTTTAAAGCTTTAAAAACAAATGAAAATTAATTGAGCAGTTCGTTTCGCTTTCAGAAAGCGTAGCGTGCTGTTTTCTTTCACATAAAATACACAAACACAAACACACATACACTACAGGGATGAAAAAAAAAACAAATGTAATCGAAAGGAGAGACACTTTTTAAAAGTTTTTGGTTTGCAATCAAAATTATGTTATGTTCGATATCAGCTGCTTTGAGCTTGAGGTTAGGTTTAGTAGCACTGTTACTAACAGTAGGCGTTGAAAGTCGTGCGTAAATAAGAGTATGACTCGAAGCTAGACCATTGCTAGTTATTAGGGGAAGAAGAAAAAACTGTATACGAACAATTCAAGACGCGTTAAAAAACTAGTAATTACACATAAGAAATCGTAGAATTCACATATTTATCGTACATATCGTTTTGAGGAAACGGAGAAAGAAAACAAAAACATATGACAGCAAACAGAACATGTCATTTAAAAATTAGACTCTAATATGTCGTTAGATTGCCAGAGAAACAAAAGTTCGTCGAAGCTTACCAACACCCAAAACATATCGTTGGTTTTTTGAGTAGATTAACTTGAATGGGAGCAAGTTTGATTGGGCGTTGGAAATTGTACGCTGGAATGAGTTCAGCTATCTTTGGGTAAGATGTGGGTGCTGGCTTAGCTGATTGCTTTTCTTAGCTATTTACTGTTGTTAATGAACGGAACTATGACGGAAGTGGTAGATGCAAAGTGATGCAATGAGATTATTTAAAATCGAGGTCGTCCTTCCAAAATTGTGAGCTTTTAAAGTGGAAGCTAAAGAGCCGTTGCATGTATAAATGCTTTCTTTCGATTATCACTCCATGCGAATCGTACAAGAAAACTCTAGTTTTGTTTTTATGTGCTTTAAACTCGGGGTAGCTGGCTGCCGAGAGTGACCTTTGTTTTCTAAAAAAAGGCTATTTGCGCTCCAAACAACCGGCCGTTCTCTTACGATTTAGCTTGGAGATGTTTGTGACCTTTGGCCGAGACTTGGACAATTTATTTTAATTGAGCTTTTTATTTATAAGCTTACTAGTATAGGAGAGAATTGTATTACTTGTATAGATTTAATCACCTATTAGACGCAAATGTAATTTCTGATTGATGAGCGTTAAGCTATTCATCAGATCCTTTGAGAAACGTTGTTTTATCTGTATAAATCATCGTTTGTTACTCGACAAGCCTTTTCCTTGCGTCTCAAAGTGTATCTTGCGAGTAACCGTTTTACTTATTTTAAAGATTAGTAATCTAATTTATAGTACCATCTACGTATATGTTACCTTACGAGAGGTTGATTTGTGAACTTTTTAATTTTCCCTGTGAAACTTAAGCCTAGAAAAGTCTATCAAATCTTATCAGATCATTGGTCCATCGGGTTTCTTAAAAGATTTTATAAGAGAGAATTTTATTGTTGTTCAAATGCTTATGCGTTGCGTGGCAGCATGGCGTTATTTGGTAGATGTAAAAGTGTTTTACGTTTTCAAATTAAAATTACCAAAATTGCTTTAAAATCAGGTGAACAATCTAATAGTTCTATTTTTTTCTAAAAATTTAAGCAGATCTTGAAGCTAGGAATTTTATGCTGTATACAATTAGAAATTCTGATTATTTCAAATCTATATGAACAAGATTATAATTTATCTAAGCCTAAGTGGGACAATTTTGTATTTTGTATAGATTTGGAATACAGATTCACATTTTGGTTAAACAAGGGTACATTTTATTTAAAATGGAGTGACACTTTCATTTCTGTTTTGGTACACGGAAAACTTATGTTGAATCATATTCTCAATGGATATTTATTACAATATCTGCGTATTCTGGACAGTGATGAGAAAACGGCTATAGCAGGAAAAAGTAGAGCTTCTAACTTGCGCATTAGTTACTAAATATTGGTAGATCAATGACCCAAAAGGGAGTCTAGCTGTGATCAACATATTTAATTGAGACACCGTGTGACTGGGAATAAGAAAATGATAAAAGAAAGAGATAAATTTGAATACTGACATATATTCGGCGCCTGACCCAGCAACATGCTTGATGGCGTTATATCCCATGTTATAAACACAGCTTCCGGTCTCTATGAGTTCAATAGGCTGAAGATGCGCATTAAATGTGGAACTGCTGAAAATCACATTAATGAAATTACGATCCGCATTCTAAACTGGGCTACATCGATATCTTCTGGATAGCAGAAATCACCAAATATCCTCACGAAGCATCGTATTTTTAAAATTCCTTTCCTACCAGACAAAAATCTGGAATTCCGGCAACTTTCTGCTTGTATTGCGACAGAAACTAACCAGCGTTCCAGCAGAAGCCAGCCACAAT
Source organism: Topomyia yanbarensis (assembly GCF_030247195.1). Lineage (NCBI taxonomy): Eukaryota > Metazoa > Arthropoda > Insecta > Diptera > Culicidae > Topomyia > Topomyia yanbarensis. Next base: position 273,641,414 of record NC_080672.1, on the reverse strand, counting down.
TCCTGCTGGTTTGGGTCGGGACTAATACAATCGCAGGAATCGACCGAATTAGCCCACATACGAATAGTAACGAGGCAGGCACCTACTGAAAATCTATTTGGTTGTACCAAATGTACCTCTTTGGTCCCTAAAGAAAATATAGTTATAGTAAAAGTGCTGTAGCTAGTTGTTTGATTTTTTAACAATTTAACCACTTGCGTTCATATGTATAGGACGTCGGGAAAATGGTTCACTCTGATCAATTGGGTCAGAAAAAAGGCTTGGACCACTTCAATAATGAATATTATAATCTACAAAATAGAGTACGTTCATTGTGCGGTTCATGATATCGCAATTGTCTTTGTCTGCTCGCTTATTGCGACATGGGGGTCTTCCCTCGTGTCTTTCATGTCAAGGTCTTCGTTACAGCTGTCTTGGTGTCCGCCATCAGATGTCCCCGGCTTCTTGCACTTAGGAATGACCACTGTAAACCTGTCATCATTATTATTAATTTCCTTGCCGCTGAAGCGATCAGTTGGTTTTGGGGTACTGGATGCTACTTTTGTGGTTGTCATGGTTTGAACAGCTGCACCCTTTGTGGTTCAGGTATCGGTTTTGAAAACTCTGTTTTGGATTGGATTGACTTGGCAATTGGTTGAGATGCATCATCCGCACAAGGGTGTCCATGGTGAGCTGTCAGATTACAGTAGTTGTACATAACCGTTTGACCCTCATGGGTACATAACGTAGTAGTTGAGTTTTATGTTTAATTGTCAAGTAGGAGGGAATAGACCTTTCAACCCGCATCCTCACCACCAGGGATGCCAACGGTACCGGTTAACTACATTTTTTCGGTATATTTACATTTGCACAAGCCGTACAGCCCGCTACAGCTCTTGCCAGAATGGTAGCCAAACCGAGTACATTTTCCCGTACAGCAGTAGAATACATTTTTGTTTCGCTGCTGTACTCCGACTGCTCGGTGATTGTAAAGTTTGTTCTCTCGCTTTGTACACTTTTCTCTGCATAGTCAAAGGGAGAGGCCCGCACGCGAAAGCGTTAATGCCGGTCGTGGCGTAAACGAACCGCATTCATTGTCGTCGTTTGTGATTAAAAATATTAAATAGATTAAAAATATTAAAAAGTGTGAAATAAGGAAAGAGAAGCTGTACCGCTCGCGTCTGGTGGCTGTGCTGGGGGCAGTATTTTTTGTCATGTTACTGCTTTGCTTACGGATTGCCGTACAGCGCTGGGCGTCCTGCACTAGCGAACGAGAATGTAGGCAGAAAAATTACAGCCGCAGAAAAAGTAGGCATTTTGCATCCTTGCTCACCACAAGAACACCGTTAGGAATACCCGGGAAGAAGTTTCGCTAAGTTTCTACTTCTCCGTATTGCGTTATGCATTCTGCAATTAGCTCAGGAAAGGTATGTGGTGATAAATCATGTAAACTTGCCCCTGTATAGTCATTTTCATATACACGGGAATATTAATTCCAACATTGTCACGTGTTCTGCAAAACTAAACGTTCGGCTTGGGCTAACGTGTTGAATGATATCAAACCTGCATTATAGAGATGAGGATACTGAAGGTAAAGGACCTACAGAAGTCATTCCACTTCATGAAAACTCGGTTGTATTGAACAAAATTTATAGACAACGACGGTGGCGTTGGGTCGGAGCCTTCTCGTCAACTCTACTCATGATGGACAAAAAACAAAAAAAAATCTTTTGTTCTTTAAACAGTGCACAATAGATTGAGAGACTGCTAGTTGTCGTTCACTTGGTTCGATTTTGGGTCTGACTCAGACAGAAATAGAAAGCCGACCAGACTTCTACTAACTTATCTAACAACAACGATTCGATGTTGAATTAAATTCAAGTCGATTGAAAGTCATTGAAATAAAGAATTAGTGCCAAATTTTGATAAAAATTCGTTCCTTTAAGTTTTGAATAAAATTTTTCGTAGATTGTATTTTCAAGCAAAGTCTATCCGCTTAATGTACTTTACTTTTTACTGTACTGTACATACTGGGAGCAAAGCAAATTATATTGATTTATGTCATGGTAAATTTTATTTAATAAGATTACGCATCAAACTAAGGTACTTTTCTTCGCCTCCGAGACCAGGTAGCAACATGTTCAGCATTTTTTTCGCACAAGCATTATCAATGTTTGGTATTTAGTTCACACGCGCAAATTCGAATGATCGGAATGTATCAAATATATTTGAAATGACGAATTTCTCTTTTGAATAATTCCAAAATCTTGGAATTAAATCTTAGCACAAAGAAATTTGTGTCGGGGCAGAGAATAAGTTATTTTTTAGAGCTACGTTAAGCCCTTGATCCCAGCTATGTTTACCGATGCATAACATGATAACGAGCAGGTTTGAATTCGATTTTCATTACAACTATGAAATCAAATTTTGTAGCTATTCGTGGACATCCTGATATTTTTGAACCATTTTCTAATCTAGTTTCACGTCTTTGCCGCTTGCAAACAGTATACGTGTACAACAAACTCCATCATAGTTTTCAAATGATTAAACGTCATACATATCTGTAAGCAAAAACAAAAAAGGGTTAGAAGAGTTTCAGCGTAAGCCAGAATCGCCCCATCTGTCCAAAGAAATTATAAAATTAAAATGCAAATCGCAAGTGCCAAGTTTGTGTAGGGTGTGAGTAATTAACGTACCGTTGATATGTGCACTAGTATTTCAACGAACGAACAAAGACAGAACCATCAAACAGTATAGTAGTGTCCAGCATCTGTCATGCCGCGGGAGGAAAAATAATTAAGTAGCTTCAATCCAAAAGGAAGTGTATAAATGTAGCTAAAACTGGTAGAGCTGGTAGAAAACATATGCGAAATATCACAAAACCTTCCGCGATTGGACCCATTCGGAAGAAAAACTCCACCAGAGATGAGAGTGTTAAACACGTGAAAATTCACGTTTCGGAACTCGGCAAAACCAAGAATAATGATTAGCGTGTTCCGGCAGTCATCAGGTGTTCGTTCCCTTGTAGAGTTCACACCGCCACACACCTACAGTAGCAAGCAAATAATGAGCAGACAAATGGCTTTTCACGAGAGAAAGAAAAGAGCAGAATTAAGAAGAAGCGTTATATATTTTGTATAAACTTATTTAGGATTCTAAACGCATTCAGACGCGAATGAGAATTAAATGATAGAGAAAGTCTTTTGTGAAAGCTTATTAGCGCATCGGAGTAAGAATTAAGCTTAGAAAAATTTAAAAAAAAAAACAGGGTGAACTAGTGAAACATAACGCAATCAAGAAGCGCGAGATAACTCATTGATTGATTGTGCTCTGAATCGGAGATACTCTTGCTGAAGAATAGCGATTCCCAAAGAGGCAGTACATAATAACCTATAGTGAAAAGCTCAAGTAGATCGAATTTATTTAACCCTAAAGACTATCACGATTTACCTTTAATCATATCCCTAAAAATATTACACGCAAGCAAACACAAACAAACAAACGAGGAAGGCGAGAAAAAAAGTACTACACTATATCAAGCAGTCTTTAATGGAAACCAATACATATTGCAGACAGGTTGGCTAAATCGATTTTTCTATCATATTCCCACATATCATAGTAAAATCTATGTGAGTCCCTTTTTCCCGAAACTATTTATAGCAATCACTGAAGAGAACAAAAACGACGAGTGCACTTCTCACTCGGCGAAATAATTGTACAGAAGCAACAGAAAAAAAAAGAAAAAAAATGACGAAAAGAATAACAATCTTCTTACCTGACGAAGAAGAAAAATTCCATTTGGTTTCGTAAGAACAAATAATAGATCGTAATAAAAAAAATGTTGTACAAAGTAAGTAAATCAGAACAGAACAAGACAAAAATTAGCAGAAATTCGCATATGGTAGGCAGTAGCAAACGGAGCGGTAGACTAATAAAATTAATAAAAAAACAGTTTCGCGGTACACGATTTCAAGGAACAGATTTCAGTTGGAACAACAAAATACATATTGACATATAGGAGAAGGGTAGGTAAATCAATTCGCGCCTATTATAGAATGAAAGGATAAATTCCGCACACCAGCCGGCTTCGTCAAAGTGAGTGTAAGCTGAAACAAAAATTGAGATAAAAGTGAATATGAACTAGCAAGCCGCCCCGGTTATGATATTGCGACGAATAAAATTAAATTTGTATCACCACTCACTTTTGGCGAGCCATTATCAAATCCGGAAGCGCCGCGGGTGGAGAGAGTAGATATTCGCCAGTCGCGCACAGCTCCTAGGGGCTCACCTGGAGCTGTTTTTATTGGCGCCGGAAACATGAATGGCCTATGTTCAGCCCTACCGTTTTTTTTGTTAAAATTTCATTTTTTTTAAAATGAAAATTCAATATAGAAAATAGGCGATAGCATGATTGCTTTTGCTTACTACTCGGCTCCCTTGTGGCGGTACAGAGAGTCTTATATGTCAGCCGTTGTATGTTCGAGACTCGGTCAAGAAGCTTTGCGATAGTTTAACTGAGTCGTGAATATTTTAAGTTTTAACAATGCAAAAAAATAAAAAAAAGGCATTTAAATTGATTTCCTACGTGTTGGATTGTGTTGACGAGGTTTGCTGCTGCGTGTTGGAATCCTTTTTCTTGGCGGTGAAACATTGCAATGTCGTAATTTTCAGTCAAATCCCCGGGTGCCAAAACGAACCGGTGGTCTTCCATCATGGTTCCTGTCCTGCTATTTTGCCACTTGATCCGCTGCTTCAGTGCTAGTTCTTCGAGCGATCCGTTTGCCACGCTGTTTGGTAAGGTATTGGAGGAGCCACTTGATCCGCTGCTTCGGTGCTGGTTCTCGAGCGTTTCTAAGTTATCCGTTCGCAACCGCCGTCCAGCAAGTAATTTTGGGAGTCACCGGATCCGATGCTTCGGTGCTGGTTCGTGAGTGCTTATAGGCGATCCGTTCGCCACGCAGTCCGGCAAGGGATTCGGGGAGCCACTGGATCCGCTGGTTCGTGAGTGATTCTAGGCGATCCGTTCGCCACGCCGCACAGTGGCGGGTCTTCAAACAAAAGTTGGACAAAACCTCAAATGTTACCTAATTTGGCTGAAAATCACAATTTAAGCTAATTTTGAGGTGCTGAGCTCATTTTTGATGTCAAAAGTCGTAAAATATTAAATGCATTTTTCCATACAGTGTCATTGAACCTTTCTTATAACTATGATCCCGTTTTCATGATAGATTTTCCATTACTGTTCACCAATGTCAGCAATATCATAAAAAATGAAGAATACTACTTTAAATCCATTGTATAACATATTGGTTTACTGTAGATTGTCTAACAATTTTAAACAAAACACCATGCGCCTCCATATCAGCAACAAAGCTTCAAAATCTCCTTAAAAAATTTTGCGCACCTAGGCGCAGAACGAGACCATGATATTCGAAAAGTAGAGGTTATTTCCCATAGAATGTATACTATGTGACCGTTCCGAAATGATTCCGAAATTTGTACAGAATACATTAGTAAAAAAAGTATTTTTGATCTGACCACCTCAAACATATTTAAACTTTTTAGTCATAGTTCCAAGCAAATTTACCAAATGTATTTTATTCACTAACCAAGTTCTTTCGTTCCTCTACACAATGAAACTAGTTGTGCTAAAATCGGACCAAAATCAAAAGTGCAACATGCATTTGAAGTGAACAGAGCAATGATGGTTTCGGGAATGAAAATCAATAAAAAGTCCGGACTTTGCCACGTTTAAACTCATGTTAAAAATCGTGTTCTTATCCAATGATCATATGAATTTTTGAATATACATCATTCAATATATGAGAAATCTAGAAAAAATATAAAATATCAATATTTCAAAAATAAATTTTTGAGGTTTTGGCCAGCCTCCAGCCACTGTGCGCCGTCCAGTAAGGGATTCGGGGAGCCACTTGACCCGCTGATTCGATGCTGGTTCTCGAGCGTTTCTAAGCAATCAGTTCGCCCCGCCGTCCGGTAGGGGATTTGGGGAGCCACTGGATCCGCTGCTGGTTCGTGAGTGCTTCTAGGCGATCCGTTCGCCACGCCGTCCGGTAGGGGATTCGGGGAGCCACTGGATCCGCTGCTTCGGTGCTGGTTCGTGAGTGCTTCTAGGCGATCAGTTCGCCACGCCGTCCGGTAAAAGAATCGGTGCATAATGCAGCCAATGCATTGGCTGCATTATGCACCGCAAATTGTAAGTAAATCAGTCTGCCATTTCTCACATTATCGTGAACGTCCATGGCGATACCATCACTGCCTTGTTGCTTTTTTCGGTTTGATATTCTTGTTTGTTTTGTGTTCTTGCCACACACTCTGTATTTCTTCTCTATTGGCGCTGCTGATTGTTGGTTTTGAGGTGCTAGGTACAATTGTTGTTACTGCGCTATTGGTACTGGCATTGGGTTTTGAGATACAATTTATTGGTCAGTCATTTGATTGTAGCTTTGTGTGATAAAATCGGAAAATGAGCCTTACACCAATCTGGAGCAGATTTTTCTCCGTAAGCAAGCATTGAAACCAGCTCAAAAAACCATTTCTACCTGTTGGGTTTAAGGAAATATAACCAGGGCAATAGCGTGGTCTTCTTGCGCCCTTGGCGGAGTGTCAGCTTTACGCCCCTTTGAAGTCTACTTTGGCTTTCTTTTTCAGTTCGATTTTTGAACAACAGTTTAGTGTGTATATACTTGGGAATGGCATCCTTACCATGACCTGTTTTATGACTCATCCTCTCTTAGGTCTGGCGACCTTGGCGGGGATCAATTGGGCCAAAAACATGCTACGGGTTTATGCCGCAGTGAAGGTTTTTACATAGACAAGTGAATACACCAAATATTGTTTAACATTCCGCTACCACAAGACTTGCACTTTAATAGCACGAAGTTTATTCGCGAACTAGGAGGGCCAGACTGACTTGATAAGACAGTTTCGCTTAAAAAAGTTTTGCGAATGACGCTCCTGGCACAGAAGAAGAAATTTGAACATCCGTCGGAAAAAAAGTTTAGCAAACGGAAATATCCCACACTTCTTAGGACAAAGCCATCAATATCAGAGTTACAAATATTTAAATTCATTGAATGAAAATTTACCATATTTAGCCGCACTTATTGTCAATATTCAATGACGCTATCGGAAACGTCAAACGAACCAACTGCCCATTTATTTATGTGTATTTTCAATCGTCTTTGTTTATTGCATGAAGCGAACGTGCAACAATGAATCCTACGCATTAAAGTAGGCGTTGGCACAATGTAAGCGATGATAATTATTTTTTTCTATGCTTCTATTCTTCTGAATCAGCAACATTGGAAAACAGTTACCTAGATAATTAGTGATATGAATATTATTGTACGATATTCCATTGAATGAATAACATGGATTTTTGAATCAATATTTTTTTTCTATTCATCACGTGTCGCATCAGGTTCATTTTCAACCATCAAAAAAGAGCTTCGATTATTTTTAACTCTGATCAATGTGGAGCATCCACAGAACACTAAGTTCACTGCAGAGCATTTCGCGAGAAAGTTTGTGAAATCAGCTAACACTAGGTGTTTGAAGGCAACGGACGAAGTATTTTTCCTTCTATCATGCAAAGAATCAGAAAAAATTAGAATATTTGTTCCTTCATCAACCGTTATATTTAATTCCTACGGTTGAAAAATTGTAAAAAAAACGAAAATCCGATTTCCAAAAAAAAAATATGTTTGACTGTTGCTCATTTCGTGTAAATTACAGTCATAAACAGTAGATTGATGTTAGATGAAATTGTCCTGTGTTACTATGTTTTAATTGCCGCAAGGTTCTACTGTATCCGTAAATTTGCCGAAAATAGCCAACAAAATCGATACAGAAATTGTCCTGTGTTTTCACTCGCATGGTATGGTCACCCTACAAGCAGTATAACGAGGAGACAATTTTCAGGAGCTGTGACCTAGTTGGTCGATTATTTTTTACGGTGCAAATAATTACATTTGTATTACCAGTCCCAGTGCCTTCACGACATTACAGTAATGTCAGCATCAGTTTTGCTTATTGGGATTATCCAAAAAATCAGTACATTAGGTATTGTATCTATCACTCATGTGAGTAAATGAGTCCGGATAATTATCCCTCAAAAGGCAGGCTAAAATTGTTACTTCAAGAAGCATCGCTCACAAGACCCAATGAAATCAAAAGCCTTTTTTTGTCTTTTTATCAGAGAGAGAGAGAGAGAGAGAGAGAGAGAGAGAGAGAGAGAGAGAGAGAATCGAAAGCTCGAAAATGCTCGATCATTCAAATTTCAAATTCCAAGTTCATTGAAACTAGAGAACTGCAACTAGCCGGACCTCTGAAAACCGTTGCCTTTTTGAGAGTTAACCCCTTCGAAAATAAAAACTCACAGTTTCACATGAAAAGTAAAACTTTGCTGCCTTTCTGGCGCATATCAAAAACATTGCAAAACAAGTCAATCCAACTTTGTTGTCGGTTTTGTTGGTAATTTAGTGTAAATTTTGACATTTTTGTTTTCTTTCACTGAAATAAATTATCATCTCCTTATCCGGTGAGAAGAGAGATCAGTTGAATTTTATCGCTATTTGGTGAGAGGGAGAATTTCCACTTTGGTGAGAGGGAGAAGTTCGACACCGAGTGATGACTACATTTTTGCTTTGCTATCCCCTGGCTCGTCTTTCATTTTTTTAAATCTTTCATTATATCTGTAAAGTATTCTTAAAAGTTGTGTCGGGATCTAGGCCCGTGCATAAATGAATTCGACTGAAAAAGAATCCAGCTGATGGTTAAATTAATCTCGAGCACGATTCGTCATTAAAGACTCCGACTTGTCGTAAAAAATCATACACATTGAACACAGTCGGACCATATATGATATTCCTTCAGATCAAAAATTTTTAACCGGGACAGATATTTCGAAAGTTCGACGAGATAAGCTCAGAATTGTGATATCCTGTCTAAACCAAGCAAATTACCTGTATTTTATGAAGAGCTTCAGCGTCTTCAAGCCTGCCCACACAGTTAAGATCGACAGTGTGGCCACCGATTCGAGTGTGTCATGCGTGGATCTACTGCACTCAATATAAGCAAATGGACCATTGTAGCAATAAGTCAGGATGACTTTTGTATTGGGAATGCTGAAAAGTGTGCATTCAGATGGTCTGGTGGTTACCATGCACGGTCTACAAATAATGCCCGGAGAATCTAAAATATTCCCTTATAAAACGCTACGTCTTTCACCATGAAAAATCATTATATTCTCTTGGCTCTGGAAGACTATTGCTTTGACGATCCCCTTGTGACGACATCTGTTACTGGTCCTATAAATGATGAACAGTTGAGATCAGGCCCGTGCGAAAGAGAAGGGTTTTGGGGGTTCGAACCCCTCCCATGAGGGTTTTGAATTACTTCTAAAAATTTATTAACTTCCAGTTCAGGAAAAAATTATACTGCGAGCCGTTTGACAAATAAAATGTCATTCGATTTCGGTCACTATAGAAACAAGTCGTTGATGAAACCAAGGAAAAAAAACTTTGCGACGGTGGCTGAAATAGGAAGTCAAGTTGGTCGGCATCTCTGGATCGGTTCACGTTTCGATAAGTTGCAACAGTTGTGAGAAGGCATGGGAAAATTCGCTTACTCGCGCGACTGTTGCTCACTGTGGATCACAAAATAGCATAAAATGTATGCTCGCAATAATTAACCATGAATAGGGCTGAAAAAGCTTCACAGTAGGCTGGTAGAAGGGCAAACCGCGAACAAACTATAAAGCTTGATATTCTATGAGTAGCGTCGAATCTTCACTCGTGAATGTTTGTCGCATAGTCTCGTGAAGCTCACAAAGGTTTCTTGATGTATGAATAAAATATACTACCTATTCTAGTATTACATTTTTTATTGACGCATTTTTACAAAAAAAAATCATAATTAATAAATTTATTTAGGCACAAATGTGGTAGCTCGACGAGGCCGATTTTGTTCGTTTTTTACAATAAATAAAAAAACAACTAGATTGAATTTTTGTCTCGTTTAGGCGCAGCTTGCTGCTGCGTGTTGAGATGCTTGTTCTAGGGGGCGAAATATTGCCAGTGTGGTCCACTGCAAGTTGAGGTTCGATTCGTTTGTCTTCTTTCGCGTTATCGTTCACGTCCATGTCCTCATCCGTACTACTTTCCTGCTGCTTGCGGTCGGATATTCTAGTTTGTGTCTTACTCTTATGGGCCGTTATTGTATGTTCATATTTTTCGGAATTCGTTTCGTTGTTGTTGTTATTGCTGGTTGTTGGTGTATGATCCGGAGATGTTGGTTTTGCAGTTGTTATTGGTTTAGCGTAAGATGGTTGTGTGCAGATTTCAGTTGTATTGGTTGAGTTTTCCTTAACAGTTTCTTGGTAAAGTTTTCCGAGGTGTAGCGTATTTGTGCAGAACTGGCACGTATGAATTTGCCCTGAGTACGTGACTAGTGATATCTGATGAATGGGAACACTTGCTAACACGACGATTATGTATGAGGGAATTCGCTTGGTCACACGCATTCTCACCACACGAACATCGTTAGGGATGCCCGGAAAAAAGTTCCTCCATGTATCGTGTGTAACGGAATCTACTTCTCCGAATTTTTGCAAGCATTTTTTAATCACACTATCAGGGGTACGCGTAGCCAAATCATGGACACGAACTTCTACAGCGTCGTTTTCGATGTATACGGGAATGCTCTATATAACATTGCCGCATTCGGCGGTGTGCTGCATGTTGTTTCACGAGACGAATGACTCAGCTTGGTTTATGTTCTTGAACGAAATCAGCACACAATGTTTAATATGATGCATTTGTTGGGTTTTCACTTCAGTCAGATTGAGTTCCATCTGCACTTTTAATAACTGTTTCACTTCCCGAATGGCAGGTCCTACGGGGCATTTCGAAAAATCCACATCAACACAGTTCGACCGCAGCTGGGTTGCTTTTTGCTGGGCACCGATACTCATCACTAAATTGCACAGTAGGTAGCCTATTGTTATATGGACTGCTTGTGCGATAGGCACCGATTGAATTATAGGTAGAAGTGGCTGTTTCACTTGCGCGGGACGATTTTTTGCTTCTGCTCAGGGCGAGATGTGAAGACAAACTGATTTTTACAAATTTGAAAAATCGTTAGCTATCAGCTATTCAATAAACGGTATATTTTCTATCTATTTTTTATATTATGCAAATATGAAAAGGAAATAAAACTGTTTGATGAACATCCTACGCAAAGCGCGAGCCGCTCGAGAAGAGTTTCGCGACCGGAGCCATCGACGTTAAGAAAGGATGGAATAAAAGAGTAACTTCTTTATTGGTTGCTATAGCGTTGGCTCGCGTGTATCATTTTCTAAGCAAACATGAAGCATAACAACTGGAGAAAGTTTTCTGGTGAACGGTGAATAAACGGTTCGTGATGCGATTTTTCCCATACTTGGTTGTATGTAGACCAGTTGCACAGAAACTCGGTCAGCGGACTAGCAACTAGGTGGCTAAGGGGGAAAAACAAGAAGTCGAAGAAAATCGTAATATCGTTGTCTGGAGAAATTCCACCGGCGATGATCTCTCCGTCGGAGTTGGCTGATAGCTAAACAATAGCACGACTGCAGGAGGTATACATGTCAAATTCGAAGCCTCAGTTTTTATCTTAGAAAATCTCAATGGCCTCGACTTCGGTTAAAGCTAGATACGATGGGATGTCTCTAAAATGTAGGGAGATAGTAATTATTATTTAAAATGTACTATTTGGCTCATTTCCTATGTTTTCCTGAAATAATAAACGTTGAATGAATTCGATACCAAAAAACCTCCCTCAATGAAAAAATTCTTCCTAAAGGGGAAAATATTCCAAAGAGGCGTTATTTCTATTCCAGCATCGAGGAGGGAACATAAATGAACTGAAAAACGTTATGCGTGCTTTGAATCAATATTATACCCATTTATTTCGAGAACAGAAAGATTCGGCGAAGTTAGAAGAATGGCTTTTTTCGAAATTGGATGTATTTCTGCTCACTGGTAAAGTACTTAACTAAAGCTTATTTTGGATTTAACGTCTATATTGCGATTAAGGTAGCGCTGACGCTGATGAGAACAAAAATTCATTCTTTCTTGGCAAAGGCACTCTTCATCCTCAAACAACGTCATGAAGGTCAGATTACCTCATGTTAATTCTGTCGGGCGCTACATTATGAAAATGCTATGTAATATTTGTTATTTCATTCCTTCAAATGTTCTGTTATCTTTCCAATTGGCATTAACATGCGACTTTTTTAAAATTTTGGATTGAAACACGAATCTTTTCTCTGACCACTGGTATCCCGGAATTTTAAGCCTATGGAAGTCCTGCGTACTTGCCAATCAATTTTTGGATGAGCTCAGGTGATCTTGCATGTTATACCTGGTGGTGGAATCTATAACCATGTCGTTTCTCCATATAATTTGATGTTTTTCCCAACAAACCTAACTGTTGGCCTATTTGGCTCAAATTTGGAAAAGTCTATGGAGTGGTATGGAGAATCATCCAACTATATGTCTGTTTATTCCTTGTTGACGATAGGGTTAAATAGTACCTATGGTCCCTTACTGGTCTTAAGACAGCAAAAAACAAATATTAAATTCCCAACTTTTATTTCATCTTACTCTTTACTGCTGCTGGAACCCAATTTGATGCTGCTGGCGACGGGATGTATCTCCCGACCGGCCGGGACAATAACGACCGCGTACTCCTTAGGTCGTATCTTCGTTAGCTGCTCCGGCAGCGGTCCTTTGCTTTTAGCTAGGAACGTGACCCCTTTCTCCTTTGTTGAAACCTCCCTAGTGAAGGTGGCGAATAATGACCAGATAGCAGTGCACTGCTCGAGGGGAACCTTTGTCCGCCCTGCTTCGCTCTCCTTGTCAATTAGCTATAGAGGAGAGCTTGGCTCGTTCACCTTATCCGCTATAGCGAGAACGGCCGATGTCACGGTTCCTTTTCGTTTAGCCGGAGAAGCGTATATGCTCCTTAACATTTAACAATACCACATCGTATTTCTCACTGGTGCCCGAACCACGGGTTGGCACTTTCAGACGGTCTTTAGCTTGCCTTCGCACGCGCACTCCCCGACTATGTACGGGGAACGTGCCATTTGAGCCAATATATTCTAATTCCTGAAGCTCGTTGTTATTTATATACAATTGAACAACAAAATTTACTACAGCTATATACACGAACAAAACCGTTCACAATCGCAAAAATGAACAAAAATTTACAATTAAGTGTGAACGGTATACAGAACAGGGGTGAGTATAATGTTGCCAAACAAATACACTCTACGGAGAGATTATGCAAAGATAGGTATTTTTCCAATTTGTTACGCCGCTGGGTTACAACTCTCATGCTGCTCTTTTACACATCTACCTATTGTTGAGCTCGATTCAGTTTAATTTGCTCACTCGATTCTTTTCTCAGGTATTACTTAGGAAATTTATCAAACAAAAATCTGCAATTTTTTTTACAAAAATCAATACTTTTTGAGAGACTTAGTGGAATATCACAGCTAACCCTCTTAAGACATCTGTCTACCATCTAATGCCGCTATAACATTATAGTGGATTTAAACTGTAGACATCTGTCTTAAGAGGATTAATTAAAAATTACCATTACAATGGGATCTCCTATTACGCGGACTCGTACTACGCAGATTCCTACTATGTCGCAGTAGAAATCCGCGTAGTGCGAGTCCGCGTAGTAAGAGATCCAACCGTAAGTTTATCAAGTCTATATAGTGGGATTTAGAATAGATTATCATTTCCTACCACTAAGCATTCGTTTCACACTAATGATGATATGGTTAATATTCACTAAACTTGCCGGAGAAGGGGGTAATACTAACACCTTCAGGTGAGAAAAATTAAACCTAAAAGAAAGTTAAAACGGATAAGTTTTTTTTGCGAAAAAGCAATATTTTCCCGCAAAGCGACACTAAATTGGCAATGGGCCATCAAAACTACTCTGATACTGGTCCTAGATCCTGACTATCGCGCTGAAATTCAAGGCTATAGATCAACAAACCAAGTAGACGAGTCCGAATCCAATCCCTTTCTTGCAAACAGGACTAGTTGGATGACGATGCAGGGTGATAATGAGTAAAGCTAGAGAAACAAAAGTGTTAAGCTATTAATGTAATTAATAAAAATCTCATAAATTTAAGATTGACAATTCGCAAAAGTTTGCGAGAATAATAAGGCAAAATGACGTAAGCGTTAAGACGAAAAAATCGGAAAAAGGGATCAACAACCAAAGAAATAATCTTTACTATAATAAAACAAGCAAACAAGAGAAAAAAACATAACAAGACGAACCAGTGAAAATACTGAATTCAACTGAAGACATACAAGATTGAAAGTAATTTAAAGGTAAATAAATGTATAATTTTTAGAATTATATATTAACAAATCTTATATACAGCACTTACAACAAAAGGAGGAAAAAGTGAAACTGATTACTGCATTAAAAACTAAGAAACAATTCAACGTTTTATGTTCAAACAGAATGGTTAAGGGATAAGGCTTTGTTCAATGGTAGACAAATTAGGAAGACGTCAAGAATACATTTTTCAATACATGCAAAGCAAACAGTAGGGAAGCGATTTCTTTTGTTTACTTTTTTCGAATAGGTTTAATTTTTAGTGAAAAATAAAACTCTTTCATTGTTGTCTCTTGTTTATACGTTTTTTTAGTTATACAGAATTCGTATGATGATAAGGCAGACAGAAAAACACTCTCGCTTTGCAAAGGGGAAGAATTTAGAATGGGATTCTAACCGGAATGACCGGACCAAAAACCGACACTGCTGAATGAGATACAATTAAGTGAGTAGACAGAAAGACATGTGATGAATTTTTATTAAAAAATCATTCATTTCGTTTTTCGCTAGAACGCATAAAGGGCTGTGATTTTAGTGGTAGAAAATTTGTTGTTTAAAGATGGAGTAAATTTTGTTTATGACTCGAGATATAGAAGAAAAAGGAAACAAGCAAAACGTGGAACAACTAACGCTAACAAAAAGAGAAATATTAAGAAATTATTTTTAAAAAGAAGAATAAAAGACAAAAACGGGCCCGGCCTGTCTTTGGCAAAGGGACATGGAATTAGGGCCGCGTTTAGAACTAAGGTGCTCTTATGACTAAAAAAACTGAACTACTTAAAAGTGCAAATATTTCTTCACCAAAAAATGCAACCACACATACACTTCTTCTGCAGCGTGTTACAGCCAATAAATTCCACAATCGAATATCCAGGCCATGCCAACACTGTCCGAGAACTATCGATACAATCAAATCAAGCCGCCGAATGCCCGCGCCGCCAAGCCAAGCAATATCTAGAGAACAAACACAATTTGAAGCAAAATGGCAATCAAAGAGTCAAAAAACATTGTTTGTTAACACACATCTAAACCACGTCCCTTTATGTGTATTTTCAAATGCTTTTACTATTTTGAGTTTGTTGCTTTAGATTTTGAGTTTGGAGAGAACAGTTTCAAAGTGCTTTAGTTGAAAATATTTACGTCGAAGCAAAATTCGATTAGCATCTTGGTGAGATGCTTCCATTTTTGAGTTCTAAACCTAGCGTTCGAAGAAGAAATGATACAAAACATGTTATCAGCGTAAGTTGACGAGAAAAAGAATTAAATTGAAACAACAAAATGAAATGACGAAAGTGTTTCAATTAATCTGAAGCAAATAAGGTGAAACAATAATTTAGAAGTCTTCCCAGTTTCTGACCCCTTTGGAAAATTTCCGGTTTGTCAGTGCCGAACTCAAGCCAAATTTTCTTGTATGGAATGAAAATACGCATACAACGTAATGTTTATAGTTTGTCACATAATCATATTTATTAGATTCTGAGATCACTTACACCAACAATAACAATCACACTCACACATATTTTGTATAATCGCTGCGATGAAGCAAGCACTTGAAACAGCAGAATCGTATGTTTGTTTACCGCCCCCCCCGTTTCCCCATCCTAGTAAATTCAACACGGAAGCTTTCTTGCAAGAGGAAACCCGGCCATTTGTTTATACTGCGAAACAGCATAATCTTCAACCTTAACATGTAATCTTTCCCCCTTGTAATGCAAATGCAAACAAAAAGTAATAATAACAAGAAACAAAACATAAAAAAACAGTGTGCCAAATTTAATGAAACTATAATTATCTCTTAGAACTGCTTATTGTTTACAAGCAAAACTAAAGCAAACAAAACTAAAAAATAACTGAACAAAAAAAATCTAGTTTGTTAATGTTTAGTGAAACTTGAGATTGAAGTTAGTTCTTTTTATATGAAATAAAGCGATTATTATTACAATTATTAACTAGTAGTTAATAACAGCGACGAAACGAGAAAAAAAAAACAGTCACATAATGCTCGTGGCGAAGATGGTATGAAATGGAAGTAATTATTGCTCATTTTTGCTTATTTATAATCGTAGTAGGTTGCAGGTTTCTGTTTTCACAAACACACTCACATAAAAACACTCGTGCATATCTAGACATTCGCATGATAGAAACATTCACACCCACACACGTAAACGTAATGTATCAGAAACAAAATTGCATGCAAAAGTTGTACACTTAGATAAAGTGTCTAAATTGTAAACAAAACAAATTAACAAAAAAATGTACTAAAAGTGGTTCTTAGTTTAACGCAATTGAGACTGATTTGATTTCGAAATTATTATAATATTATATTTTTGTTTAGTTGTAAGTTTTCAACTGATTCAATTCAAAATTGACAGAAATCATTCGTACTGATTATCGTTTCGTTTATTTTTAGTTTGTTAAAACAAAGTTCTAGACATTATTTTACATCGTAATCAAACTAATTTAAGTGTCTTAATAATTTAGCAAGCATTAATTATACTATATACACATTTTTAAGCAATTTATGAATAGAGAATATAAACTTTTAATTTTTTAAATCACAACAACGTTATTTTTCTTTCCTTTCTGTCACTCACCCTGATTTCACCACACTATGTTTCATTTAGCGTTCTGCTGGGATGAAGTCTTTGCTAAGCAAGGACGAAAACCCACTGCGAATCGCATTTCACCACTTGTATCGTTTCTTTTGATGCGCAAGCGCACACTTCGATTGGATGCAAGCACGTGTAGCTTCGCATCCGGTATTTCCGTTGTTCCGTTGTTTATGTTCTCACTAGTTCGGAGTCTCATCACACTGCATGCTAATGTAGTACACAAATTCAAACACTTCAATTACGATAATAAATAGGGACAATCCGTACTGTTTTGTTGTTTGAAGGCGCTGAGAATAAGTAGAACAAATGAGAAATTTAAACGTAAATACCTTTAAAACAATGACATTTATCCAAATAGGAACGTATAAATGTGTTACAAGTTATTTTTCGCGAAACTAGAAGTCTTGATAATATAGCCAAAACCAGATTCCATAAAATTGTCAAACTTGATATTGAAGTAAACCTGTAACGGGCACCCATTTTATTCAGTGTACCAATAGATGTAATTTTTGTAATTTTTCACGAAAGAGAGAGCAAATAATCCCACTAATATCAAACGCAATACACTCATTCACGTTCGAATAGAAACATACTGAAGATTTAGACATGCAGTTATAACACGTTTTCTCTCACTCTTTTGTGACGTTGCACTAACACCTAGAGATATAATAATTTGTCACGCTCATAACCTTGGAGTACACACGCATATACACAAAAAGTGGTTCACACAGTTTCGCGCATATTGATTGATTACTTAATTAACAGTAAATGAGAGGTAAACAAGTTGTTCAAGCGAGTCGTATTATGGGAAATTTACAAGAGATAAACTGATAAAAAAACATATATATTAAATTTAATGAAACAAATGTCATAATTTACAAATGAAGCTTTACATTTAATTGTAATTTTTTATATTTATTATACATATATATTAGGTGATGAGTCAGTAATGCAGAAAACACAAGTAAATTAATTATATAGAATTATATAAATAATTAAAACTTAGACCTGAAGTAGCTGCTCAGCAGAAGTCTCGATTCGATCAGTATTAAAAAAACAAAAACACTCACACACGCAAGCAAGTGGTGATGCAAATATTAAATTCAAATATGATTAAAACGTAAGACACTCATACAGAACAGAATGTATTTAGAGTTGACTTAAAATCAGATATAGTGTTAGAATTGATAGTTTTATATAGTAAAATAAAAGCGCAAGAAGAAAACACTCGAGAGTAGAAGGGGAATGGTATGCCTGAACGATACACACACACAAGCGTAATGTCGTCACCGTTTGGAAAACAAAACGATCTCGCAGCGAATGTGAAAGTTGAGAAACAATAAAATACATAAACCGTTTTGGATACATTTTGTGACAAAATACAACTTTCAGTTGGTGTTAAGAAAAAAGGAAATCCGCTATTTACCGGACATTAAGCAAAAAATAAAGCAACCAAAAAAGGGAAAAACAAACACAAAACGGCAACAAAATAAAATAATACAGGAATTTTTCAGGCCGATAACTTCTACTTACTACCAGCCAAAGTAAACCACTGATCGTTTTAGGGAATGGTACGAATTTGAAGAAAAAAAACACCCAAAGCCATACATTTTTATTAGCCGTAAGCCACAGCCAATTTACAAACCACTTTTTTTGGATTGTTCAATAATCGATTCCAACATCGGGCGATTTATCAAGTACTTCGAGTCAATAAACAAACCGCAAAAAATGTTTTTTCTCTATGTCTGCAAAGCGTTGTTAAAGTAATTTTGCACCCACACACTAAGCGCAAATGACGATCCTCCAGTTTACATATGCTCATTCGATTTTTGATAATCCAGAGTCAGTGTTTTTTCTATCTCGAAATGCCAGTTCAATAAATGTCGAATTTAAACAGTTTTTAAGAGTTGGCCAAGCTAAATCGGATCCAAAATCGTTATATAAATGTGATTTTCCATAGCGTTAATAATTCAACACTACAACACATTCATATAATTATAAGCACAACACACACTTTAACCATGTCAAATCAAATGATTCGAATTATCCCTGAAACAAATCTCAACCATTGACAACTAACCAACCCAAAAAGACATGAAAGCCGGATTGATAACAAGCAACATAAAAGTCTTTCCTTGAATAAGTAATCCCGCGTCAGAGAGCTTATTTTCGTCCCCATCCTCAATCCTCTAAAGCTTGTCCAGAACGATTGCATATCCCGACTGTTTTCTTCATCTTCCGGGTATCAGAACCGGATCTCACCCGCATCGGTCAAATTTATCCCGAAACTACCCAAACATCCTTACGGAAAGCTCGGTGGGCAGTACGGGACACGGGGTTGACACAATGCAAACATTACTAGATTTGTAACGGAATGCAGTGCAAGGCAATCATATAACTAGAGCTTCTTTTTTAAGGGATTAAAACTAGTATCAACCGCAGAGCGTGTGTAGATGGTTTAGGAGCGAGCAACTGTCCCAGCCGGATCTTCGGATTATGCACATTAGATTCAAGCGGATAGAATGAGGAAACCTATAAATATCCAAGAACGGGTCGACAAAGTCGCTTTGAACTTGCATACACACATACATGCGGATAAGGTTGATCACAGGCAGACGAAAAACAAACAGCAGGAAACGGAGTGTAACAGGAAAAAAAATAAAACAAACACCCGAATAACATGCGATGAAGAAAACAATTGAAGAAAACACTTTATATGATGTATATTTATATTTTGTAAACAATGGGTAATTAAATGACAAAACAAATCTAAACGGAAGCAACTACTGTGTATTGTTGAATGGACAAGAAAAAAGATATTAGTAATAAAGGAAGGAGAAAAAACGATATTATTTTTCAATGATGACAAACCTTGGTAAACTGACTTATTTGACGTCTAGGACACCAACAGAGTTTCAATGTGTATAGACATATATGTATACGAAATAAGAACGCACACAGCGACTCTCCGCCTGATTCATGACTCAAGTTACTTTTTGAGCATGTGTTAGAATTGAACACTTGGTAGTATAACCCACATAAACGAGAACAATAAATGGATTATTTGCACTATAGTTTATTTCACAATTTGACATATTGTGATTCGACAATAAACACGCCACACCGTAAATTGTTTCCGTTATTTTGGGTATTGTTTTCAGCCGGATAACAATTTGGGGAATATGGCGTTAGGTTATGTTACAATACAACAACGACGATTTTCTCGAACTTTTTTTTTCGTGGACATAGAGTAAGGTGGGGCAAAAGTGCGCACCTAACAGTTTTCATAAGATTGCAGTTAGAAGAAAAGCACCACGATATCGGATATATTACAAATATGTACCGTTATCATATAGCTTCAAAACGTATTACTAGAAATCTCTTGTTTTGGATTGTAATTCGAGAAATAAACATTTTTTTATAAACACGCAAATGCGCACTTTTTCCCCATGATCGGGGCAAAAGTGCGCATAGCACGGGGCAAGAGTACGCACTGCTTAAATAACTTATTTACGACCACCAACAGACAAAGCTAATCAATGCTTGGATTTACATCCCCTCATACTGTTTCTCTATGATTCAAAGGTAGTTCCATCTGCCAGGTTTGAAATTGTTTATATTTTTTTTTGTAATACTGTAAAAGTTGATCTTCGTATCTTCAAATCGAGTCGTTCGTGTCATAACAAATGGATAGACAATTAAATGATTTTTTTGAAAATATTTCTATAGGTTTTCAAAATTTATATTTATTTCTGCTTTCTTAAATTTTTGTTTTTCTGCTCTGAGCGTTCGACAGTCAGTTTGCGTTTCATATTGGAACACTGTTTTTTCTCTTGAGCTGCAGATGTCAGCCTTTCTTTAACAGGAGAGCTAGTTATTATTTCGGATTTTTGTCCTTTCTTTCGTAGTTGTTGTGGGTCCTTTCTTCTAGGAAGTGGGCGTATCGCTGCTGGTGACACGTTAGCCGACTTGCTAAGATCCAATGCTTGAACTTCCAAATCTTCAAAACAGTTTCTCTTTTTGAATCGCAATGCACCAGAGGTCGACGGATATGAATTGGGCACTGAATGAATTATTGGTGCATCGTATACCTGTGGTACAAATGTTTGTAGTGGCGTAGCATTACTCGGCATGGGTATCTGGATTTCGGAAATTGTGCAAGATTGATTCGATTCTTGCGGAATGTCCGTTACTAAACACGGTTGAAAGTCACCATCATCAAACACATCCGGGTTGAAAGGTTCAATTCCACATGTTTTGAACGCAGTGATAGCTTTCTCAATAGTGGCACATTTACGATAGGCTATGCCGAACAATTCTGCAATTTGGTATTGTGTAATGACCCTACCTGGGTTATTCGTCATCCATGTACTACAAGCCTCTGAAAAATGGGTCTTTAGGGATTTAAAAAAGCAACGATCTAAAGGCTGTATCTTATGGCTGCTGTGTGGCGGGATTGATAACATTACAATCCCATTGTCACGACAGTACAATATGGCCTCCAGATTCAGATGAGAACTGTGATTGTCCAAGATTAATAAAACAGGGTCATTCACCGCTGCCTTCACCTCCTTGTGGAAATGTCTCAGCCACTCCAAGAATAGTACACTATTCATATAACCAGTGTCTGACACAAGCAAAAGAGACCCTGGAGGTGCCCCATTCAAGAGCAAAAGGTTTAGACGCTTTCGTTTGAAAATTAGTGCAGGGGGAACATAATTTCCAGTTGTACTCATGGCGCACACAGCGGTGGTAAGTTCACCCCTTTCCGCTGAACTAACTTTGCCGACAGCTTTTTTACCAGTACTGGCGATTACTTTTGGGGGACAATTGGGAACTGTCGACATACCCGTTTCATCCATATTATATTGCCGATTTGGAGGAAATTTATACTTCGTTTTTGCATCGAACAAATTTTGGAAAAATATTTTGACCTGCTCTTTGTTGAATCCCATGATTCGGGCCAAACTGGTTTGCTGAGGTGTTCTCAAAGATAGACGATGTTTCTTCATGAAAGTAAGTGCCCAATCTTTCCCTGCCAATTTCGTGCCCTGATTGAATCTATGTTGCACTTTGTTTTCTTCAGCAAACTGAAAAGCCAAGCGTCGCAAGTCGGTGAAAGTCAAACCGTAAAACGCCCTGTCCAGTGCTCTACAATGCTCGGCTAGTTCTTCCGACTGTTGACAAGTGAAAACTGGTCTAAATCGTCCGTGCTTCTGATTGGTAAATCCCTGCAGAAACGTGATTGTGATTATGTATGGAAAACCTCTACAAATAAATTAAGTATCTCACCAATTTAAGCCTCTTCCTCAAACATGCATCCGAAATGCCGAGATCTGCCGCAATCTGTCGCTTAGAGTCCCCATTCCGAAGTCTTTGTCGGGCTGTTTCCAGCATATCTGCTGTACATACCTTCCGGTTTGGTTGAAGGATTGTTTAAATTTTTAATCTTCTTGAACAGATATGTAATGCGCACTCTTGCCCCACGATTGCTGCGCACTCTTGCCCCGTCGTATGTTTTTTAACAAATTTCATTGCTTCAAAAATCACGGAATATTTTTCATCAAAACTAATGCGTTTACAGAACTACCATATATTGAAGGTTTTTTGGGTAGTATAGTTTTCGAGGTTCTCAATCATTCAAAGAACGATTTTGTAATCCCCAAAAATGGAAAAATTAGATCAAAATAGCGTAAAATGCTACTTACCTCATAACTTCACGCCACTAAAATGAAACCATTCATGTTTACATGTGTGATCAGCTGACCTAACTATGTGTCAAATTCATACAGTGTTGCCGGGTTTTCATACTTGTATGTTTCAGAAAGTTCAATGCGCACTTTTACCCCATGCGCACTGTTACCCCACCTTACTCTACATGTACAATACCACAAATAGTCGCTTAGTTCCGAGTAGGGTTGCCACCCCTCCGGGTTTGACCCGGAGACTCGGTTTTCGGGAGCGATCTCCGAGTCTCCGGGTTTTACATCAATTTCTCCGGATTTGGTAGGAAGAAGCATAGGTTCAATTTTTTTGGTATTAATACGGATAATCGACACCATAGAGTGATGTCGCAGCTCTGCCTCCTTTGCTCTGCTTCTCCTGTTAGTTGTGGAGCAGAGCAATGCTCGTTCGACATCCATAGTAAGAGTAGCTGGTGCTTTTGTATTCTTGGTACTTCGTCGGGGAAGTGAAATACTACACCACATTAAACCGATAAAACCGTTCTCAAGCGTGAAAAATTTACAGTTTTACTTTAACATGGTAAATTAACCTTCAAACTACCAAACCCTCTTCGATACATCAAAATCGACGTTCAATTGGCCATAACTTTTTTTTCTGTTTATTCGATTTTGATGCAGTTTTTTGTCAAAGAACCGGAAATTATTCCAATTTTCGAAAATGCTTTAAAAATCGTATTCGGAGCTACGACCCCGGAGCTACGACCCCGGAGTAAATCCAGCTTGCAGTGGGGTACCAACTTTTGGCCATTTTCAGTTTTTCATAAATATTTTCAAAACAACGCTAGAATTCAACATTTTTCGACAAGAATTTGTCAGAAATGACCTTCCAACATAATAATTGCACTTCATATAGGAGTAATACGAATTGGCCAGTTCCTGGGAGCGGTTCCCAAAAGTGGCCATTCAGGCGCTTACATTGTGTATGCTTTATTACAACAGAAACACTAATTTATTTCAAAAAATCTTATCAGATCGTCTACTTAGTATAGCAAGCAATTAATTAAATAAAGGTTTAATATAAATTTGCCACATTCTGACCAGTTCCGGGAATTCCGGAACACGGTTCCCAGGACGCAATTTATTTTTTATGATAATTGTGGAATGCGGCGCAAAAAAAAACATCAACTCGATGATCTATGAAGAATGTAATCATATACGAAGGCAGGTAGTTTGAAGGTGAAATTGCTATAAAATGCCTAGCAATCGCTTTGATTCCAATTTCTGTCTCGTTCCACTCAAAATCCACCACCCCCCAGATCAGTGGAAATCTCCGGGTCAAAGCCTCTCCAGAGGTGGCAACCCTAGTTCCGAGATTCTACTATTTCTCCTATAGTTCAAATATAGTTTTCTAGCGAAATGCTATACAAATAAAAACGTATAAATCAACGGTAGGATTTTGACGAACAATATTGCAAATAGTTATACAGTAGGATTCCGTTTATGGCAACAATTTTATTTTTTCAGTTGCCAAAACCGGAACCGTGCCAAAAATGGAACCTTATTTTTAAAGTTTGGATTTTCAATTTACGACTTCAAAAATGTTTCAAGGATTTTTAATCATATGTGAAATGAAATGAGATGAAAGAAAAAATAAGCAAATTCAATTTTATTCATGATTTTATCAAATTCAGACATCGTACAGTGGAGCAAGCTTTCGACGCTCAAAACCTCTACGCTCTGGGTATATATCCTGGAGGATTTGTGTCTTTAGCAAAGCATCTTAGATGGAAATGATCATTATTTTGACAACTTTGGTTTTAATCTAGATAAGTAGAAACTTATCTAGATCAGTTCTATCTTTTGCTAGAGGTGTTCTATCAAAAAACATTCTTCGGCAAAGTTGTTTGTTTTGATATTTCTAACACATGTACTGAAGACATTTATACTTTATAATCTATGTAGATGGCGCTACATGACATTTAAAAAAATACTCGAAAAATGAATTTTAACATTTGTTTATGAAAAATATATAGAAATAATCGTTTTTTTCCTAAATCTTCGAAAATATACAATAATAAAAATGCTTAAAGGAGTGATAAATGTTATCATGACATTTTAAGGTTGTTTTCATCAAAAATATTAAAAAAAATATGTTCCACAAAATTTGTAATAACCCACGAAGGGGCAGATGGCGGCAGTTGGAATTTTGTTTGTGACTAGTAAAAACCTTTAACTTTATAACCACGAAGAGAAAAAAGTGGGGCAAGGTGGGCCCTTTGCAAACAAATGAAAGGAGGAAAAAATATAATTCAAGTTAAATAGTTCCTACTTCGCTAGAGAATTTTTGAGTAAACTAAAATATATGCAAATATTTTCTTGTTTTCGAATTTAAATGTAATATTTCGAACTGAGAATAAATTTATAAAGTAATCTTATCTAAATCACTGCTGTTTCTAGTCCTTTCTGCAGTTTTCCGAATTGTAGTTCAGTCATAAGGCTGTGCTTATTCTTTGCAAAAAACGTTTATCAGTCAGTTGTCAAAATAATGCTCATTTTCATCCAAGATATTTTTCCGAAGACACAAATCCTTCAGGATACATACCCAGGGCGCTAGAAGATTTGAGCGTCGAAAGTAGCAATCTGCCCACTGTGCCGTCCTGTAGAATTCTCTCAATCTTCGCGCACTTCTCGAGTGCAATTCCCCTCATTACGAATATGTAAAATAGCATTTAATTCGAATCGCTTTTCTTCGGCCCACTGAACGTCAAAACTTGAACAATTCACTGAATGGTAGTGTTGATTTCGCTCCTGGGACTGTTATGTCTTCTTTCTGAAAATTATTGAACAATTTTGTTTAAAAAACACAGCTCTTTTAAAAAAATTTAATAAATTTATTGCTTCTCCATAATTAGCCCATCGTTGATCTTTCAAATGGAATTGATAGATTGAAAATCGAAAATGCTTGAAGATATTTAGGTTTGAAGAAAACCTTTTTTGTTGTAAAAATCACTTGCAACTTGTCCATATTATAAGGGAAAGTCGTCGGTTGCCGACACTGGTCGGTTGTCGGCACCCCTATGTAGCTTTTGACAGAAACCAGATATGGACATTCTGATAAATATTATTTGTGTTATATATTAGCGCGATCTTTTTGTGCCGATTGCTCTGTTCTGTTCTACAACCAATATATTTTTTGAACAAGTGAAACTCTACTCAAAAGTTTTTTTTAATGATTTGCTTAGTGTTACAGAAGGAAGTAAATCGATCGAAAAAGTATGCGCATTGAATTTTATTTTGTGTGAATTTATTCTATTTTGTGATTCAACGTTAAATGGCGCCGAAATGTTCGCCACAAGTTTTCTTTTGATCAGTTTTCAAAAAGGTTACTAAAATCGGTTGTCGGCACCCAATTTTTTGTGGCAAACGCTGATTGCACACTGACTTCATCATGTATGACTGCTGATTATCTAATAAGAGTTGCTTAGGAAGTGGTAAGTAGAAATGTATACCAATCCGACTCATATTAAATCCTCAACACATGATAGCCATCATTACCGGCCGCCCCCATCTCCATCGTTCACGGGGAAGGATAAAGGATAAGGTAGACGGGAAGTGTTGATACTCCACCTACTTAACGGAAGGACGACGATTCATCAGACTCTTCCATAGGTGTCGCGGAGTTGGTGGTTTGGAAGGGTATCAGGTCTAGGATTCGCTCCAAGCAAACGATGCGACCTGTAAAGAATATTTTATTATGTTGTTGTTTAGTTAGTCTTCGAGTACACTCGAAAAAGAAAAGATCTTGTTTAGTTTTTGGATCTTTTTGAACTCTGGGCAGCCGGCTACCGCGAGTTTCCTAAACAAAAGTAATTTGAACTCCACACACCGACCGTGGAAGTATTTCCTAGACAAGTTAATCTTATATGCGTAATGGGCCGGATCACTATCTATTGTAACGGTATTTAGACAGAATTTGCTACTTCTTCTCTACGATATATTTATTTGGTTGAAAACTACCGAGTGATAACACGTTATACAGACAAAGAGTTATGATAGCGCGAGATGTTATAAATCAAGGTATGTATTTCCTATTTTACATAACGAATGATTTGTAAAATACGCGTATAGGAGCAATAATAACGACCATTAAAGAGAAATACGAAGAATTGTTAACCTGATACATGGGCTGGTTAGCAATAACGGAACTTGATATTAGATTAATAAAAACAGACGCGGCGAATTTTCAGTATGTATTGACCCGCGATCAACGACACTAGTCAGGTTAAAGTCTTGTTGCGGCTGATTTCCGATCAGATATTCATTTTTACGGCAGTGTTTCCTTGATTAGATCTGTTCGCACCCTCTCATTCTGCTACTATCGGCAGAAGGCTGTTAGCACCCAGTCGTTTCCGGTCTGAGGACCAAATGTCAACAATAGACTTAGACTCGCGTGGAGGCATGAGATAGGAGACTTGTGAGAATTGAAGAGATTAAAAAAACAAAGAAACAACATGCTCCGTCCTGAATCCGAACTCAGCTATAAGCTTCTACAGCTGAATTGAAACTCCAAACGGAACATGGCGTCTCCTTGCCATTCTAATCCCTTTAGAAAAGACTATGCTATCTCACCATTTGACGACCTTAAAATGATCAATTTATCAGAAGCGTGCAGAAACTACTTTATCGACGCTGTTAAAAGGATAGGCAAAAGTAAAGAACCTTACAACGTTGGTATTTTCTGCAAAATTTATCACATTTGTAACGCTTGCATATAGTTTTAACTCTATCGATATTTAATAATCGAGATTTGATTACCTGCTATCTGGAAATTGTTGTCATCAGTGGTACTGACGCTTTATCCAATTGAGCTATTTCCACTATCGAGCAAAGAACACAATTTTCATCATATTATTGTGAGCTCACCCCACCATCTTGAACTGGGTAAATCTAATTAGCTAGTACCGATAATTATCAGTGGCATAATGAATAACCATGACAATAGGAGAATAAAAACATACTACATCACATATGGTTGAAACTACCATACAGGATGTGAACTTGTTCAAATATATTTGATTAATTTGAGTTCTTCATTTTATGTCCAACAGAGACAAGTTATCATCAGGTAGTACAGTAGTACCTTAGATTGTACCCATAGCTGGAAAATGTCATGGTTATGACCAGTCATCTGTTGATTGGTCGCATGTTTGCTCGTGACATGTACAAGTTGCAGATTCTTGCGACATGTGACACAAGCACGTGTACTATGACACGATACATTTTCCCCGTGACATGTCATAAAATTTGTACATGTTTCAAAACAAAACTGGTTTGTCAAGCGACTGTACATTTACTGAACTGTGACATGTATGTTCGTTTGCGAACGGTCGCGACAATAGAAAAACAGGTTTGCTTGTTATGTGACATGTCGACAAAGAACCGGTATTGAAAATGGGTAAAATATTGAATACCGTACTTTGGCGGATGATTGGAAATATAGAAAATGAGATAATCGTATTTCTTTCAACATTTCACAAATAAATATTGTTTGTTATTGCGGTTTAGAGGTGTTGAAAATCACACTGGGATGTAAATGCATCAATATCGAAAAATTTCAACTTTTCACGGATAAACATTGTTTGTTATGAAGAGGTGTTGAAAATCAATAGTTTTAGACATTTTAAACGCACATTGGGAAGTAAATGCATCAAAATCGAAAAATTTTCAACATTTCGCAGATAAACATTGTTTGTTATTACGAGTTACGAGGTATTGAAAATCAAAAGTTTTGGACATTTTAAATAGAGGTATGCGACGCGCCGCGAATATCAGTTAAAAATCGGCGGCGCGCCGGGCCGGGCCGGCGTGCTTACTATTTTTACCTGTAACCGTCGGCGCGGCGGCGCTGGGCACACCTCTATTTTTAAACGCATTTTTAAATTTCCATTTTGTCCCGTTGTGCATTTCAAATGTTCAAAACTTTTGATTTTCAAGTCCTAATAACTCGGAAAAACAAGCAACATTCATCTGTAAAAAGTAAAAAGTGAATTTTGCGATTTTGACGCATTTACTTCCCCATGTGCGTTAAAAATGTTCAAAACTATTGATTTTCATATCCTAGTACAGTAGGATTCCGTTTTTGGCAACAATTTAATTTTTGCAGTTGTTGAAACCGGAACCGTGTCCAAAATTGAACCTTATTTTTAAAGCTTAGATTTTCAATTTACGATTTCAAAAATGTTTCAAGGATTTTTAATCGTATGTGAAATGGAATTAGATGAAAGGAAAAAATAAGAAAATTCAATTTTATTCATATGTTTATCAAATTCAGTCTTCGCACAGTGATCACCTTCCATACAAAAGTCGGTCAAAACCTCAAAAGGGATCCGAACTTGATGAAAACTTCACATTGGTGTAATTTTACGTCGCTGAATTCATATTTGGTGTTAATTTATTATTTCTTTTTACCAGAAAATTTTGGCACCTAGGGAGGTTTGCAAATTCAACATTTACGAATATAAAGTGCACTATATCTGAAAATTCATTTTCAAAAAACTTGGTTTAGTTAATTTTCAGCAGAATACACTGTTTTTCAATTGTTGATAATGCTAAGAGACATTTATAAATTATATTGCGAACCCGGGGTAATCAAACAATACCATGCGTCTCCTTCAGACACATCATGAAAAATCACCTTTTCGGGGCAGAAAGTACAGCCACTTGAACATTATAATTTTAATTTAATGCATGATTTATTATTAGTTCTGACCTTTTAGCGACTAAATCGAACGCTAAATATAAGTCCAGTAAATAACCTTACTAATGAAATCAGTTCGACCCTAATCGTAATCTTAACTAAAAAGATATATTCTTTTAAATAACAAAGGTTGGAATACATTTATCATTTTAGAATTGATCATCTATTTCACCTTTGAAGTTCTGTAAAATATCTATCTTTTGTCTTCAAGACATAATATTTTGAAGACTATTCAACTAGAGGTGTGCGCCACGCCAACGATTTCAGGTAAAGGTCGGCGGCGCGCCAGCGTCAAGCCAATGTGCTTACTATTTTTACATGCAATCAATTAAATCAGGAAAAATCCAAAATAAAATTTTGAGGTTTTGTAAGGCTAGACGACATTGTTTATCGTCCAGTAGAATTCTCACAACCTTCGCGCACTTCTCGAGTACAATATTCGTCATTACGAAGGTATAACAATATATATCACTTAATTCGAATCGCTTTTCTTCGGCCAACTGGACGTCAACACACAAACAATTCACTGCATGGTAGTGTTGATTTCGCTCCTGGGGCTGTAATCTCTTCTTTCTGAAAATTCAAGATAATATAAGCCACCCGATTTTTCAAGAGCCACCCTACCTCAAATCTTTTAAAAAAATCATAACAATTTAACCATTATAGATAGCCTTGTTTATTCAGCAAACTTGCTTTAATTTATTTGTGTTATATTGTAGGGCATTGCGCAGGTAAACTTCACAGATCTAAACAGTCGATACTTTGAACACCCTAACCACCCTAATTCCAATCATTTGAAAAAATCGCCAAAAAAAAAATTACAAATTTGCCAAAGACATCGTAAACTATTTGGGAGCTATCAGTTTTTGTATTCCTAAATACGGGCTTTCGATATGTACTGCAAATTTAGTGCCAAGTTTTGTAGTGACGTTGTATTATGCGGTGTAGCGCATTCATCTGCATTCGACTATGAAAATTGATTCCGTCTAACACTAGTTACACTGCTACCAGTTGTATTATACATAAACAATACTTTTCAATACTTATTGTTATCATTAAATATGACACATATAGTGTAAAATATAGTTAACCTTTAAATGCATAACGCTTTTTTAAAACAACATTGCGAAAAACATCGCAAAATTATCACAGTAAACTATGAGACAATTTTAACAGAAACTATGAGACAATTTTAACAAAATTTGAAAAAAAATGATTTGGGCTTTTGAGGATTAATATGACTCCCATGTTTGGAAATAAAGCCAAATATAATGTCAATTGATACAAAAAATATCTATTGCACATTTTGAAACGATTTATTATGTACAACAAGAATGTTGACAAAAAGGAACCCCTTTGTTGCCAAAATCGGAGTGTACCAAAATGGGAGCATGCCAAAAACGGAACGTGCCAAAAACGGAATCTTACTGTAACTCGAAAAAACAAAAACAAAATAGCGAAAAGTTGAAAAAATTTCCGTTTTGATGCCTTTACTTACTAATGTGTGTCTAAAAAGTTCAAAACTATCGTTTTTCAACTTCACGTAACTAGCAATAGAAAATAAAAATTTTGTGTGAAAGTTGATTTTTTCCATTATGACGCGTTTACTTTCAAGTGTGCGTTTAAAATGTCTAAAAATATTGATTTTCAAATCCTCGTAACTCGCAATAACGAACAATATTTGTCAGTGAAAAGTTGAAAATTTTGACGTATTTACTTCCCAGTGTGCGTTTAAAATGTCTGAAACTATTGATTTTCAACTCCTAGTAACTCGCAACATTTATTATCAAAAAGTTGAAAAAAGTTCAAAATAATTGAATTTATATAGCGTCTACCATTCCGTTTATCCACTGAGAACTGACATACAAGTAAAGTTTTCAACTTATGTAAGAAATTAAACTGTCACTTTGAAATGACAACAGCAAGTAGCAACTTGCCACTGGTCGGCGCTTCGATCGGCCAGCAATCGCTAAACTAGACTTGTATGCAAACTTTGATGCAATGGTGACTCACGCATGCAAAACTGTATGCTATGGTGATTTTCAACGTATTTTCATTTAAATGTTTACACAGCTTTTTCGGGAAAGTTTGTTCTAGCTTATATGTCTGTTCTCTGTGGTTTATCTGCCACTGCACGGTACTTAAACGATCAAGAATAAGATACAGGTCAAACTAGCAAACCATAACAAAATGTTCATCTTTGTACAGGTTCGTAAACTTTGTGACGGGTATCGCCTTACGCGCGACAGGTAAATTTTCCTCATGACCAGTCCCAAGACCGATGACGCATTTAAATTCCATGACATGTCACGAGACCAACCGTCGAGGCTTGGAAGCTAACCTGAATGTACGGGTGGCTTGACATGTCGCGAAAAATGTACACAGGTTCCAACTATGCAATTGTACCATTATTTTGCCTAATTAATTCATCAATTTTTTGTGTTTTTGCCATAACAAAAAATATGTGCTTAACATTATGATCATTTATTTTAGCAACGCCGCATAGCTAAAAACCATTTGATGTAGTCCGATCAATAAACCTGTATTGTGGGAAGTAGTAACCCTTGGAGGTGTTGCTTTTATAATGTTCCTACAATATAAACTTAGATTTTATTCAATGAGTATAACAATAGTTCTACCATATCCCCAATAGAAGTGACGAATTAAATGGTTACATTATAGCAAAACATTATCCAGTACCATATGTTGATGACCATGTTAATAGTTCGAATGTTAAACAAACAATATCTTATATGGTTTCGCTAGTAAAAAAAAACAGTAAATAGACATTATGTGGGATTGTTGATTGTACAATGACATCTTATCGTGTAAATATTTAGAACATAAAGCTTATTATTTCTATGCTATCATTAACATAAGGTTGGCCGAAATATTTTTGCAAAGTGAGAGAATTACGTATTACCTGGGATTGAAATATTATCTGATATTGTAAATATTTAGAGTACTTATGCAAAAGGTTGCAAGAGAAATAATAAATTTATGTTCTAAATATTTACAAGAGAAAGGTTCCTAACACATTACAATATATTGCAACAATTTCACATAAGGTCTATTTACTGTATTGTTAATAAGCGAAACCATTTCAGATATTGCTTGTTTAACATTCGAACCATTAACATGACCATCAACATGTAAAATATCACATATGATTACAGTACTGGATATTCTTTTATATTTTAACCATTCAATTCGTCGTTACTATTGGGGATATTGTAGAACTATTGTTATATTCATTGAATAAAACATAAGTTCAAATTGTAGAAACAATACAAAAGTATCAGCTCTAATGGTTACTATATCCCGTAATATAGGTTTATTGTTTGGACTATGTGACAAATGGTTTTTAACTATGCGGGAACTCCGAGGTATACCTACATTTCCACATACTGCAAAAACGTTAAGCTTCATGTCTTGCCGAAACTCGCGTCCGATTTACTGTTTCACTCTGTCGATATTCAGCAACTGTCTATTCCGGACGAAGTCAACCTCGCGGACCCTCGTTTCAACGAACCTGGCCCGGTAGATATTATCATAGGAGTAGAGTATTATTATGATCTACTTACAGATTGAAAACTGAAACTGTCAAAAGATGGAACAACACTGCCGAAAACAGTTTTTAGTTGGATCGTGTCAGGTCGTGTATCCAGTAGTATGGCTGAAGTTTCCAGAACCAGTTCTCACCCGTGTGCATCGCTCGATCTTTGTGATCTACTTGCAAAATTTTGGGAGCTGGAGTCATGCAATAGCAACAACCCTTTGTCAGTGGAAGAGTCGACGTGCGAAGAATTTTTCGATCGCACAACGGTGCGTGATGTAGATGGGAAATTCGTTGTCGCTCTTCCAAAGAAAGATTATCGAATCAAGCAACTCGGAGAATCGAAGGCCATAGCGACAAGAAGATATCTAGGATTGGAAAAACGACTCCACCAGAAGCCTGAGTTGTTGCAACCATTCAGAAGAATTTATCAGCGAATATCTACGGCTCGGACGCACGAAGCTTGTGTCCGATGAAATTGAAACAAACCCAGCATATTATCTACCGCACCATGCGGTCTTGCAGCCAGACAGCACTACTACTAGACTGCGTATTGTCTTTGATGCTTCGTTCAAAACGACCAGTGGCATCTCACTAAACGATGCGCGTATGGTCGAACCTGAAGTGCAAGAGGATCTATTATCCATCTCCATTCGTTTTCGTTCCACAGAATGGCTATTGTTCGGGACATAGAAAAAATGTACCGCATGGTGAAGGTTCAGCCGAACGACCAGCATTTCCAACGAATGAGCTAACTACGGTCACGTACGGAACTGCGTCCGCTCCATATTTAGCTACTAAATGCCTGCAAACGATGGCAATAGAAGGAGCAGATACCTACCCTAATGCTGCTAAGACTCTAAAGGAAGACTTTTACGTCGACGATATTTTGACAGGAGTGGACACAATCGAAGACGGAAAGTTGTTGGTCAACGAAATGGTAGAATTGGGTAAGTCGGGAGGATTCACATTGAGGAAGTGGGTGTCTAACAAACCACAACTCCTAGGAGATTTGCCGGAAAACTTGCTCGATGATGGCACCATACTAGAGTTAGATTCGTCCAGCTCACCTGTGAAGACCTTGGGATTGCTATGGGAGCACCGGTCCGATAGATTCATGTTTCGATCACCCGCATGAAATGATCATTCTCCCATTACAAAACGAATCGTCCTAGCCGATGCAGCTCGTCTATTTGACCCTATTGGTCTGATTGGGCCTGTGATAGTACAAGCCAAGATCTTTCTGCAACAACTCTGGACGCAGAAGTGTGATTGGGATGAGCCACTTGCAAACGAATTCCAGAACTTTTGGTTGGAATATCGAAGACCTCCTTGCGCTGGAATTCAGCACTACGTCCGTCAGTTCAGAGATCCATGGGTTTTGTGATGCCTCCGAAGTTGCCTATGGAGTGTGTCTCTACCTCCGGAGCACATCGGCTGATGAATCAGTCACCGTACAGCTGATCACGGCGAAATCACGGGTTGCGTCCCTAGAAGACTTTGATCGAAAAAAGAAAAAGCAAACAATCCCACGATTGGAGCTCTCGTGGGCATTACTCCTAAGTCACTTGAACAAAAAACTTCTGTCCAGAAATACGCCGGCGTGGGCGTCAATGATTGTCAAATGGTGGCTGTCTTCGCTTCCATCCCGTTGGCAATCATTCGTCGCCAATCGAGTGTCAGAGATTCAACACATTACCACGTGGCCGGTGTGGAGAGCCCAGCAGACATAATTTCGCGGGACATGACGCCCGCCCAACTTCAATATCAAAAGCGTTGGTTTGAAGGTTCACAGTGGGTTAGTCATGACCGCAGTACATGGCCCATGACCGCAGAAGTTCTTCTAGAGCCTGACCAATCGTTGTTAGAAGAAAAATCATCGGTGACTCTTCCTACTCGAGCGAAACCACCAAATGAACTGTTCTCGCTACGCTCGTCATTTCCAAGACCTTGTTCACATCACAGGGTGGATTCGTCGATTTGTACACAATACTAAAGCAGGCAGTGTATTACATAGACGCAGAGGTCAATTGTCGTTCGTCGAATATGAGGAAGCAGTCACTACTTTGGTGCGGTTGGCACAACAGGAGAGCTTTCCGGAAGAAATCGGTCACTTAGCAAAAGGACGACAAGTAAAATCCTCGTCCATACTTATTACGTATGATCCCCAACTAGTAGATGGAATTATACGCCTGAGTGGGCGGTTAGCACACGCGCCCATCCCCGAAACCCGCAAACATTCCATGATTTTACATCATCAGCACCCTCTTACCAAACTTATCATCCGTCACTATCATTGGAAATTGTTTCACGCCGTTCAGCAGTTACTAATAGCATCGGTCAGTTTTGGCCCACCCGCATTCGGGACCTCGCTCGAAGAACAATCCACCAGTGCGTGCAATGCTTTCGGAGCAAGCCAAAGATACACGAGCAGATTATGACAGATCTGCCCTCTGTCAGAGTAAATCCAGCAGCCGTGTTTCAGAAAGTGGGCGTAGTTCTATATTCGCTATCCCGTACGCCGCAGCGTTCCCGTTATGTGTTTTGTTGGTATCTTTATCTGCCTCGCAACCAAAGCAGTGCACATAGAGATTGTCGCAGGCATTTCTCGTGGCATTTAGAAGATTTGTAGCCATCCGTGGCAGACCACGTCTGGTGATGTGTGACAACGCCACAAACTTTGTGGGAGCAAATCGGGAGCTTAAGGAACTCCGCCAGCAGCTCAATGACCAACAGTTCCAGTACTCAATGATTCGTGCAGCAGAAGACGATGGAATCGAATACAAATTCATTCCGGGCAGATCCCCCAACTTCGGAGGGCTGTGGAAAGCGACTGTGAAATCATTTAAGGGTCATTTCCGTCGAACTATTGGCAACAATCCATTATCCTACGATGAACTTCATACAATAGTACATCAAGTAGCAGCTATTTTGAACTCATGTCCGTTGACACAGTTAAGCAACGACCCGCATGACTGTACAGCCCTAACTCCCGGGCACTTTCTGACTGGCAGACCACTCACCGCTGTACCAAAACCGGACCTACAAGATATTCCGGAGAATCGATTGACTCTTTGGCAGCGAAGTCAAGCTTTCGTGCAGCGGATCTGGTGAAAATGCTTGTCGACCTTACAATCCCGAACAAAATGAACCAAGAAACGGGACAACATCGGAACGATGGTGCTCGCCAAGGAGGAAAACCTACCTCCCCAGAAATGGAGATTGGGACGTGTGGCGGAAGTGTTCTTCAGTACCGATGGAAACATACGCGTCGTGACTGTCCGCATCAAGGATGGTACGTTCAGGAGGGGCATTGCCAAGATTTGTGTCCTTCCCATCCGGGATAACATCGAATCTCAACACGAAGAGAACTAGTTCTCTTCCAACAAGGTGCTTCGGCACCGCGGGAGCCTTCAAACGAAGAGCTCCCGCGATACAGTTAAGTTGTTTTTTCATCACATATTTCAAAAAGCTTAAGGAATGTTTATCTTTCATAGCTAATCCTGTTTACGTCCCGCCCGGGACGTCGATATTTCGAGGTCATCCAGTTCGTCACATTTACAACCCGTCAATAGGGATGATCCATAAATGACATAGCATGTTTTGAGTGATTTTTAACTCCCCCCTCCCCCATCGTAGCATTTCGTCACAAACCTCTAAATACCCCCTGGTAATTACGTAGCTTGACGGTAACTCTGCCACCCCCCCTTTTCCCCGTAAATTTTTTAAAAATTCTATTCTATTCCCCTTTAAAAAAGCTACGTAGCATGACATGACCCCCTACCCCCCCTGTCGTCACACATCATCACAAAATTCAAAACTCCCCCCTCCCCCATATAATGCTACGTCATTTATGGATGATCCCATAGCACTTTATCTATACCATCAGTGTCGTCTCCCTGAGCATGTTTAAGGACGATTCAGACGATACATCAGCTTCCGTCAACGTCAACGGAACGTCACCGTTCCGTCAGGATAAGTTACATGCAGTTAAATGGAGGCATTCACACACAACATCAACGGCACGGAACGTTTTGACGTACGGCATGTGTGAACGGACGCAAGAGGAAAGTATTTAACTTATCCTGACGGAACGGTGACGTTCCGTTGACGTTGACGGAAGCTGATGTATCGTCTGAATCGCGCTTTACTCGTCACGGTTAAAGTGCATGGTACCATTCATAGCAGTAATCACATCAAATTTCGTCACATCATGATAGTACTACAGCCTTATTATCCGAATAAGTTTCCAGTCCTGCAATGAACCCGTTGTACGAAAGCAGCGCCAGCAACCGATTGGTCCTCAGAAGATTTGGCCAACCAATTCTGATAGTCATCAACAGCTACGTCGCAGGATCGCAGGCATTCCAGCAGTACACGATGATTTCGCTCTCGTTCAGTATCCTTGTCGGCGTCATTCAAATTCATCCTCAAGTTCCCATCCCATCTTCAATAAAGTTAGGAGAGCGAATAAACGCGTGTTTCCAGTGAAGTGTGTTGCATTCCACCGGAAGTGTTTCCGTGTGATTTCGGTGTTAGCCTTCGTAGGCGAAGAATAAGTCCCCACGGAAGTATTAAATGTGAAATTTAAGGGCACGTGTTGCATCACGAATCCAAGCTCTCGGGCATTCGTGAATTAATGGACATAGATCCGGCGTCAGTGCGCATTCGTTGTGGACAAAGTATAGGGGATACAATATTGGCCAAACGGATGAAAAAGGAGAATAAGTTGAGCACTGAGTTCATGGCAGAAGAGTTCACAGTGTTAAATAAGCAAGGCACCGACGTTACTATCCGTTCGTCCTCTTCGGGAAAAACGTACAACAGAAGCGTTGATCATCTAAAAGTAGTATCAAAGTCATCAGAAATTAATCGGGACGATAAGGGACGATCCATAAATGACGTAGCATTTTTTGAACGATTTTTAACATCCCCCTCCCCCATCGTAGCATTTCGTCACAAACCTCTAAATACCCCCCTGGTAATTACGTAGCTTGACGGTGATTCTCCCCCCCCCCCTTGTCCCCGTAAAATTATTTAAAAATATAAAATACGATAGTAGTTATTCCCCTTTAAAAAAGCTACGTAGCATGGCATGACCCCCTACCCCCCTGTCGTCACACATCATCACATAATACAAAACTCCTCCCTCCCCCATATAATGTTACGTCATTTATGGATGATCCCAAAAGATTAAGGAACCGTGCAACCTAGTCCGACCTGTGAGAAACCCCTTGCTACAATCATATTAAAAGCTATAAATCAATATACATATAAATACAAATATTATAAACCCATTTTCTGTAGTATTCATTTATTCTCCGAAAAAAATAAATAAAAAATGCTACAAACGGCGAAACAACTGCATTTAAAATCTAATAAACGGTTTTCACTTCACGGTATTTTGCATGCCTCGGGAACCATAAAACCTGGAGTGTAAAATCATCAAGGATCGAACAATCATTGTTTTGGTTTTCAACCAGTTAATGATTTGAATGTGTTCTACAACGCTGTTTTCTGCCATTCACCAACGATTGCCAGCATAATGGAAAGCGCAAAGAAGAAACCAACTACATACTCACTAATGATGTGCCGTTAAAAACGTAACTAGAAGTGCTGATACGAATCTCGTTTATCGAGAAGGTAATTGCTTTTATAGCAATATTCAATCCCGGTATTAGTACTACATTGCATTATAAACGTACTTACGGTCAGCCATTTGGGCTCATTGGAAACTGCTGGCATTATTGCTCACGTGAGGTGGTCTTTGTTTCGGCGGTCTGGTCCATATCGGAGCCCGCTCAATCAAATAGCTATCGTAAAAAGGACGTCTAAAACAGAAGAAAATCCGTTATCGATTTGCTATTTTCAATCCGTGTAGTTGTAAGCTGAATTCATTTCCGCCCACCGAGGAGGTAGCCGCTGATCGAAGCTCGAACGAAAAAGAATGATTGCCTTTTTTATGACCTCCGATAAAGGGTTTGCAAGACGTGTAAATTCGACATTTCTGTAGAACCATTTATTGGATGAATAGTTAGAACGGAAGGTAGGTAATTGTTTTATTTATTGTTTCGAAACATGATTTCCCTTTTGATTGTTCAATGTAACTATGACTCATAATACGAACTGTGGCTCAAGAAATTGTATCTTTTTTAGTAAATATGTACGTCACTAATATTTAGTAAACAATAGAACTAACCTTCGTTTTTATTGTGTGTCGTGAGTTTAACAAATTCAAAATAGCTGTTAGACACATGCCATTGTCATTACCGCCAGCCTGTTGAAGGACTGCAATTGTATATTCCATCCTAAAACAGAACATGCTAGTTCAATGTAGGGACAATTTATGCAGCTGAATCGGACCAGGGTGGCCTTGAACTAATAACATTTTTACCCCGTCCAGGATGTAGGTACAGCTACTTTATTTCTACGTTCTGTGTCATGATATGGGAAGGCGACTTTTAATTTGCCGTTAACCTAGTTGATATTTATAGTTGTGCATCACAACAGCCAGGCGACTCGAGGAGGATTCACTGCCCGAGTCGAACCGTGACGACCGACGGCAATGGAGCGCCTTTTAAAGTTTTTCATGACTAGTGCAGTGGTTTTCAACCGGGGTAAACGAAGTTCAAAAGTTGGATTCTGCCGTTCTAATTATTTACGGCCTTGGTTTGAATAAGATCGGTTCAGCTATTGCTGAGAAACACAAATGAGAGTTTACACACACACACACACACACGGTCCGGGCAAGTTTGAGAGAAATAAGAAATGTAAAAAATATTAAAAACACCCTTTAGTCATCTGGATGCTCTGTCACCCGGCGGGAAGTGTACACTGAGAAACGAAAATATGTATAGTTAACACACTTAATATTCCCGTCTCTTTTCTTCTGCTGTGATTTTTATGCATTTCCATGCATATACTTCTAGTAAGCATTCAATGATTGGATAGACCGAATATGTCCAATGTATATAATTTACAGAAAAAGAAACGAGAGGCAGATAGAAAAGTATGTTATCGATGCATAAATAAAATTCTGCATGTAAATGATAGTGACCGTACACACAAAAATGTTTAACGACAAATCCCCAAAGAAAAAGATCTAATAAGTATCAGGGTAAGAAGACTGGTAGGAAATATCACATAGTTTTCTCATTGAATTCATGGCAATTTTCGAGACTTTTTGACGATTGTGCTGGTTCCTAAGTTAGCATGGAAGAAGTTTAAATAAATAATACACAATACAATAAACAACAGCTTATTTTTTTTGATTTCGCTGATATTTACAAAATCCGGTTGAATATCGTACGAAAAACTTTACCACCCTAATGAACATCAATTGGTGATCTTGAATTTGGTAATTAAAACACAGTCATTTTTACGAGTGTGCCATATTAATTCGCGAATCAACATGTAGAGGAACCCGGGATATTCCAGTGTACCTAAGAACCACCCTTTTAGTTGGATAGATGTGACAGAATTTATCGATCGAAGGTCCTAATTGTTAGTTAGAAACCTCTGCTATATTTTGGCTATAACAATTCATTTGCACCACTCCATGGCAGCGCTAGCCCTAGTAACTATTGAGGTTTTTTGGTAGTTTTATAATTACTGATAAAACTT
Organism: Topomyia yanbarensis; assembly: GCF_030247195.1. NCBI lineage: Eukaryota > Metazoa > Arthropoda > Insecta > Diptera > Culicidae > Topomyia > Topomyia yanbarensis. Next base: position 273,600,770 of record NC_080672.1, on the reverse strand, counting down.
TGAATATACTTGTAGCATGCTATACAACTTCAATTGTTACTTGGGAGGCAACAATTTGCAAAACTCTATGTTTTTTGACGCTTTTACAATGTAGGGATAATTCGGACCTCCCTACGGGGCAATTCAAACCGCCATTTTTGTCAATTTTTTTCAATAATGGAATTGTGTTTACCTATGAAATCTTTATTGGAAAACTTCTTAAGAAGCAAAGCTGGCAATTGGCGCATTGTGTATTTTCTTGGCTGTGGTGTGGCAATCGTGTGCGCTGACACAAGCCGCTGGTGGTGGTTGATGGAATTGGCGGTGCAAATAGCTCCGTACGCGCATTTCGTTTTTTGTCCCCCAAGTCTCCCATTTAGGGGAACCGGGGGCAAGTCCGACACCTTAAGCGCAATCATTTTTCTAAAATACCACAAAGCTCAAAAAATTGTATATTCTGTGCATAATGCTTGTTTAGATGGTTCTTAACAAGATATATTTTTTCAGCGTTTCAAAAAATTGGATTCATTAAAAATTATTGGTTGCCAAAAAATGGAGGAAAATATCATTTTAAAAAAGGCTGCGGGTAAGACCGACACCGCGAAGTGGCAAGAGCGACATTCTTGTTAGCTTTCTTTTTACCCATTTTTTCATTGAAAATGTCTATGTGTGATAAAGTGTAATTATGTGTATATGATTATGTGTGATGCAAATGCATGCTTTCTGGAATTTCGTCGCGTAGCAAGAGGAAGAGCATACGAATGTGTGGTGTGAATAAATAATGTTCAACACTTGGTTTGTATTATGGCAAAGATTTTCCTTCTTAATCTGTTTATGCGTTATTGTCGCTTGTGAAGCCAGTGGCGTAGTAAGAAAATTTTTCGGGGGGGGGGGGGGGGGGGGGGGATATGAATTTTTTTTTGTATATATATGAAAAAATGTTCAAAAACTTTGTGAGTAGGAAAAAATGTTCAAAAACCAACTCAGGGAACGGGTTTGGGTAGTCAAGATAGGAAAGCTGGTTGTTGGTATAGAATTAATGCTCTTCCCCTACGAGCACAATCTGGGCGGCAAACTTCAGACTGTCTAATTTACTGAGCCCTTCAGTTCCCTTGTGCCATTCAGTACCACTTCCTCGTTGAGCTTCCGACTGGTTCGCGAACTACTCGGTCTAGTCCCCGACGATAGATCTAGCCTACTCCGACGAAAAGTTCCCCGGCGAGAGAAGTTCGAGCCAACCAGCCAGGTGCTGTCAGTTCGGCGATTCCGGTAAAGTAGGGGTTTGCTGGAGGTCCGGCGCGACTGGTGGTGTATCGTCGTGGTCTACGCGGTCTCGTTCCTGGCAGTGAATCTGACTGTAAGCTGACGGTCCCAGGTCCCAGACGAAAGAAGTTCTCCCGATACCGATTCTTATTTGGTTTCAGTACTACAACTTCTTGAGCCCTTTGGCTCCGTAACCGGTGCCATTTAGCACCGCAACTCCTTTAAACCATTTAGTTCTCTTCTTGGGCCATTTAGCACTACTTCCTTAATGGTCCATTCAGTCCTCGACTTGTTCGCGAACAACTCGGTCTGGTCCCCGACGATGGACCTGGCCTACTCCGACAGAGAATTCCCCGGCGAGAGAAGTTCTCCCGAGATCGAGCTAATCAGCTAGGTGCCGAGGTCAGTTCGGCGATTCTGGTGAAGCAGGGTATCCGGTGCATTGGTGCGCCGATGACCCGCGACTAGTGGTGTTTCGTCGCTGTCTACTCAGTCTAGGCGGCGAATCTAGCTTACGCTAACGTAGAGTTCCCAATATCGATTTCGCTATTTTTCTATCGGAACAACCGGTGGGGTGCCGTGGTCGTTCCGAGTGGAGCGTGACGTCCGGTTCGCTGGCGTTTCGACGACTCATACTCGCTGCTCTGTTGCAGTCTACTCGACTAGTCCTCGGCGGTGGATCTAGCTTATACCTGCGGAGAGTTCCCTGGTGGTGATTGCTCTCCCGAAACCGTTGTTCGATGTCCATTCCGCTGTAAGACGGTCATGATCTACATCAACGGTTCTCAACCTTTTTCGTACCACGGACCCCTTAGATATCACACTGGGTTGCTGCGGACCCCCACAGATAAACATCAATTTTGTATGCAATCAATATGTTATTTTCAATTTGTTAGGAAACAAGATTTGAAATTTCAATATACACTCGGAAAATATATTTTTCTTTGCGGACTCCCAGCAATGACTTCGCGGCCCCCTAGGGGCCCGCGGACCCCAGGGTGAGAATCACTGATCTACATCATATCTCTGTTTACTGCGTTACACGTCTTTACGAGGCTTGTCATTCTGTAGGCTACATTATTCGGGTTGATGTCCGGTCCTCCCGTTTTAAGTAGCTCCCTGCACGTCACTTTAAACCTCGGACATTCAAAGACTCTCCTCGGACATTCAAAGACTTCAAAACTCGGACATTCAAAGACGCTCCGGTGTCTCCTCGATGTTCACACACTCCAGGCACAGTGTTGACGTTGCGTACCCACACCGATGAAGATACTCCTTAAGCAGCCGTGGCTCGGTAGGAGCTGTTTCAGATGGAAGGTCATCTCTCCGTGCTTTTTATTGACCCACGTCGACAGGTTTGGATGAGCCGGTAGGTCCACTTTCCTTTCTCCGTATTATCTCATTCCTCCTGCTACGTCACCATCGAATCGATACTCATCATCTTCCTCACGTTTCTGACGTTTCATTGATTGTAGCTCTTGATATCCTCCGTCAGGGTAATGCAGATGGGGATCATCTCGGCGTCAAGGCATACTGCCTCCGGTACGCAATCGCAACTCATACGACTAGCAGTCGAAGCGTCCAGTACAGCTTTTCGCGGTTTCACTTGGTTTTCAGCGCCGCACCCCAAGCAGGAGCCCCATATCGCAGTATCGATGACGAAACATTAGATAAAGACCCGACATTTCGCACAATCAACGTGGTTGTTAAAGCTCAATCAGTCGTTGATTATCACTCCCAATTGTTTCAGTGCACGCTTCGATGCATTCACATGCCCTTCGATGGTGATCTGTATCCGCTGAACCGCTTTGCAGTTGCTGTCCAACAACAAATCCGTCTTGTAGTGAGCCATTTGCAGCTTGACCTGTTCATCCAGCTCTCGATCGCATAGATTGTATCCGTCGCCGACACCTCTATTTCTTCAAGTATCTCACCGTTAGTGACACATCGTCCACGAAACCAACGATTTTCACTTTCCTGGGTAGCCGCAGTGTTAAGACCCCACACTGATAGAATATATTCGTAAATCGCTAGGAATTAATTTCGTACAAACAACTTTCATAAAATATACGAATTTTTCCTACATATGATGAATCGTGCGTAGTTCTAACGAAACACTTTTATTTTTTATTGCGAGTGTTTCGTGAAAACCGCGAAATGACTTTCGTTGGCTTATTACGAAACAGCTTCATTCAGCAAACGAGTAGTTCGCTGTTATATACGAATATCTTTATAATATTTACGCGCACCATTCGTCAAACCATCCACGTAAAAGAGCAATATGGAGCCATTGTTGCTATTCGTCAGATAATTGTTGTTGTTTGACTATTTAGTAGTCGTATCCATGTCCGCCGGTTGCAGGAAGATTTCCTGGAGCTCTTTCGCTTCCAGTTGATTCAGAATCTGGAGCAGTACAGAATCAGTTGAGCCGTCGCGAACTGCTCGTTGATTTTGCATGAATAATTTTGAGTTTTTCTCTGCCGGAGCAATATCGGTGTCGACAAACATCGATGCTAAAAGATCGAATGCGACCAACGAAATCGTTTGTAATATACATAAACGTTTATTAAAATAAACGAAACATTTCGTTTCTTTCACGAAAAATAATGTCGATAACTTTCGTGCAACGTAAACTAAATAAGTAAAATTTACGAAAACTTTCGTTCATCAAGCGGCCATTTCTTCGTACTACAATAAAATCGATTTGGCCACATCGATTTTTTTAAATAAAAAAACGATATTGTCAAACTTCGATCCCAAAAGAACGACTGAAAACAATAAGAGGCTAATAAATACGAAAACTTTTCTAAGATAAACGAAAATATTTCGTGCGACCAACGAAATCGTTCACAAATGTTTATTAAAATAAACAAAACATTTCATTTCATTCACGAAAAATAATGTCGTTAGCAACGATAACATTCGTGCAGTGTATATTAAATGTGTAAAATTTACGAAAGCTTTCGTTCACCATACGGCCATTCTTGTTCATAAAATGAACGAAACTTACTATTTACAATGCACGAAAATACTTCGTTGCAGAAAACGACGAATGAATTCGTGCATTGCATGATTCATTATATTCACGAATTTATATTATCAGTGCATCGTACATCCCATTCCAAAGTGTTGGACAGAGAATGGAGCCCTGAGTAACGCCCGCTGCGACTCGCAGTGCCTTCTGCCCTTTTGTTCGTCTGGTACAGCAGTGCTCTACTCTGGAAGTAGCTCTTCAGGATCTGGCTCATTCTTTTATGCCACGCTGCGGCATTGGTCTATTCGGGGCTGGATGGCCCGGTGACTTCCCTGACTTTGGCAGCAACATCAGATTCTGCACCTTCCTCATTTCGGGGATTACCATCGTCTAAAGACTTCAGCAGTAGCATCCTGAACATGTCTGGATATGCCAGGATCGCAGCTTTCAGCGCCACGGTTGGTATTCCATCCGGACCAGGGGTTTTCTTTGATTTTAGTCACATCGACGCGTCTTTGAGCTCGTCGTTAGTCACTTGCCACTCGACTGTGTTGCCTCCTTCTTCTTCGCCGTACGGTGTCGGTGACCAGGTAGTTGAATCGTGATTCGGGAAGAGACCCTCAACGATTATCTTTAGCTTACCCGGGCATATTTCAGCTGGTGTCGACGGACCCTCGTCTTCGTCATGACGAATCAGTACGCGTCCCCCAGGGATTGGCGTTTATTTCTCAGCACAGCTACTTATGGCAATTGGCTTGCTAAGCTTGATCTCCCGTTTTAAAGAGTCCCTACCTTCTAGATACGTCGATTGCGCTTCTTTCTCACTCTCCGATATTGCGCTCTGAGCCCGCCTGTTAATGACCTATTCTCACTACTCTAATGCTGGATATATCGAAATTAAAAAAATCAAACTATTTTGTTTTAAGGTAAATGTTTGTTTTATGATTTTAGTACTATTACGCAATTGAAAAAGTTATCAAATTAAGATAAAAGGTTGAAAGCATTCGAAACTATCGGCTATTGTCAGTCCATCGCAGGTGGATACTCATCCGACCGTTGGTTTGAGAGCAATTTAAAAATTGTAGTTTTTACATAATTTTGGTGCTTTTTATAAAACATTATAAGAAACTATAAGTCTTATTTAACTGAATCGCCTGCTAAGATTTCTATCAGTTTCGTAAATTGTTTACCGTTTGTAATAGTCATAGCTTTTCGATGAAAAACCCTCACCTTTTCAAACCAGCGTAGAACTTGTAGATGAGGAACAAACAGTCATCGAGGAATGTTAACGTTACACACTTTTCTTTAGTATAAAGTAGCACTTCCGAAACAAGTTTTTTTTACTTTTGTTCATAGTTGATAAACTGAAAGTGTTTTTTCAGCACAAAATCGTCATCTCCACAACCATTTCGGTCAGTGCAAAAACACCCAACCTGCCACCGTTGGCAATCAGCGACTACGACGAAAACGACACAGCACCGCAATTTTGTTTTTGTTTCGTACTTTTTCATATATGTTTTTACTATGCTTTACCTGTTCACTCATAATTAACGATTATTTTAGTTTCCTTTGAAAAAGGCCGCCAAATACGATCGAAACGTCGGGCAGTTTTAAAAACAATTCGTTTGCTCAAGCTAAATTGACTGAGAAAACCGTAAATATTCACAGATAACATAACAAGTTTTGGAATGGTCATCAATAAAACAAGGTAATGTATGTATTGTCTCCAATGTACAAATATAATTTAGAAAATTATATTTGTTAGAAAATCGTCCTACTAATGTTACTATAGCTACCATTCACAATGGTTTCGTTTAGGTTGAGTTTTTGAAGAAATATTAGAAGAAAACAAATTTCACACTGTTAAGTGGATTTTTTATGAAAAATGTGCTCAAGATCAAATATTTAAGCTTCTCTTGAATTATAATTGCAAAATAATATATAGAACAGCAGAAAATAATTTTGTCCAGGTTTTCGGCCTAGTTACCCCATGCGCCGTCTACTGCATGGCCCTAGTTTTCGTGACATTGTCTTGTTAGATCAGCCTATCAACGTACTTGATTCCGTTGTTCGCAGAAGTAACTCAACAACGTCCTTCTTCGTGCTGCAGCAGGGTTCTATTGGCCGATGCGGTAGCGAATCGCCTGGTGGTCTCTATGGAGATACTTCTCTCACACTCTCCAGTCCATGTACGCCGTCAGTCAAGGACTACAGAATGTGGCGAAATTTCTCTCGGTAGCGATATCCGTTTCGTGAACCATTAAGCTCCTAGCTCCTCGCTTGTTATAGTCCTCGGAGGTCGGGCTGGCCTCCACAACGTGCCGACAGGTAGGTGTCGAGTCTGCAGCGAATTTTCACTACAAGGAAATATTTTCACAAGATAACTTTTGCAAATGAAACTTTGAGAATTTCATTTTAAATATTAGGCATTATTTTGTTTAACATATTCAATTTTTTCAAATTTCTCCAAAATATTTCCAAAATATAACTTAGAAGTAACATACGCTTTTGTAGTAACCTATCCGGTTCATGTTATGATTTTTCGGAACTCTGTTGGTCAACAATCGGAAGTCGATGGAAATTGTTCTTCAATATCATTTTAGAATTTCATATTAGATTATCCTTTTTCCTTTCATTTCATAATAAAATTATGAATCGCGCTCAATTAGATTTTTAATTTTATGGTCGGTTTAAGACAATACTGACAAGGAATAAATGCAAATACCAGAGTTTCCGTGTAGTTCAAATATTAACATGATGTTATGATAGTGTAATTGAATATCATAAACAACTCCCAGTCGTTCGCATTGAATCAAAAAGAAGAATCAAGAATCTAAACAGCGTGTCGTTTTTACCCCTCCTAAAATTGTCGGTCTTACCCCAACAGTGCACATTTTTGTTAAATGCCCAATAAACAGTGTCGGAATACTCAAACTTATCCTCGACGCAGAATAACGATATGGAGAGCAGATTAGAATGTGCGGCAAAAATACTGGTGATTTCCAAAGCTTTTATGCGGTTAGCACTATAAAATGTTTCAACTATAAATAACATCCAAGTGAGCATCAACTTTCCTTTCGCATGTTTTATTTATTTTGTGACGTTGAATGAATTTATATGACATCTAGGGTAGACGAGCCTCATTAGTCTGGATATTCATTCTCATTAGTCTGGATATCTCTATATATAAAAATGAAATGGTTTCCGTGTGTCATCGCATAACTCAAGAACGAGATGACGGATTTCTATGATTGTCCATTATTTTCTGTGAAAGGTTCTTTAGCAGGATCACAAAATATTAACATTTTCTTAATCTACCTATTTGTGCAATTGGGACATTTTTAGTTTAGGATTGTTTGCATAGTTTGTCATTATATGTAGTTACGTAATAAAATATCATTGGTGTGCTATTTGGTCCAGTTTTTCCGCGACGGTGCTTTTTTGTTAAAAAGTTCTATTTTATGGCTAAACTTTCATGCATTTAAAAGAAAGAGCGGCGAGATAGTAGATAAGTAATGTGTATGAAGGCACTATTGACAAAGGAAAGTATGAATGCAGCGATGCTTTGTTTCCACGGATTCAAACGGATTCAAATTCCGATTCGACTTTGAAAATGAAAATAAGTCATTGAAAAGCACCGAAATAAATTCAAAGTACCGTCGATTCTCCCATGGTCCTTTTCAGATATTGGTAAAGCATTAGCATTGTTACTGTTTATAGAGATATGTACAAATAAAAGCATTGTTGATCACCACGTATATTATAGGACATAGGTTTTACAATTGGAATCACTCACCGGAATTGAAATTAATAAAAATTTGATCGACAAGCATTGCTGTTTTTGCTTTTGTTGAATTTTTCAGTGAATAATTATAGGCAGGACAACGTCTGTCGGGTCATCTAGTTATACATATTTTGCAGTTTTTCTAATGCGATAACATCTTAGAAATCGAACGGAACCTTTTTGATCAACCGCACCGCAAAAAAAATTGATAAGGTGATAATTTTGATTATTCTTAATTGATAAACAGACTGCTATAACGAAAGAAAATCTAGCTGTGTCCGAAATATTTTGACGCTATTATTGTAAAAACATATTTTGGACTAGTTATTTTATTATTCTAAGTAAAACTTCACAAACTAACCATTTCAAATACATAAAATGCAAGATCCAAATAGAGACAAAATTATTAGATCATTTAAAAACAATAAATGTATACTTTTAAATCCAATTTAAAAGTGCATCACTTCTCCCGATTTCTGTTGGAAATGGTGGAATTATGAGTCGTTTTCGATATTAATTTTTCAACTATGAATTTTGACTAATTTAAAGGAATTAGAGATGAACTAATTATGTTGGGACTTAAGCACAACCAAAAGAAAATAATTATCTTCATTAAACCAAACGAATTTGGAGTAATTGGCAGTAAAGGATACAAATGTATGAAAGCGTCCAAAATAAGGAGGGTTCCAAATTAGGATGATTATGCTATCATTAGTTCATCAACATTGTATTTCTATCTTCTTTGATTGCTACATTTTTAAAGGGAGCAATCTTAATTTTTGAATGGAGAATACATCTGTTTCTTGAAGAATGCGGAAGTTAGAGTTTTGGGATATTTTGTCCGTAAAACCCCCTATTTTTAAAAATCATTTCTGCTGTATGCTACAAATCATACATTTTTCGCAGTTTATCTGATGTTCAATAAATCTGTACCGGTTGAGACCGGACTCCTGATTAGATGTAATGCATAGAGAAATTTTTTTTCGTCAAATGTGGCGTCGTTCTTATTGATAAAATACAATATTTTTTTCATTTCACTGTATTGGAATACATGCGCTACTATATAGAAGTACTGGTATTTCGACTATAATTTTTTTTGATGAAATTCCTTTAAGAATGAAAGATGGTTTTACTACGTAAATGCGAAAATCATCCATTTCATTTTCATATGTCAAAAACATTGAAAATATGAAAATTTAAAGAAAGAACTATGCACCTTCATGTCTTATTACATTTGTATTCCATTTTTTCAATTAACTGAAGGGTCAGGGCCGGCGGAAAGCGTGGGTAATATGGGTAGTACTACCCACTCGAAAATACCGCTCGAAATTTTGAACCATTTCAAAAAAATTAGATGTTCGACGCATGTATCTCGCACTACACATATTTGAAAACATCGATGTACCACAATTCCATTTGCATAAACGAACGTAATTTAATGTGAATGTAATGTAAGCGTGTGCATTGTGAATAGGGAAAAATCCTCACTAATGAACCCTTCACGCTATGCTTTCTACCCACTCGGGCGTAAAGTGTTTCGCCGCCCCTGTGAAGGGTTGCTAAAATAAAAGTTTTCTTGTTACTGCAGATGAACGTTTTTGAAAGTATAACGTTTGCTTCAAAATGTACGGAATTTTATTAATAGAAAATGCAAAAGTTAGTTTTTTTTTTCATAAACATTACATTCTGAGGAGTCTCTTAAAGTTAAATTTCGTGTGAATAAGAATAACATTTTATTATATATGGTTACACAAATGAACAATTTTTCAACACTATTTTTAAAAATATAAAAATTTTACCGCATTTACCGCATTGTCGCGCGGTGCGGTAAACAAAGTGCGGTTGCGGTAAGCGGTGCGGTTTTATTATTTTTTTGCGGTTGCGGTGCGGACAATCCATTTACCGCCCACATCCGCACCGCGACGAACCCTAGTTAGGCATAATGGACGTTAGGCATAAATACGTTTGGCATAATGGACGATAGGCATAATATACGTTAGGCATAATGGACGTTTGGCATAATGGACGATTGGCATAATGGACGTTAGGCATAAATTATCATGTTGAAGTATCCTTTACGAAAATAACTTTTTGGTGGTGGCAGCCTCGGGTGGTAAGAGCGCACATGTTTGAATTTTTTTGATGTTGTAGAATTACTCTGGAAGCTGATAGAACTCGATCAACATTTTATTCGATTGTGAATACCTCAAAAAAGCTTAACTCAAATAAAAGATGCAGAACGAATGCACATCGAATGAATGAATATACAAATTGCACATCTCTAAAATAGGCTCTTGTTTAAAATCGGTCTATTTTGTATTATGGCATGAATAACGCACATCAACCCCTTCATGCCCATATTTTTTTGTAATCAATAGCGTTTTTAAACTGCTAAAACTTTTGATTTAAGCAGAATTCACTCAAAAAAAAGAATGATGCATTTTATTATTCAATATACGAATATTGCTGGTTCTATATTGATTGTCTCCCATATTCTTAAGCACAATAATTGTATTCTCGAGGCTATTACAAATAGAACTACGAAAACTCTTTGATATGAGAGAAAGTTTAATCCCGTACTGTGACGAGTTACCGAAACGAAAAAGGTATCGTCAGAAGCGTAGACTCCGTAAACTTAATGTCTGTTAATTATTTTGTATTTTTTTTAATATTTGGATGCAACTGTATCAGGGCCGTCTTAAGACTACACGGGGCCCCTGGGCACTCTTGAGCTAGGGGGCCCCTACAATTGAAAATCTATAAGCAGCTGTAGTAGTACGATGATCAAAAAAAAATCCCAGCTTTTCGGTACAGTTTCCACTCCATACCACCCTGAGGCTCTTTTCCAAATTTAAACCAAATCTGTGAATTTAAATTTAAATTATACTGAGAACAAAGACGAATTTAGATTTCCACAACCTGGTGTCGTTGCCGATGTCCAAATATCGTCATGGACTTATTAACTACGCTATAGTATTCCCAGTAATCTGACCTTCATAGTTGGTAGACGTTGTTTGAGGATTAAGAGTGCTTCCATCAAGAAGAAGAAATGTCGGGGTTGGGTTACGCTACCAAATGTCCGATGTTCTTCAAATACCCTCAAACACATGCACATTGCCGTGACTCATTTATTCAAATCTAGGGGAAAGTCAGGTTGTATGTGTGTAAATACTTTAAAAATGCCATTTTCAACTTTTTTATTGGGATTTCATGACATTTGTCTACAAGATGGTTTATTTATTCTAGATAAGGCGGATGCATTACAGAGCAACATTATTGGTATTGTGTCAGTCTAAGACTGACCATGCAAAATGAAACTTGCCAAATCCGATCGATTAGTGTCGAGTCTTCGTAAGACCTCAAGAAGTTACTTTTGGGCATTTCCATGTGAAATTGTTCATTTACAGACTCAAATATGACATAGAAATAAATATGTTTCCACATTCGCAAATCGCTTGCCAATCAAAGTTTTCTAGTTGGTTGACTAAGATTGGGTACCTTCCAAATTTTGTATACGTAGTGTGCCAAATTTTTGTTTGCTGTAGTTGAAAATAAATTGAACCTTGAATCGAAATATGGAATTGACGTTTTAACTGGTTTATTAGTCATGCAGTGCCTCGGTTTTCTACCGCTCTGATGCCCTTTAAACAACTTGATCACATGAGATACGGTGCAACGTGGGATTCCAAGCTGCTACAGATCTATACTACCGCTTTACGCATACCAATCAAATCGGACGGTTCGTTGACCTAGTTTTCTGCTCGAAGGAATATTTTGTATTTCGGTCGAGAAGTCAGTATCCCCCTTCTGCACGTCGACACGCACCACCCACCGCTAGTTATCATGATGCAGTCGCCTGGTTGCCCGGTTATGTCGGTAGTTGTTCCAGCTAGCCAACTGCTGAATTATCGTAATATTGAATTTTTCCGAGCTGTGTGACTATTTGCTCCATCTGGACTGGTCAACGCATCTAGGTAACAGCGATGCAGATGCAATGACCATAAACTTCTGCCGAGTAATTCAGGACTGGTTACAGAATAATCCCCCAGTAAACGGGAGTGTTTCCTCGGCATGGAGTACATCGGCGCTGCGAGTCCGTCGCAGAAAACGAAATGCATGCCAAAGCAAACAATCGCCTGCCACGAACAACGACATTCACGTTGCCAGTGAAGCATACCGGAATCTCAACGCTGTTCTGTATAGATCGTAAGTATAACGAGTTCAAGTAGGCTTACGAAGTAATCCTAAAGGATTTTGGAACTTTGTAAATTCCAAGCGGAAAAATTCTACTAGTAACTGTTCCGAAAGATATCGCTGTCTTAAGCACCTTTTCGATTTCACCCGACATGTTAATAGCAGCTGCATGAAAGCTAAAAAGCTCTTTCTCCCCTGGACCGGGTGGGATTCCAGCTGCTGTCTACTGTCGCTGTGCCGTCGCTTTGGCTGAACCTTTGTCTCGCATTTTGAACCAATCATTTGACCAGGCTAAGTTCCCCGACGTTTGGAAACAACCCTACATGTTCCTGGTGTTCATAGAGGAGAAAACACAAGTGGACACTATATACACAGATTTGAAATCTACTTTTGGCCGAATTGCCCATGAAATTTTTCTCAAGAAGTTGTACAATTTAGGAGCGCCCGACAAGCTTACGTTGCGGCTACGCTCCTACCTTACGCACAGCACGCCTTTACCGTTTACCAATAGATCAGGTGTACCGTAGGGCAGCAATCTGGGCCCACTGCTTTTTTCACTGTTTTTTAATGATATAACAGTAGTGTTAGATTCCGGGTACAAGCTCATATTTGCCGCCGACCTTAAGCTGTACTTAGTCATCCAGTCAGCCGAGGACTGCCACCAACTGCAAGCACTATTTGATCGATTTGTGAAGTGGTGTGGAATGAATTAGCTTACTGTAAATATTACCAAATGCTTCGTGATAACGTTCCACAGGAAGAACGATCTGTTAATCTTCGATTACAGTATCGATGGGGTTGGGCTACAGAGAGTCAATGCAGACTATGATTTGGGTGTAATTCTTGACCACAAGCTGTCTTTCAACTCTCATATGACCAACATAATTGTGAAAGCTAATCGCCAGTTGGGACTCATTTCGAAGATTTCACGGGATTTTACGCATCCGTACTGTCTAAATTCCAAATACTGCGCATTGGTCAGACCAATCCTCCAGTTCGTCTCGCCGGTTTGGAATCCGCATCACCTAACTTGGTGTTTAAAATTGGAGAGAGTACTGAAAATGTTCGTACGCTTAGCTCTTAGGAACTTGTCTTGGCGTGACCCGCAAAATTTACCACCGAATCGTGACCGTTGCCAGCTGCTCAATTTTGAGACATTAGAATGCCGTCATAGTATCCAGCAAGCTACTACCTTGGTGAAAATTTTAAACGGAGAATGTGATGGCAGCAGCCCGGCTTAGATTTCCGAGTAGCGAGGAGAACACGAGATACATCATTATTATTGTCGAGGTTCCATCAGACATCTTTTGGATTCCATCAATTCAATCTTCAATGACTCCTCGAAAATATTTGCAAACAGTATAAGAAGATTGTGTTTACTGTGATTATTATGCGTATTAGTAATAAGAATCACGTCAGGTACTTTTAATTTTACTTAATTTTGTCCATTTAACCTTACGACAAGATAGTGGTTTTTACGCCCATTTGAAGGTGGCGCCTGGTAGGAGGAGGCCAACTCGAACGGACCATTTTCCACCCAAATCATTTGAACTATTATGTCCGATGATAAATAAATAACTTTCCCATGCATGTGCTATGGGATTCCCAATACACGCGATACAATTATGCGTAGAGTGACAATATAGTTGCCCCTATGCTAAAAAGTTACAAACATTTTTTTGAAAATTAGTCTATTGAATGGTTTTATATTCATTCTACGTGCGGGGCCCCCAAAATCGCGGGGCCCCTGGCCCTGGCCCAGTGTGCCCATGCGTAAAGACGGTACTGAACTGTATTAATAACAAATCTAAGAGGCTTGAAATGTGCTTGTATCAAAACTGATATTATTGTAACCGTTTTTTTTTTGTCCTGAAGATGAAGGCGTGGACCTTTGAAACGTAGGCGATAGACAAAATAAAATAATATTTGCTAAAACCGTGACCAAAAGCCATCTCCATCTGTTCAAAACTGTTCACTTAAATGAAGGGATATTTTCTTCGTCTCGTCTTCAGAATAAATAGAAAAAAGCTACACTCGCAAGGGTTAAATATCTCGCTAAAGTTATGCGAAGATATGGTATAGCAAAGCGTCCTTTTTTTCAATCTGACAAAAATAAGCGAAATCTCTATAATAACGAAAGCCTTGCGATTATTTTTATATTTTTGTGAATTATGCCTATCGTCCATTATGCCTAACGTACATTATGCCAATCGCCCATTATGCCTAACGTATATTATGCCAATCGTCCATTATGACTAACATCCATTATGCCTAACGTACTTATGCCTAAAGTATTTATGCCAAACGTCGCGCAGCCGGGGTTATAGCCCCTTTTGTCATTCATATTAAATTTTATCATTTTTTTGTGCATATATCTCTATTATTTTTCGATCAATTTTCATAAAATGGAACTTTTTGAACGTGGAACAAATTAACACATTTTTTTATTAAATGTCCTGATACCTCGACTTCCGATATTTTTCAGGAATTAAACCCTTCTCATGTGATCCCTACACTAAATGTAGTAAATTAAATAAGAATTTATTGTTAAATGGAGTTAATATGTGCGGTTTTTAGATAAAAATGTAAAATCAAGATTGAATGTCAGGAAATGTTTCTGAATTTTACTGGTAATGAATCTATTTTTATTTGGTTCCTAAGGCTTTTCCTCGCTCAACAAGGTACAGTTTATTAAAATTGCGTGAAGAATAATAGAGATATATGCACGAGAAAATGATTAAATTTAGTATGACAAAAGGCCTTGTACTCCCAACTTCTCGTATTCGGACAAAGGTCGAAAAGTTTTCGTTCATTTTCTGAGATTTTTTCTCATTAGAAAAACTGCAAAATATGTATGATTTGCATCACGAAACAGAAAAATTATTAAAAATAGGAGATTTTGGGTGACAAAATGACCTAGTACCCCACTTTCCCATATTTTTTCAAGAAACAGACGTCTGAGCTCACTTTGACAGTTGTCACAATATGGTCTTTGAGAATTTGAAAATTTTTTTTTGCTCTGCCCTTAAGTGCAGTAAGACATGTTAATATCGAAAGAGTGGTTGACAAAAGTGGCTATATAAATACCCAGCTTGTTTTGAAAACCAATTGACAATAATTTCCAAAATTGATAAGAGAATGCAAAAATTTTGCCTTAAAATATTGCATAAAGAACATTTGTCCAAGCCGATCTCAGCATTTTTTCTTAAGTGATTAGTTCATTTCGTTATATGTTTAGGTGAGCATGTGTATCCAATTTCGTGTTGTTACTTATATTACATTCATGATGTGCATGGGACGAAAAAAGTTGAAAACCTCTGGCCTAGTGAACCGCCAGCTTTGTGCGGCTCCGAGGATAAAGGACACAACTGATGGGATGCTTGGCAAACTTTTCAAACCTACATATTTACGTGACTTAAATCGTGCCTATCATTATCGTTTTCAAGGTTGTAAAATATAGTAAATCATAGTACATGTTTTGCTGATATAGAAACAAAACTACTACCTTCACGGCTAGCAAGGAGGTTCTGTGCTAAACAAGACTTTTTCATTTCATCACATTAGATATTCAGATGTTCCAGTATAAAGTGGTCTGTGAGAACGGTGAAACTTTCTCTAGTGGTACGAGGTCGTTCACCTCTGATACACATATAACATCAACATGCATTTGTCATTCCTTGGATCGTTTAATCTCAACCGTCACAGAGTTATTGAACCTTTTGTGAAAAAAAACTTATTTGCCTTAAAATACCACTAACTCAAAATGTATACTTTTTATTTCTCATCTTTTAATTCCATTCGAAAGGTGAGAAAATTTCCTATTGAATGGTGTTCTCGTATCTTTCAGTTAGTTAATTTAGTTACCTTTTAGTTGTAAAGTAGTTAAAAGTTAGGTTTTTGTTAATTTTCTCAAAATAAAGAATTATGAATATAGCAATATCTATTATCCAAAAGTTGGGTTTTAGGACAATTCATAATTTGTTCTTCAACATCATATTCCTATCTCTTCTCATTCCTTTGTAATTTCATTAGTAACTTTTCCTGTAATCGACTTCTTATAAAACTCTAATCTAAAAATATGATTTATATCGTTATTTCCAAGGATTTGTTGGAAAGCTGAAAAAATTTTCTTTCGGTACATGTACAATATCTCTTAGTCAAGGTACTAGATGACTTTTTACTACACTGAAAGCCATTCGATGAAGAAAATAACAAAACAAATTTTTGTTTTCCTAATTAGTTGATTTCAACAGAAAAATGAATAACGTAACTAAATTTTCTCTTAATTTTGAGAGATTCTCAAATAATAGTTATTCAAAATTATTATTGATTTTGATTCAAGACGCACATCATACGAAATGACAGCAAGTAGCTAAGATGCACACCTTACTGAAATACATCAAGGTAGCGACAGCAACACGCTGGGCATAACGGTTAAGCACGTAGGTAGTTGTCTCAGCTTGGAAAGCTTGTTTTATCCTGGACGCAACTACCTGAACCAGTACACAAAAAAAAACAGAAATTCAACTGACCTCATTTTGGTTTTACCTAGTTTTTCTTTAAAAACATTTCAATAAAGGGATGATTTTTATTGACATTTTTTTCAATACATGTGCACTGAAAATTGAAAGTATTGTCGAAAATTGTCAAAATCATTCTATTTCGGATTTAGTCGATTATATAGTAACATTTCAATTATTAACCAATGTAATATGTAATATGATAATTATTTTTCATCGTTTGAGATTCCAAACTAGATGTGGAATAAGTATGAAGTTTTTTTTGTAGTGCTGGATAGTGTTTGTGACTAAATAGAAAAAAAATATACCTTTATTCTAAAATTCAAATCAATCAATTTCCAACAATCCTTAAATACCTTTGGCTATTTCGTCTCATTTAAAATTGCAGTTTATAAAAAGATAACATTATGAGAAACATAACTCTGTATTATATTTACGTGTGAATTACTGACATACGGAATTTTTCAACAATTTAATTCCATACCTTTCATCCGTCGGTCGGTGAAACAAAACGTTTGAAATATCCTATGTTGTATTTTACGATGAAGCAGTTTAATTCAACAATGAGATTAGTTGAATTCTAGTCGTTTGTGTCTTGGCTGAAAAGGTAGTGTAACGGCATATGCAATTGTGTCTGGACTAAAACAAGCGTTAGAAGCTGAGACAAGCGTTTCAAGCTTTAGCTCATGTAGCTTTTCAAGTTTTGTGCTTTAGCTTTTTAAGTTTTGTGCTAGGATGAAACGTTCGTGTCCATACTGAAACTGACAGCATCAAACCAACAACGTTGGATTATTGTTTTCAACAAAAATTTAGTTCGCCCAAATATTAACAAGACGAAACCAAAAACTCAACTAATTTTTTAGTTGAAATTGTGATGAATCGGTTTTCCGTGTAGTAAAATAGCTCACAATTGGCGTTTTTCCAGGAGTTTTGTAATTATTATAATTATTAATCAACAAAATTTATCGTTACTATTGTTCATTTGGCGCCCCTTGATATTCTCTATAATTTATTATTTGACTCTTTTTTCATATCTCTTTTCTTTTCTGCTATTTAAAAGTTAACCCTAGAACGTTGCACTTGCATTTTCCACCCTAGAACGTTGGAATGGGGTAAAAATGAACACCACGCGTTTGATCGCAATTTTTTGCAGGTAAAATTGCAAACAAATGAAATAAATAACACATCATTTTCTTCGTTTTTTAATTGCGAAAACAGCTGTGTAAGTAAAAGTACGGAATTTATTGAATCAATGATACATTAATTGGTTTGAACAAAATAAAAATTTAATAAATCGCGGTTTTGACTTTTTTCATAAACATTACCATAACTTTGCGAATTATTAATCGAATTGAAAAAAATCAAATTATTTTTAAAGTTGAAGAATGGTCTTAAAACGCTATAAAATGGAATTTCGATATTTTTAAAAAGTGCAATTATTTGGAAGAGTGAAAGTTTTAAAAATGGGGTTTTGGAAAATATCACGACATTGGGTGGAAATTGAAATGAAAAAAAAAATGTTTCTGGCCAGTAATACATTGGTAACATGCAACGTTACTGTTACAGCAGTAATTGTGCGCAAATTATACTTGCGAGTCATTGCTTTGAAAACCTATATAAAATAAACAATACAACAATAAAAATGAGAACGATTTTTTGTTCCGTTTCAAAATTAATTTAAATTAATTGAATAAATGATTAAAAACGATTATATAACACTAATTGTTACTTATGCAGTAAAACAATCAGTTTTTAAACTGGCATTGTCACGAATCACATTTCCACTGACAGTACGAAACCTGACGAAACACTAACGGCAACCGTACACTAGGGTACAAATGTACCCCACGCCAACTTTGACACCTGCTTCTTCGAAGGCTATAAGCAAACTGGCTATACTACCTTTTCCTAGTCTTACTAGGAACTCTAAATTGAATTATGGTTATGGTCTAAGATCGGGAAATGCCGAATTCTCTTCTTTACATGGCTCCAAAGAAGGCGTGGGGTACATTTGTACCCCAGTGCAACGTTTTAGGGTTAACACGGCATGACCTCATCACAAATGTAGTGGGTTCGAAATCGCTGTTTTTGCGTATGAAACGATGTGATAAAAATGATTTTGCGTCGAAATAAAAAGAGATAATTGAATGAAGTCATTTTTTTTCCATACGTTTATTTGACACGGCATTTGCAAAAGCTTTTTACGCCAGTTTCTTTTTTTTACATAGCACGTTACAAAAACCCTTAAGACTAATTTTAACTATACTAGTACTTTGTCTAAAACTAACACTGAAATCACTTTATTGTTTGCTTTTTTCCTTACATTGTTGTATTTCATAATGATCTAGTATTTTCGGGTGTATTTATTTACTTTTTTTCTGTTATTGTCTAAATTTAAAAACTAAATATTCTAGGACACTTTAATTGGTGAATGATTAGCCTTGGATGAGAGTATGAGGAGATGAATTTAATTAAATTTTGACAGACGCTGTTTTTAGAAAATGATAGATAAGTTCCATGTATAGAGGATCGCGATACGCCAGGATGTCTCTAACAGGAACATGGATTGGTCTTCCTCGGACTTGTAAAGAATCTACTAATTGTGATCTGGCTTCACGATATTCAGTGCAGGACCAAACAACATGCTCAATGTCGTGGTAACCTTCTCCACAAGCACAATGATTACCCTCAGCGAGCCCAATACGACGGAGATGCGCATCTAAAGTATAATGATTGGACATGAGCCTAGACATCACACGGATGAAGTCCCGACTTACATCCAATCCTTTGAACCATGCCTTCGTTGATACTTTAGGGATAATTGAGTGTACCCATCGTCCCATATCTCCATTGTCCCAAGATGTTTGCCAACTAGCAAGTGTCCTCTGTCGAGAAGCGCTATAAAATTCATTGTAAGCGATGGGTCTTTCATATATTTCACCATCTAGTGCACCAATCTTGGCTAAATTATCAGCTTTCTCATTGCCCGCAATAGAGCAATGGGCGGGGAGCCACACTAGGGTAAATTTATAACATTTTCTTGTCAGGTTACTCAGAGATTCTCGTATCTTCCCCAAAAAGAATGGATCGTGATTATCAATCCTCTTTGAGCGTAGAGCTGCAATTGTGCTGAGACTATCAGTGAGGATAAAGTAATGGTTCGGGGGTAAAGTATTAATTATTTGAAAACTATAGTGAACTGCTGCTAGTTCCGCTATATAAACAGAGGCGGGTTCTGCAAGTTTGAGAGAAATTGAAAAATTATTGTTGAAAATACCGAAACCAGTGGCCTCACTGATTCGTGACCCATCAGTGTAAAACATTTTAAGGCAGTCTATGTGTTGATATTTACTTGTGAATATTTTAGGGATCTCCCGCGAGCGTAGATGATCCGGAATTCCACGAATCTCTGCTTGCATGGACGTGTCGAAGAATAAAGTGGATTCAGGAATATCTAGTATATTGACGTATGTGTGAACATACCTAGCAGGCGTTATTTCTTGTGACATGTGATTGAAATACACTGTCATGAATCTGGTTTGGGGTTGAAGCTCGACAAGTCTTTCAAAATTTTCAATTACCAGTGGGTTCATAACCTCACATCGAATAAGTAAACGAGAAGAGAGATCCCAGAATCGGTCTTTTAAAGGAAGAACTCCCGCTAGTACTTCAAGACTCATTGTATGGGTCGACTGCATGCAACCTAAGGCAATTCGTAAACAGCGATACTGTATCCGTTCCAGTTTAATAATGTGAGTGTTCGCAGCTGAACGGAAACAGATGCACCCATATTCCATTACTGAAAGTATTGTTGTTTGATACAATCTTATCATGTCACTTGGATGAGAACCCCACCATGATCCAGTTATTGTTCGCAGAAAATTTATCCTTTGTTGGCATTTCGTTATTAGATACCTAATGTGGCCTCCCCATGTGCCTTTAGAATCGAACCAAATTCCAAGGTATTTAAAAGTCAGGACTTGGGCTATCGTTCTACCAACCAACTGAAGCTGAAGCTGAGCTGGATCACGCTTCCTTGAGAAAACGACCAACTCTGTTTTCTCCGTAGAGAAATCGATGCCCAGCTTTAAAGCCCAAATTGATAAATTATCCAAGCTATCTTGCAATGGTTGTTGTAAATTTATAGCTTTTGGTCCTGTGGCAGAAACCACCCCATCATCTGCAAGTTGTCTTAAAGTGCATGGGCTGACAATACAATTATCAATGTCATTCACGTAAAAATTATAGAGAAGGGGGCTTAGACAAGAGCCTTGTGGGAGGCCCATGTAACTTATTCTGAGTGTCGCCAAATCGCCATATGAAAAATGCATGTGCTTTTCTGACAATAAATTGTATAAATAATTATTTAATATCGGTGAAAGACCACATTGATGTAGCTTCTCCGAGAGAACATCAATGGAGACTGAGTCGAATGCTCCTTTTATGTCTAAGAACACAGACGCCATTTGTTCTTTTTTTGCGTAAGCGAGTTGAATTTCTGACGAAAGTAGCGCCAGACAATCATTCATTCCCTTTCCCCTCCGAAAACCAAACTGGGTATCTGATAGCAAGCCGTTCGCCTCAACCCAATTGTCGAGACGTCGTAGGATAATTTTTTCCAACAATTTCCTGATACAGGATAGCATTGCAATCGGTCGATACGAGTTATGATCGGAGGCTGGCTTTCCCGGTTTTGGAATAGCGATAACTCACTCACACTCACTTGTCTCCAGTCGTGCGGCACAATGTTCTGCTCAAGAAGCTTATTGAATAAATTCAACAAGCGTCTTTTTGCTAGGTCAGGCAGATTCTTCACCAAGTTGAATTTAATTCTGTCTAGTCCCGGAGCATTATTGTTGCATGAGAGGAGTGCAATTGAGAATTCCATCATTGTCAAAGGCGAATCTATGAAATCGTTACTTGTGGGAGCATCGCGAGTGATTTTCTGCGCAGGAGCAGAATCGGGACAAATTTTCTTGGCGAAATTAAATATCCAACGATTCGAAAAATCTTCGCTTTCATTAGTCACGTTTCGATTCCTCATTCTTCTGGCTGTGTTCCAAAGAGTACTCATTGATGTTTCTCTTGACAAGCCATCAACGAAGCGTCTCCAATAACTAGACTTTTTGGCACGACGTATACTGTCAAATTTGTTTTGCAAAATGAAATAATTTTCAAAGTTCTCACGTATACCCCCTTTCTGTTTCATAATTTCTTTGTAGACAACTTGTTTAGCTTCATATGCATCAGAGCACTCTTTGTCCCACCAAGGATTAGGGGGGCGTCTATTTATTGTCATTCCAGGATTGCATTTCGTTTGGGCTTGTTCTGCTGCTTCAATAATTAAACCCGCTAAGAATTCATATTCTTCGGTAGGGGGTAGCTCTTCTGTCGAAGCAAGAGAAGTGGAAATTAATGTTTCGTATGTTTTCCAATCAATATTTCGTGTTAAGTCATAAGGAACATTGATTGAATTCGTAAGGCCTAATTCACTGTTAATTGAAACAACGATTGGCAAATGATCGCTACCGTGAGGATCAGGTACAACCTTCCACGTGCAATCTAACCGAAGTGATGTCGAGCACAGAGACAGATCTAATGCACTTGGACGTGCAGGAGGTCTGGGGATGCGTGTTGTTTCGCCAGTATTTAAAACTGTCATATTAAATTCGTCACACACATTGTATATCAAAGAGGATCGATTATCATTGTAGAGGGAACCCCACAATACTCCGTGCGAGTTGAAGTCTCCCAGTATCAGACGCGGAGCAGCCATGGATTCCACTACCTCAAAAATTTGATGTTGTCCAATTTGAACTTTGGGAGGTATATATATAGAAGCGATAGACATGTCTTTGCCTTTAATGTTCGTTTGGACAGCTACAGCCTCAATGTCCGCAAACAAGGGGATGTTAATTCTATAGAAAGAATAGCACTTTTTAATTCCTAGAAGCACTCCTCCATACGGGGTGTCTCGGTCTAGGCGAATAATGTTGAAATCATTTAAGTTGAAATTAATGTTTGAGGTAAGCCATGTTTCACATAGAGCAAAAGCATCGCATTTTAAATTATGCAGTAAAATTTTTAAAGAATCAATTTTTGGTATGATACTTCTGCAATTCCACTGTAAAACAGTGATGGAATCTTTCATTGGAGGAGGTGAATTACCCATTGAAAGATACAATCGCTGCAAGGATGGGCCATTGAGCAATCAGCTGCTCTAAAAATGTTCTAATTGTTGGGAGGAAAGCTGAAAGTATACTCTTTAGTGGTTCAGAAATATTGAATGCTTTAAAAATCCAATCAACAATTTCAGAAAATTTCAATAATCCTACCCCCGGCTGAGGCTCAGAGGAAGTCGAAATTTTATTATTTCCAGTAATGGTGTTCTGTTTGGATTGTACGTTCCCAAAACCGGGCGGAATTGATTTCGGTTTTGAATCGGAATTTTTCGGTTTTGGGCGCAGTTTATCGCAGGTGGAGAAATTTTAAGGCCCTTTCTTGGCAGCTTGGGAAAAGAAGACTGTTTTCTTTTTCTGGAATTTCCGGGTAAAACAAATGATGTACCTTCGCACGCTCCGTCAGAGTCAGACTGTTCCGAAAATAGAGATGTGTAAGTGTTTTCTAAGAAAATGGGTTTAGGGGTAGCATTTTTCAACATTTCTGCATAGGAGCGCTTAGACCTCTCCTTCAAGGATCGTTTAATTTTATCCTCACGCAATTTATAAATGGGGCATGCAGGGAGCTCATGTGAGTTTTCTCCGCACATTAAACATTTTTCTGAATTTTCATTGCATGTATCCTCTTGATGAGAACCCCCACATTTGCCACACCGTGCCTTATTGGAACAGTAAGTGGCTGTGTGGCCAAGCTGTTTGCAATTAAGGCAATTCATTACACGAGGAATAAAAAGGCGAACAGGGAGACGAATCTTATCGATAATGACATAGTTGGGCAGCGCAGACCCAGCGAAAGTCACTCGAAATGAGTCAGACAGTCGATAAACTTTTTTATCTCCTTCGTGTGATACTGAATGCAATTGCTTGCATTCAAGTATTTTTACGTCTTTAAGTATGGTTTCTTTGAAACGACCAACCCCATGCTTAATTATGTCATCAACAGTCAAACTCGATTCTGTGATGACCCCATCAATTTCAATTTCCTTTGAAGGAATATACGCTCTATACTCACGCGTAAAAAGCTCGCAAGAAGCAATTGCACTGGCTTGTTTGAGACTACCAACGACAATGCGTATTTTATCTTTCTTGACTTTGACGATCTCTTTTACATCCGAGAATCGCGAAGTCAAATCTTTAGAAATTTGAATAATATTTAGCGCCTTTACTTTACGCCTAATAAATACAATCCATGGTCCCGTTGACGACTCTGGATAAATTTTAATTCTAGTCGGATTTACATTTTCAGCATAAGGCTTAGGGGGAGGGTCTGTTACTCGTTCTCCCATCTCTTCATCCATTTTACCTAGCAAGAAAAACTATCACAAAAAGGAATGAAAAATATACCTGTTACACCTGTAGAACACACCTCATGTGTTACGTTGTAAACTCGGTGCCCGTTGTATGACAATGTGCTGTCCTTCTTCGTCGCGTTGCTTCTTCAGTAGAGAAATAGGCCTACCTGCAACACTTCAAAATACTCACCGGTTAAGCTGCTCGTCGGTATCACCACCACAAGCGCGCTCTCTCCGTTTCCACCGCCGCGGTAAACAAATGTGGCTACCTGTGGCTTGCTGCGAAAATCCCACTGTCGATGCGGCACTTTTCGGTGCCACTTGTTTTCCTTATTCGTCGTACCACTTCTGCGGTAGACGAATAGAGCAAATGGGTCTACCTGTGACGCTTCCCCTCTCGTCGATTAGAATTGCCCGACGACACCAATACAATATATTTTTTCTGTGTGTACAGGCACGATCACTGTCGATTTCTGCCACCGCGGTAGGCAAATTCGTCTACCCGCGGTTTGCTGTCAAAACACCGAGGATGCCGTTGACCACGCCTCCGACGTATCAACTGTCGACTCACACTTAACAAACTGGTCTCTCTCTCTCTCCCACAAAAACGCATACAGCGTCTCGCACTCCGTCACTCTCTCGAGAACAAAACCTTCCACCTGGAGGCACAACCGTCTCGGCCGGTTGCAAAAACTGTTATGAATTGAATGAAGTCATAGAAAGAATTGTAGAACTTGCTGAGATGCATTATTTCCATGATAATAATGGAGATGTTTATTATTCACTATCTTAAGAAAATTAACTAAAATGCTAATAATAACGTTAACTTTAAATTAATTTATTTTAGAATACTAAATTCACTTAACTGAAAGGTATTCATACATTTTTCTCTGTAAATTTTTTCTGGCTTTCGAGTGAAAAAAATAAAGTACGATAAGTGCCATACTTGTTCAATTAAAGCTAGTATTAGTGAAAATGAGATAAAAATATCCAAGTTCAATAACCCAAACACATGAAAATAAGAAAAGATAAGCGTATAATGTCAAAGAACAAATTATACAGCTCTTCAAGACCAACAATTTGAATTATTAAAATGATGATAGTAACTATTCAGATTTCCGAGAAAATCGATCATAATGGGTAAATTTTAAATAAATTACTTTAAAAAGGTTACTTAAACTCATAAGCTGAAAAATGCGGGGCACTACTCAATGGGAAATTTCCTCACGTTCCCAATAGACTTAAGTTATTTGAAATCTAAAGTATACCTTTTGAGGATTCGAGTGTGTATCTTCGTCGCGAGCGATTGACTCTCGTAGAGCTTCCTTCGCGTCGGTTAATTTTAATCATTTACGGCACAGTTTACTGCCTTCCGGTTATCGAAAGTGTGAATAACGGTGCAATTCAACGATAATACAAAGTGAAGCGGCTTATAAAAGCATTTTTCGACTGACGAGAGTGGTGACAGTTTGTGAAAATCTAATTCCGGTAAATGAAAAAAAATCTTTTCCTCGCATTACGGGCCGTCGATTCCCGATGCAAGTGCACAGAAAACGTCTAGAAACACAGTGTGCATTCTAAAAATAGGGAAAAATGGTTTTTCAGAAAATAAAATTCGTTCTGAAAAGTGAAAAAATACGGCGATAACAAAATTTGGCATATTCAAATAATTGGTGTTCCCAGCGACTAGCGACTACCAGGTGTCGCCCCAAAATTCTACGCCCGAAAAATAGGTGGCAAACCAGCCGATCAGTACTCAGCTAATTTCGTCCGCGTCCTTTGTCACCTATTTTTTATTAGGTGTTTCATCGGCGGTGCTATCTTTGAAAATGAGCCGCCTTGGATATTTTTTGTTTGCTTTCTTATTTTATTGCAAATGAGTAGAGGTTTTGATTCTTTTATATTCGGGATTGCAGATATTTTGTCGCATGTAAATTTTGGGCGTTCGTTGATGTGATGTAAGAGAACACGTATCCGCCGGTCGGCCAACTTTTCTTTGGACTGAACAAACTAATTTCTATGTTTGTTTGGGGTTTGTTTTACCAACGGGGGAACTGATCCACTGAGCATTCAATGTGCTTAGGGAAAACACATGGCCTTATTTGAGTGGAATGATGACTTCAATCATGTATAATGTTTGAGAATTGACAATTCGCGAGAGGGATCGGGGACCGGTTGGCAATTACCTTCAGTTATGTCAGCACGAAGAATAAGTGTCCTTGGACAGACGACTAGGTGCTGTTGGCCTTCTGCCGGTGGTGGCAGAGTGAGGGGGTGCGAGCGGATCTGGCCGGGAAGACAATACCGTAAAGACGAATTGTTGTTCGGGGGTTGGCTCCAATGGGACTTTGATTTGACTGGTGTCGATGATCGCGGGTAGATGCGTACTGAAGGTTCGCCGCATCTGTTTTAGTGAATCTAATTTCAAGTTCCGTTATTGGTAACAGGCCCGTGCATCGGGTTAACGATCCTCTGTATTGCCCTTCAATGTTCGATATAATCGTTCGTATACGTATTTCACAAACAATCCAATAAGGAAAATAGGAAATACTTTCGTTGATTTATAACATCTCGAGCTTTGTCTGTATAACGTGTTATCACTCGGTAGTTTGCAACCCAAAAATATTTCGTAGAGAAGGAATAGCAAAACTAGTCTAAATAATGTCGCAATAAATAGTGATCCGGCCCATTACGCAGATAAGATTAGCTTTTCTTGGCAATACTCCCACGGTCGGCTGTGTGTGGTTGGAATTGCTTTTGTTTGGTAAACGTGGGATACTCTCGGTGGCCGGCTGCCCAGAGTTTGGAAAGAACCAAAAACTAAACAAGATTTTTTTTTCGAGCGATCGTGTTCTCGAAGACTAACTAAACTACTACCTAGTGCTTTGCAGGTCGCATCGCTTGCTTGGAGCGAATCCTAGACCCTATTCCCTTCCAAACCACTAACTCCGCGAAACCTATGGAAGAGTCTGATGAACCCTCTGTATAAGATTCCGCATTTTATTCAAACGATCGCCGGGTAAAATCAGCACCGACACGATAGAAACCACGAACAAATTCGTCGCGTGATTGAATATTATTAAAAAATATAAGCAGTGCTCCTTACAGCCGGCTATCCGGAGTTCAAATGATAAATTTCCCAAATTCTCGGCAGCCGGCTGCCCAGAGCAATTATTACATGATAACGCTATTGACACATTTACTAACAACTCTCCCTTCCCGTGATACATGTGGAGATGCAGAGGATTCCTCGGTCTCTAGTAGTAACATGTATCGGACTAACATTCCTTCCTTTCCCAGAAGATCTGCCTTCGGACGTAGTCGGCGTCGGTATTGATCAGCATGCAGGGATCAGAATAGATTGTACAATGTGGCTCATCATGTTATTCTCAAGCATTTTGTTCCAATGAACATTTTGCAACCCAATTTGGTTCTTGTCAATAACGGAGTAGCAACTACGGGCGATCTCTTATGCTTATGCTTAAATACCAAGTATACGTTTTGAGTTAGAGGTACTTTAACAGGAATAAGTTTTTAACACAAAAAATCAATAACTTTGTAACGGTTGAGATTTGATAGTATGTGTAGAACGATTTTTCACCAAATATGACTGTAAATCACCCCCTTGACAGGTTCTTAACTATCAACCAAATACCCTGTATAATGTGATCCCAATAACTAATTTGTTAGAATATAATGTCTTTGATTACCGCGCTTATTTTACCAGCAATTCCCCTACTTTATGAAACGGTTTAATTAGCAACTATGGGAAAAATATTCTATTTGCTATTGATCAATCAATTGAAAAAATAACATTATTGCGATCCATATTGGGCATTGTGATGAGGAAGCCTACGATCACCAAAGCAAACATTCAACTCTTCCACGAAATATGAAATTTTATTTTTCAATGATGTACTGATGCACTCGGGTAAACAATCTTTAGGTTGAAAATTTCTTAATCGACTAATGCCCTAAAAGATTCCATTATTTAATTAATTTTAGCCTTATTCTCGTACAAATCTGAACAACAATTATAGAATTAAACCGGATCAGTTTGGAACTAAAACAATAAACTTAGTGCATGTTCTGCAGCGCTTTAAATAGATGTTTCAATGTGAAACTAGAACTTAAACAATTATATTCCCAGTATATCGTTTTGTTTCATAATTTCGAACAATTTTGTTTTAAAAGTCAAATTGGTCATTTTAGTTATTACTGAATTTAAAGCACGTTTAAAACTGTGTTTGAAATACATAGCATAGATACTTAGACTGGATAAACAGCGTAAACATATTTGTGAGTCCAATAATGCTTAAGACATGCCGTGGCATGTCGCGACGCTACTGCTACCGGGAAGAGTATGTGCTAGTTTTAAAATTTTCAGTTCGATTGCCTTGTACGCAGCTCACCTGGGTTCGATTCCCAACCCCGCGTATAGGGTTAAAGATTTTTCCAAAGAGTACATTGTAACCCAAAAATGCTCTATAATAGAAATAAAAGAACTGTTCAGAATAATAAATCAAAACGCTCTGCTGGTGATGTGATTGTTTCCGTTCTCTTTATATGTCCTGTATATTCTGAATATGCCCTAAGAAACATGATTGATATAAAATTCAAAGGCTTGCAAACCTACCATAACAATAAAAACCAATCAATGCTTTCTATTGGCAAGATGGCATTACTTTTTGAATGATAGCAAAGAATCGCTATAAATTGGCTTCGAAACTTGTTGAAAACAAATCAAAACTGAAACTGCTCTAACATCCCAATCTCCTCGCTCATCAAAATCTCCAACTAATACCCGCCTTTCAGTAGAAGCAAATCCAGTTGAGTTCACCCGTACTGTAGAAATGCCTACAGAAGCATGTTGTCAGATGTCAGATGATCAAAAACGCATCACGCATATCTGAAATATGAACCGTGTGTACTAACAGGCTCATCACCTTACGTACCCACAAACCGCCGATGAAACATTTTGGCATGAAAATTCTAACCCACACACAGGCATAAAAATAAACTATTCTATCCTAACACAAACTCACTAGCATTGCACACGCGTCCCATCCTGCAGTGTTGATCTCCATTACTCACTTTGCTAATCATAGCGGATACACTTGGCACACAGCAAGGAAATGAGTGCAAATTCATATACGGTTTAACTGCCACCACTGCCGAAAATCCGTAGCGTCTTCCGCTTATTGTACCGTCATGATGTTGCTCGTTTGACACGCAAGCAACGAGTGATTCTAACGAAAATGGAAGCTGAAAGATGAAAACAAAAACTAACTGCAGAGATGTTTCACATCAAAATTCTCGGCGAAGAAAAAACAGTGAACTTACAAAGAGAATGTGGAACGTTTTGCACAACGTATGATGGTTTGGTCACCAAGCTTCAACAGTGTTGGAATAGCGAGGAACGCAGACAGTCGAGGAATGATCGCCCGCCTAGCGGTGAAGAGTGACCGAGAGTACGAGTGAATGGAGGATGTCTTATATAAGATTATGTGAGTTGATTGTATTTTGTCATTGTTTTGTGAATGCTAGCTTTGTAATTTTTTGTGAACAATTTGATGTTAATGCTAATGCTAAATAAATGTTTGTAGGCGTTCGACGATGGCTGAAGAATAGTAAGCCGAAACGTTACATGTAATAATGGTAAAATTTGCTGTTTTCATTTTCACCGAGAAAAGTCAACAAGTCCACGAAATAAAACAAAAAAAGAAACCATATTGCATCAAGATTTTTTTCGGGATATTTCATGATGTGGATGTTTACAATTTGAGTCTATGACTGTCATACTCAATGTTATAAGCAAAAAATCTAACGTTGAAATACCGATAAATGTTCACACCCACCAACTCATGGTTTTCGCAGCTATCGATTTTAAATAACTATGTATCCACTTGAAATAAGTTGTTGTCTCGGTTAAATTATACCAATCGAAAGAAAATAAATTTCGAACTGTCAAATTTTAACTAACAGTTATAAAAATTCGCTAAATGGTTCACAGCCTTAGAAAGTTTTTCTTTAGAAAAAAGGTTAAAAACGCGCATTTGAAAGTGTCCCGTTTTTGAATATTTTAGCCTTTATTACCCAATATCTCTGAAACTTCAATGACGAAAGAAAATAATTTTCATCTTCTGAATACCAAAAATTGATTCAGTCAATTATGCAACCCAGAAATGGATGTTTGTGTAAATTAGTGGATGTTTTCATAGCATTCCAATGCTTGTCGTGGCTTCACTCCAGCTTTGCTTGATCAAAGTTGGATGCACTAAGTCTGTATACCTCTCAAGCTTCATTGGTATAGCACTAATGTAAAAACGAAAAACAATAACTCTATTAATTTGTATGTCTATGCAGCTGTCAAAATGGTAGGAACGCTAACTATTGTGCATTTTCAGGTAGTCACGCTAGGAATTAAATCTGATAAATCATTCGTTCGAAAATGAGCCCTGTTCGGTCAATTGAAAATTATTGTGGCAGGTTTTAAATTTGTTGTGGAAATTACACTCACGCGAGATTTTCCTTTCCCAATTTCTGGGTGATATATGCTGTCCGAAGTGTCAAGACCAATCAGACAATAAAATAAGCGAAATTGTTTATTGATATCGTATAGATAGCGTTCGGTCACAGTGGAGACACCCGGTAATTTACTACTGAATGCCATTAGAGTGAGCCGCTGACAATCAATCGACTAGCTACGAGCTACTATAAAACAATATAATGCAAATTTGACTCGAATTCGTTTTTCTATTGTAACGCTCCGTCCAACTAGTGCACAAATGATAAAAAATATGAATTATTGATGAGTGATATTCACACGCTGCACTATATATTCACAATACTCACCAACGGATGCAGCATGTTGCCTTCCAATTTCCGTTTGGCGACCGGCTATAAAAGTGGATTCAAACGAGTGCAAAGGTTTGCTGGCACAGTGGTGACTGGTGAGAGGAAATACGAATTGTATTTCTACGTCGCCAGTTGTTCGATTTTCCCGTTTGCAGAACCATCCTCCTCAGGCGGCGCTTAGCGTGATGACTTTTTCGTCTCCACCCTACTTCTGCTCGATATGGTTTTATTCCAGAGAGTGAAACTAAAAATACTCGATTTATTTTCTATCCGATGGCCATTTACTGGAAGTGGTAGTATACGTTGTGAGTTTCAATTTATTCATAATCAATCGATAGTTGTGCTATAAATTGCAATTTATTCGCTAGTCGATGACTGAACTTTGGTGTTAGGTTATGTTTTAAAGGGATATCAACATCGGATTTATGTTTCATAATTACTATCTCTTACTAAGTAATTTCGTAATTACATTACAACTTACTAAATATATATTTTATAGTTCGCTTGAATATGCGGTTTTTCGGATTTGCTTTACCACAACCATATTATTACAATAAATTAAGCCAAATGGAGTTTGTTCCAGCAGTTTTATAAGTGCGCGAATAGATCCAGTTTCTAGAACTCGTCGACATCTCTTGATTACAGTCTGCAAGGTTGTTCTGCGCCGAGATTTCAGGGTCATACATATTTGTTGGGCCAAGAATCTTATACCATTCGACTCAGTACGTCGATATCGGTAAATTTCTGAGTGTTTGTGTGTATATGTCAAATAATCTCACCCATTTTTCTCCAAGCGATGGCTGGGCCGATTTCAACAATATTATATTTAGATGAAAGGTGTCACATCACCATAGACTGCAATTGAATTATATTTTGATCAGAAGTCTGGTTCCGGAGTTACTAGTTGAAGAGGACGGTCACACAGAAAATTTCCATATAAACTGATACCGCCATGACTTCCAAATGATTCAATACATATAAAAATGAATGCAAAATGTCTAGATTCGAAGGACTAGATCTCCAATGACCAATCAAAACTTTGGCCACATTAGTCACCCATGACGGTTCTTGGTGCCCATGGGGATCTTACCCAGAGCCTAAGTTAATGATACACCTATTTCTCAGCATATTCTCGACCGATTTTTACAAACTCTATTGCAAATGAAATGAGAAATATTCTCATTGATTGCTATTGAATTTCATTCAGAACTGATTTTTGGTTCTGGAGTTCCAGGTTGGTTGCTGCGGTCACTTAGGGATTTCCCATATAATCCGGTACACTCGTAATACATCAGAGATTCAAGTGGACATCAAATTGATTTGATTTGCAGGTCAAGACCACGAATGGCCAATCAAATATTCTTTGAATATACTAGCCACTATCGATAATATTGCAAATTCGGAATTCTGGGCATATTACAGAACTAGTCACTTTAGTGATGACTGAACCAATTTTCACTAAGCTAGTTTCAAATGAAAGGTACAATATGCGGCTGGGTGTTGCACCCTCTATCGAGCATTTCTTGTGAAATTCCAGCTGAAAATTTTTATGTTTTAACTATTGGCAATTAATTTAAACTCATTTTCATCGGAACGGGTGCTCCATCTGCATAATGATTATCACATCCAAGGATGCAAAATGCCTACCTTTTCTACGGCTGCAGTTTTTCTGCCTACATTCTCCTATATCATACGACGCTGTTATCGTTCGCTAGTGCAGGACGCCCAGTGCTGTACGGCAGGCTGTAAGCCAATCAGTTACATGACTAAAAAATACTGCCACCAGCACAGCCACCAGACGCGAGCGGTACAGCTTCTCTTTCCTTATTTTACACTTTTTAATATTTTCAATCTATTCAATATTTTTAATTTCAAACGACGACAATGAATGCGGTTCATTTACGCAACGACCAGCATCAACGCTTTCGTGTGCGGGCCTCTCTCTTTGACTATACAGAGAAAAGTGTACAAAGCGAGAGAACAAACTTTACTACGCCACACTGTCACCGAGCAGTCGGAGTACAGCAGCTAAACAAAAATGTATTTTACTGCTGTACGGAAAAGTGTACTCGGTTTGCCTACCGTTCTGGCAAGAGCAGTAGTGATGCGTCGCTGTAGCGAGCTATACGGCTTGTGCAAACGTAAATGTACCGGACAAAATGCAGTTTACCGGTGCCGTTCGCATCCCTGATCACATCATTCAGACTGCCTCTGGTAACTATAAAACAGCACTAATGTACTATAGCAAAAGTCAGCACAAGATTAATTGGACATGTCAAACAGAGCGAAAATTTTACGTTCCAAATGAGTAGAGCATCTTGTGTCGGGATTTCAAGTCGCTATTGTGCTATCTTATAACAAGCACCATTTAGCACTTTTCGAGAAAAACGATTTTTAAAGTTTGAGATAGAATATCTTGAAATTTATAAATGTTAGAAGCTTTTCGGAGAAGGTGATCGATACTTCTATCTTATCTGTAGTAATCTCTCGATTTATGCGATGATTGGTCGACTATATTTTCAATATTTGCTTAAGGATGGGGGGTAGGGCACGGCAATTTTTTTTTTAATTCTCAGGTTGTGACAATGTGTAATGTCAAAGTAAGCTCAGATGCCAAATTTCACATCATTTGGACAATTCTAGACTCACGCCCACATCACTTGAAATTTTTGAAATTGGTGCTATGGGAAAATATGGAGGATAAATATATTAAATGCTATAACTTTTGAAGTAGCAATTATAAAATTACAATTTATACCTCTTTTTAAAGGAATTAGTATTTGAATGGAGATATTTCTGTTTATAAAAAAATCAGAAAGTGGGGTACTGGGTCATTTTGGCTCCGAAATCGCCTATTTTTAACAACTTTTCTGCTCCGTGATGCAAATCATGCATATTTTTCAGTTTTTCTAATGTGAAAAAATCTCAGAAATCGAACGGAACCTTTTGACTTTTGTCCGAATACGAGAAGTTGGGGTTATAGGGCCTTTTGTCATTCTTAATAAATTCTATCATTTTCTCGTCCTTTTTTTTATTCTTAAATCAATTTTCATAAAATGTACCTTGTTGAACGTGGAAAATTCTTAGGAATACAGCAAAATATTCGTAACGGGTAAAATTCAGAAAGATCAATTTTTTTGACATTAACTCTACAAATCACATTTTTTTTTTCATTAAACGTCCTAATACATCTACTTCCCCTATTTTGCAGGACGGAAACTTTTTTCATTTGATCCCCAAGCGTAATTTACACTAAAAGTAGTAAATTTAACAAGAATTTTGTTGTTAAATGGAGTTAATATGTGTTATTTAATGATAAAAATGTGAAATCGAGACTATATGTCAGATAATTTGATGTTTCTGAATTTTACCGGTAACGAATCTATTTTTATTTTGTTCCTAAGGATTATCCACGTTCAACAAGTTTCAATTTCTTAAAATTGAGTTCAGAATAATTGAGATATATGCACGAGAAAATTTAATATGAATGATAAAAGGCCCTATAACCCCAACTTCTTGTATTCGGACAAAGGTCAAAAAGGTTCCGTTCGGTTTCTAAGACTTCTTCACATTAGAAAAACCGCAAAATATGTATGATTTGCATCATGGAGCAAAAAAATATTAAAAATAGGGGATTTTGGGGTCAAAATGACCCAGTACCCCACTTTCCCGTATTTTTCTGGAAACTAAAATGTCTCTGCTCAAATACTAAGATTATTTCCTTTTAAAAGAGGTATGAATTGTAATTTTCTGATTGCTACTTCAAAAGTTATAGCATTATATATTTTTCCTCCATATTTTCCGATAGTACCAATTTCAAAAACTTCAATCGAAGTATGCTGGAGTCTAGAATTGTCCAAATGATGTGAAATTTGGCATCTGAGCTGACTTTGACATTTGTCACAATATGAGAGGACGCGGGCCTTTGAGAATTCATTTTTTTTTCTTTTTTCCCTTTTTCATTTCGACAATGTTAGTCACATTTTCTTGTTTACATTTTAACGACATTCAATTAGCTAGAGATTACTGGGTAGGGAAAGTTATGAAAATTAGAACGATAGTACTCAAGTGAGAGCAATGATGTGAAGTAAACAGATCGGAAAACTAGAAGTGGCTGGGTCATTAGAACAGGCTTAATATCGCACGGGCTTAATTTTTGTCTTCTGCTAATCAGGGTCGAGCTTAGACAGCATAACTACGAATCACCCAAGTTCACTAGCAGGTGTTCTGGTATAGACAGATATGTCCATCTTTACCGTGACAACCGACGTTATCACGGTTAGTATGAACTCCTTTGTTCGGAAAAAACAATGAATAAAAGTTGGTTTCCATTTAGAGACAATATATATCAAACAAGATTATTGTTGACAGGCGACTAGACGAAAAAAATATTCTTCTTGCATAATGCATCAATTCATTTCGGCATACTTTCCAAAACTAGTGGAAATATCAAAAGGAAACTTGTTCAATAATCTCAAAAACACAAGCTAACAATTCGCAGAAAAAAACTATGGTGGAAAACGTTTGCTCCCAAGACAAGAACCTAGCTAATGATTATGGTTGATCAGCATAGGAATTACGTATGTCTTCAGAGACATCTGGTGGCTTGCTATAAGCTTTTTGGCTGAAAAAACATTAGTAAAAATAAGCAAATTTTGGTTTTAAATAACATTTTTTCCGGTTGATATAGTGAAAAACAAGATTCAGGTTTGACTCAATCAATGCTGTTGCTTGAAATTACGAACAAATTCATTTATTGACTTTTCAATAGTTTCAACAAATATTTCGTTTGAAACTACAAAATCATGATAAGGTTAACCGAACAAACAAGTTCGAAGAAACAAAAACCAATCTTTTGTATTAACCAAAGGAGAGAACAACTCAAATTTAGTTGAAATTAAACAAAGATTCTGCTGCTTTTTAACAAAGGGATCAGTTAGATCTAACAAATTTTATTTTGATTCAACAATGGTTCTATTTAAAATGCAAACAGAAGTATTTGTTGAACTAAACCTAATATATATTTTCGAAAAACGCCCATTTCAGTTTTAAACAGTCATTTGCCACGTTTTAGATTAAACTAAACGTTTTGTTAATTCAAAAATGCCTGATTCTTCTGCTTGTAGGATTGGTGTCTCTTTTTTCATTGTCACAAGATAGCACAATTCGACCACTTGAGAAATTGGCGCTTGTCATAATCGTGTTTCGCGCTATCTCAGTAACCCAGTAGAATTTAAAAATTCTTGTAATGCCACATTGTAGAGATCTTAAAATTAAGTAACATGGCATATCTAACCCAGTTTACCCCAAAATGGCGTTTGTCATTTAAGATAGCACAACAGCGACGAAGTGGGAAGTATTGTGGTATTAAATAATTTTGAGTTTCGGTTGACTCCCTGAAACTCGAAACGAAAAAAATATCAATGATTCATACTATGTTGCGTTTCGGCTTCGCCTCTTCAGAAACCGACACTAACGTATTGTCGGTATAGATTAGCGCCGGCTTGACGCAAATCCCTTAAAACTAAAACACACTATGTGTTTCAATCAAACGACTGATCAAACGTGATGTCCCGTTCGAGCAGAAGTTCTGTTTATGCCGATGAGACACATGATGTATCAATGATTTCCAAACAACTAATAAACTTATTATCACATTGAGTAATAAAACATTCAATTTGCGACATCAGAAAATAAAAAGACAAACGCGTGTACTATTGACGGTCGTTCATCGAACGTCGACAATACAGTGCATGCCATTTGTTCTTAGTTAACGGAGGATTATCATATAAACGGTCAAAAGCATATT
Source organism: Topomyia yanbarensis (assembly GCF_030247195.1). Taxonomy (NCBI): domain Eukaryota; kingdom Metazoa; phylum Arthropoda; class Insecta; order Diptera; family Culicidae; genus Topomyia; species Topomyia yanbarensis. The sequence continues at coordinate 273,563,918 of NC_080672.1, read as the reverse complement.
GCATCTTTGCGCGCGCTTCAAATAAATAAAAAATGGTAAAGGTTTAGGTTTTTCGTTAAAATATATTAGCCATGTTTGTTAATATGGGTTTCCGGATTGCAAGAGAACGGCTTGATCGATTTTCATTTTTTTTGTTATGGGAAACTTTGCCACTGCGCCCACTATACAGGTTATCTCTTGTGGCTGCCCCTGTTTGCTCTACATGTTACAAATTGCCCGAGTCCCGAAGTATCGCTCCCTTCGAAGAAATAGTACTTCACAATGGCAGAGAATATATTCCGAGCTCTCATATGGGACGATTGAGGTTACAGAATCGACAAATGTCATCTTGACTTTTGCCAATTTTTCAGATGATACTTAGCGGTGCAATGTCCCGTAAATAAACCTGTGATTATACGTAAATCTTCTGGTTTCATTTTTTTTAGATTTTAACGACATTCAATTAGCTAGAGATTACTGGGTACGGAAAGTTATGAAAATTTAGAACCATAGTACTCGAGTGAGAGCAAGGATGTGAAGTATACAGTAAGGAAAACTTTTCGTTTTAGATTCATTAGTTTTTTGGCTCTCGTTGTATCTGGATGTATGAATTTCTTGGCTTGTCGAGTGCCTACTACGTTACGCCAGTCGTTTATTAGTTGGTCTCTTGCCCAAGCCAAAAGTTCTAGTTTGATGGCACTGGTAGAATTACCTAGGAATGGTTCTGGTCCAATAAACATGTTTGATGAACCATGCCTGGCTACTTCGTCGGCCACTTAATTACCATCGATTTCTTGGTAGACTGGTACCCAGAATATCATTACTTTATTCCGAGTTGCCAGCTGTTGTAAAGATGTGATGCACTCCCAAACCAGTTTGGACTCACATTTCGACGACCTTAATGCCAACAGTGCTGCTTGGCTGTCCGAAAAGATTGTGATTTTTACACGTCTGTAGTATAGTTTCCTACAGACCTCCGAGCATATACCTCTGCCACTTTCCCATTGATATCGCTTCTTTAATTCATGGTCCTTGGACTCCCAAGCCAGTCAGCTCACCCATTTTAGAACCATCCGTATAGAATGATATTGTACCTTGAGGTAGTATGGGACCCCCTATATCCCATATATGATGATCCACTATGTCGAAGTTGAATGTCTACATGGTTTATGAACAGTGCTTTTGTTAATACGACCACGGATGATAAGAAACTGCCTCGCAGCAACGCAATTGCATTTTCGACTTTTCCGTTGTCTTTATATGGACCAAACTGTATGTAGACATCTGAAACTCAGTGACTAATGTTTCTAATGTAAAATAGTGAAGAGTTGTAGGCCTTCTCGCTTGTGATTCGAATTATTCGTGAGTTCAAACTACCTGATAATTGGTATCCCACTCTTCAAATTATGCTTCCTACCCCCCTCATTCTCATTTTCTTCCAATCAGGGAAACGTTGACAAGACACGGTAAGATACAAAACCCCGACTACACACAGGGAACATGCCACTTGAGCCAATTCATTCTGATCCACGATGTACCTCTTATATTAATCAATTTACATTCTCCCTTTATAATACAAATGGGAATATTTTTTTTTGGGAAACACAAAACACCTTTTGTCTGATTGGATACACCCCGTTTCGCATTACTTGCTGCAGTAGCATTTTCCATGGACTCTGTTGACTAGTCCAGAAAACATTATTAATTTGAAATGAAATATTGCCGCTGCGATGCCCTATTGCTATATATGGCTTTGTCAAGGCTTTTCGCAACAATAAACTGTCCAATCAATACGCACCAGTCGCAGTAGGCTGTACAGCACAGTACTGGCGCTGTTCTAAGGAAACCGCACAGACTTGTGGCGTCGTCATGTGGAAAATCTAACATAGTTCACGTTACCTTGACCGAAAAAATGGCTAAATAATGGGAGAAAGCGGCGGTCGTGAAAAGAAAAACTCTGAAATAGCGGCTTTTACTGACAAGAAAGTGAGTGACAAGTCGTGGGAAATTGTTGAAACATGTCTCCTTCCTTGAACTAAACTATCTAATCGGAGTTGTTATGTAATTCACCACATAAAGTTATCGATTGCTCAGCCATTATTTTGTCTTTTACCTTGATTTTTTCGGCTCGTTCTATTCTTCCTTCCTTCTCGATATAAGGTTGCCGTGTTTTTTTTTATCGGTGAGCAAATTTCGGCAATGGTAACATGCACTGAATATTGGGCGATTAAGGTTAGGGAAAAGATAAAGAGTACTTGCTCAAAGCACACACGCTTTATGTTGAAATGTAACAACATATTTTTTTCTATTTGCTATTTTAAGCAAATTGGGAGGTATCCCAAACTATTTCAAATATAGTCGATCTACAATCCATCCATTTCACATCAATCAATTTTCGTCTCGCTCCTAATTAACAATAGGATAAATCAACCATTATTCATCTTACCAGTAAGGACATTACAGTATGAAATTGAATACAATGCCTGCATTTGTCTTGAATGGATCACGTTTGAATCTGTGTTTTGTATTTTAGCCAATGCGTTAAACAGAGATAGCCGACGATGCTCTAACTGTTTTGTATTAAGTAACTAAGATTAATTGAGGTACAGTTACCTTAAATCAAGCAACTTGACGGAAACATGTCTAGTACTCTAGTGTAATGGAAAACATTGCTTACAGCGCTTCATATTTTATCCTAACATTTGGACCAACGCCTAGCACTGGTTGAAATGGGTCGGGTGATATAGAACAAGGTGGGAATGGGCTGAACACCTTAGGTCACAGTAAACAATAACAGCAACAAAAAATTTTATGTTCCATGACTTTCCAATCGATTTTGGCACACTGATCATGAAAAAATAGTTTAAAATTTTCTTGAAACATTTTGTCTTTCTCATGAAAAGAAAATAATCACTTCAAAAATCGATTTTTTAACCGAGGAGATTGATATACAATTCGATTCAGTTCGTCGAGATCGAAAAATGTCTGTGTGTGTGTTATTTTAAAGAGCAGTATAAAGTTCAAAACCACCCTCAGCAGGAAAAAAATGTACAAAAACCAATAAATCAGGGAAAGGGTTTGGGTAGCCAGCAGACCCGCTAAAATAATTATTCTTGCGCGTAACCAGACCGGGGAGGACCCCGGTACTACCATACGGCAATAGTTCAGGAAGGGTTCATGTGCATGGCACACACTCTAATCCAACGACTTAGTAGTTAGATCCTTCACTATGGTTTCAGCACCACAACTTCTTGAGCCCTTTGGTTCCTTGGTCGGTGCCATTTAGCACCGCAACTCCTTTAAGCTCTTTGATTCCCTTCTCACCGACCCCTCCATTGACTTCTGCACTTCGTTTGTCTCGTAGCTCTTCAAGATCAGGCATAGATAGTCGGGGACCCTCATTCTGAGCAGCACTGTGGCGATGGCTCCCCAACTGGCGCTGCATTCTTCACATCTATCGTGACCACTGCGCAGTATCGATCTCCTATTCGCCTCCATTTAAATGCCTTCTCCGCACTCTCTAGCACTGCCCGAATTACATCAACTTTTGATGCTCCTTTGTGAAGTCAAAAATGCATTCTGGATACTATGCTATATTTTTTTTCACCCTAAGGAGGAAAATTGGGTAAACACCAATTTTTTTTTCACTAGTGCGACATTTTTTTGTTAAAACCAATCTTTGCACATGAAGGGCACAAATCCTTATTTGTTACACTGTTGCGTTTCGACTTCGCCTCATCAGAAACCGACACTAACTTTATGTAGGAATAGAATAGCGCCGGCTTGACGCAAATCCCTTAAAACTAAAACACACTTTGTGTTTCAATCGAACGACTGATCAAACGTGATGTCCCGTCCAAGCAGAAATTCTGTTTATATCGATGAGACACAGTGAAGCCGAAACTTGTCTTGGTTTAGCAGGTCTATGCGAAAGCCTCCACCCTAAGGAGGGAAATTGGGTAAACACCAAAATTTCTCAGTAGGGCGAATTTTTTTGGTAAAACCAGTCTGGGTATCCCGCGCTCGCTTTCTGTGCATTTCGTCAGCTCGGAACTATTCCATACGAGGGCGAATCGCCCGGTGATTCCCCTGGCTTTGACAGCAACACCAGCTTCAGTATCTTCCATATTTCGGGGTAGTTGCCTTTATCTAGACACCTCTGCAGCATCATTCTGAGTATGTGTGGATATGTATGGATCGCAGCTTTCAGTACCACGTTTCGTATTTCATCTGAATTGGGGGCTTTCTTTGATTTCAATCGCTTCGATGCTTCTGTGAGCTCATCAATAGTCACTTGTCGATTGACTGTGTTTGATTCTTCTTCATCGCCGCACGGTTTCGGTGGCCAGGTAGTTGGGTAGTGCTTCGTGAAGAGAACTTTAACGATTATCTTAGTCTACCCGGGTACATTTCGGCTGGCGTTGACGAGTCTCTCATTTTCGCCATCAAGACTAGTGTTCCCCCAGGGGTTTGTGTCTACTTCTCGGCACAGCTTTCGTTTTGTCAATCTGACTTGCTAAGCCATAGCTGCCCGAAACACTGCCTTGCGCTCCTTCCATCTGATTCCGATACTGCTCTGAGGCCGCCTTTTAGCTCTGAGACTAGCAGCGTGTAGCGTACAGAGCGTCCTCCAGTAAGTTTCACGCCGTCTATTGCATCACTACACTTTTTCTGACATTGCAGCGGCACGAGCCGTCACAATCCTTTCGCCGGTCATCCTCCGTGCTGCAGTAGGGTCCCGTTGGCCGATACAGTAACGAATCGCCTAGTGGTCACTTTTCGCATAGTTTCCAATCCATGTTCGCCGTCAGTGAAGGACTACAGAATGCAACGTCAATGTCACACCGAAAATACTAAAAATGTGTTTTCTGTTACAAGAAATGGTATAGTGCATCGAAGAAATGAATTCGATTATTATTATAAACTTACAAGTTACAATTTTCTCTAGTTACAAAAATGAATATTCAAGAGTTGCTTGAAATTGCAACGTCTAGAATACACGTTAATAAGGTGTAGAAGACGCTAAATTGGAATGAATGGAAAAACATATAAAAAACCTGTCTCACGAATCTCCGTGGATAGAAGTGTGAAATACAAGTTTACCATTGCAAAGAATGTTCGAACAAATAAAATGCCGAAATTTGCTTTGAATCTTCTGATCAGGCAGGCGAGTTGTAGATGCACATGCTTTTTCGCTTGATTGGATTAAAGACTATCTCCGACAACATTATCAGACAACTGAGAATAACCATTTATTTGTCTATTTAATTTTTTATGAAATTGATACTTTTTATATCATTGGACTTACGAATTAAAAATATCGTATTCCGATTTTTCTAGTTCGAAAGAATTTCTAGATCCCTGAAACTATGGTAAAAGTCAAAATGTAAAGTGTGTGCAAAAAACTACTGATTACACAGCAAGAATAAGAACCTTAGCTCTATTGACTTTCAGCAATCTTCCAAAGCCGTTGGAACTTGATAAGATTTCCTAGATTAAGCAAATATTATACGTGAACATTTGAAAGTTTTTTTTCGGAATTTTTGGGTTTTTGGACAATGCAAAATACCTACACGTAACCTTCGGAATGGATTCTATTTCTCCCAAATGTGACATGAATGTGCAAGTATGCGGTGTCTGACCTTAGCGGAAGATTGATATTCTTATCGTACATATATAGAAGGATCTTAATCACAGAATTGTCACTCACAATCAGGTGTTTCAAGTGGTTCGAAACGAATGGTTTCGTCTGGAGTAAACTCCCTCAGCCTTATGAACTACAAATCGATTTTATGTTGAAAATCCAGTAATTTTAAACTGTAAGTGCTAGTTATTTAGTATTTTCAAAACAATTTCTACGCAACACATGCACCTTAATGCGAAAAATAGGGTGTATGTCAAATTGACGCATCAAAACCTGAAGGTATATCCAGATAAATCTGGGAAGATTGCACCCCCTCCCCAGCCATCGCTGTACTGTAGTGTAAGATAATGTAGTAGCACCAATCACTAATGCTGGGTTCAAATCCAGCTAATAGAGGGGAAATTGTTTCACGAGTTCAAATATCCGTTAATCCAATTGTTCATTTTACGATTTGTTTCCTGCTATATGCTGCCTTAGGTGAGGGTCAAACCGAATGGTCCCTCATTGACGGAGCGTCCTTGCCCAGTTTAAAAGCTATGCCAACCCTAGTAACAACTGAGGTTTTATCGTACTTTTAAAGCTACTCATAAGGTATATTGCACTTTTAGCGTGCTATAAAACTTTAATTGTTACGTGGAAAACAATTGACAGCTTTCAAACGCCAGGTGTTGCAACAGTACATTCTGTTTGAGTCCTAAGTCTTAAATATTTTACTATTCCAGTATATTCGTTCTTCTCTTACCAAAATATGTTTCAAGTTTATAAAATTATAAAATTGTACTTTAAAACCGGAAATGCCATTAGATTCGTTTGCTGTTATATCACATAGTCAGGATTCAATCGCGTACTTTTGGTTTATATATAAGTAGATACACCTACACCAGCCGTAGCCGTGTGCACGAGTAACACAGTGAACCAAGGAAAACGGTCAAATTGCCATGCGGTTTTCATCGACCTGCGAGAGAATCGGAAAACTCTCTCGCTTTCAAATGAAAACAATCAACAAACCGAATATAGCCTTTTTCAATCTCACTCTGTCGGCATGCAGCAAAAGCAACTCGTAAAATCATATGCGGCATAGTCATCAGCAAATCAACAAGAAAACTGTCATCGTCATTCTAAGACGATCAGCTGAGAGAGTTTCGACGAGAAGTAGCAGTTTCCCGGCGCATGTCTGTTCTTCCGTTCTTTTCACCGATCGTGGCGCCTCTGGCCGGTCGGGGCCCGAAATCTCGCTAGTCACACTTTCGAAATTCCGAGCAAACCTTTGGCTCAACCGTCGTCGGATGAAAATTCAGTTCGCTGCGGATTTTCATGGGAAAAACATTTCAATTCACTATTGGTCCGTGCCTCGTCCGTGCGGTTGTCCGTTTTGGTTCCTGGTGGCATTTTCATTGTGATTAATCAACCTTGTTGCTTGGTTCTAAGGGTGAACCCATTGACCACTGACTGGGGTGAGTGTACGTGTGTACGATTCGTCGGGGAAGTCGATGTACGAATATCTAATCAGGCCAGTGTCGCTGCCGGATTTATAGCAAGGTGCTCCGCTCCGTGTGGAACAAAGAAAGTGAGAATCGAATTTAGTTACGACACCCGCGAAGGATTCGACTGAAGTGGTTACGTGTTTGTGAAGGAAATTTTGGAAAATCAGAAACCAACAATTTCTCCGGGTAGAAGAAAGTTGAAGAGTGCTGGTGTGAAAGAACCCTACAATTTATACCACAATCAAAGTGAGGGTTGAAGATAAAAAAGTTTTTTTTTGTTTTAACCCCGCTGGGTGATATTTGCTGCTGCTGTCGGTGGTGAAAAACTAACGACCCCAGGAAAAGTTTCGAATTATTGTCACTCTGGGACGGTCGCAGGTGCACCGAAAGAGGAAAAGTTGAAAATAATAGCTACTGATCGTTGGTGATAAATATTTGAATTGTGTGAATCAGAATAAGTAGCACGAATTGTGAATTGTGTTGGAAGAGGATCCAAAAGGAAGAAGTGGAAACGAAAGGCGAATTTTATTTAAATTACGTGCACAGGAAAAAAGAAGGCAACGAAAACATCTTCCTCCGCAGAAAGAGAGCATGTGAGCAAAATTGAAAGAATTATATGAGCTTGGGAAACGTGCAACACTCTTCGGAATAGTGATATTTTGGTGAGATACATTTTGTTGTGGTAAAAAATTGGCAAGATTTTCATCTGAATTGGCTTTGCAGGTGGTGATTTTTCGTCTGGCCTTTGTAGGAAACAGTTTATTCAGACAGTGGTATATTGTACACAGTGTAGAATTTATCAATCACGTGCATAGACACCGATGGTTTGAGTGCATTTTTATGCGCAGGCTACCGTTCACGGCAGGTACATAAGGGTAAATTATTACTTAACACCAGTGAAAATAGGGAAGTGGGGAAATTTTACGATGTAGTATTCAAAGCAAGTATTTCATTGATCTGAGTATTGTTAATGAAAGGCGAATAATTACACTTGGAAGTAGAAATTAACTTATAAACAAAAAGTTGTATAGTATAATTAATTTCAAAAAGCTGAATAACATTATCCGTTTGCCTAATAAAATGTGTACTATCTAGAGTATTCGTGTCCATCGATACAAGGAGCTTGTACCAATTTATAACTTCATGACCGATTATTTAACATGAATTAAAATTTCATACCCTCAAATTCAGGATTGTATGCTTTAGATATGCACAGGGATTATAACCTTATATCAAGTAATAGTAATCGTACATATTCTTATCAAATCGTATGTTTGGATGCAATTCTGAAGATTTCTATTACTGAAGATTTGGATGGATATGAATGACATAACATTTCTTAACTTTGTGAGAATGCAGACCAGTGGTTGGTCCAGGGGGAGGGTCCTGGGGATCCGAAATCTCTCCGAAATTTTTTACTTGCTGAGAAATTTTAAATTAGTTTCAATTTTATACTAGTTACAAACTTAAATCCATTTCAAACCTAATATGACCAAAAACTGATATTGATAAGGCTGTTAAGGTGTTATATATGTTGAGGTACGGAAAAAGGAGAAAGTTTGAATTTTTGCTGCCATATTTAATGAAATACTTATACGTCTAACGTAGTACAATGTCCAATTTGCAAAATCCACTTGAGAACATGAAAAAATATTAATAGGGTTGAAGTATTAAATGATTAAAATGCGAAAACTGCCCTAATTTAAACAATAACATTTCATAACGTATTTTAATCGTAAATGATACCGGCTTGAACCTTCGTTCGAACCGGTCACAAATCTTGATAGCTCCTGGTTTACCTAGAGTTTTTGAACAGCAACAGTCTTTCTCAAGGCTATTTATATTTTCGCTCGATCAGTCTACCTATATTTTTTCGACAATTAGTCTTTTTCAAGACTACCTACTTTTTCTACTCAATCAGTCTTTTTCAAGACTAAAACATTTTTCAAAAACCTAAATTCAGAAATATTTAATTCTTCCAACATGCCTGGGTCCTTCCAGAAAGGCCGTGTGCCAAAAATTAAAGCTAAACGGAAAAGGGTATCTTATCCACCCGAAAATTTAATTGACTTCAGTAACTCATTCGATGTTTTATCCGAATTGAACATAAGCCAAGAGCTTCTTCTCTTAAACCAAATAATAACTATATTATAGAATTTAATGGTTTGAATTTAACGTGGTCAGATAAAGTTAAATACTTGGGTAATATAAAAAACTCACTTTTAAGGATCACATTGAAGGAATCCAAACAAAATGCAACGAATATATAAAATGTTTATACCCTCTTATAAATAGGAATACTAGGCTCTGCCTAAAGAACAAACTATTAATTTATAAACAAATATTTAGACCGGCAATACTATATGCAGTGCCAATCTGGTCAAGTTGTTGTGCTACTAGAAAGAAAACGCTTCAAAAGATTCAGAATAAAATTCTGAAAATTATTTTGAAGCGTCCTCCCTGGTTTAGCACAAATGAGTTGCACAGACTTGCAAACATAGAAACATTAGAAATTATGACGAACAGTATTATAAGCAACTTCTGACAAAAATCGTAGCAATCTTCAATTGCAACGATTAGCTCTCTTTATAGTTTATAAGTTAGTTTATAAGATTTGTTTAACTTCTTATTCAGAAGACAAGTAGGTTTAAAAAATCCTACTGAAAAAATACTTAACTGCGAAAGCATATTATAACTTAATAATAATTAACTGAATCATGTAAACAATAGGGATGAAAAGTCACCACTTGTGGCTGAACACCCAATATACTAAATTAGAAATGTAATGCAAACAAAACAATATAATCAAATAGAAAATAATATACATAAAAAAATAAAAATCGTTAATAACGTATTTTTAATCGTAATACCTGTAGAGCACTTATTTTCCTGAAAATTAAAAATGGTAATGATTTTTTATCTTAGGGAAAATTATATAAACTACCGCTGTTACAATAAATTGCTGTACAAAGGATATGTGAACCGCATCCAACAAAACTTACGACGAAATCCGAAGGGCTTCTGGACTTCTGTTAATACGAAGAGGAAGGAAACAAGTCTTCCGTCTAGGATGGTCTACAATGGCGAAGTAGCGACTACGACGGCGACAAAGTGCTCCTTATTTTCCAGCTACTTCTCGAGTGTCTGATGCGCCAACTGCCATCGAGCTCGACAACGCGCCCTGTGATGTTCCCGTTGGTGCGGTGGATATGGATGTATTCACCATTTCAGAACAATCGGTTCTCTCTGCAATACAAAAAACGAAATCGTCTTATGCTCCAGGATTAATTGCTATGCCTTCAGCTGTTCTGAAAAAATGTTCGGATATTTTAGCGATTCCACTGACGCACCTTTTCAATGTGCGCACTTCAGCAGCGAAAATTTCCCGATGATTGGAAGTGTTCAGTCATGTTGCCGGTACACAAGAAAGGTGACAAAGGCAACATCGAGAACTACCAGGGAATCACTTCTCTGAGTTTCGAGTCAAAAAATTTCGAATCGCTTATCAACGAGGTGCTGTTCTCTGCTAGTAAACATTACATAAGCACTTGTTAGCACGGATTCTTTCCCGGTCGATCGATGAAGACGAGCCTGCCCTAGTTACAATTGAGGTTTTATGATAGTTTTATAGCCACTCATAAAACTTAGATTGCACTTATAGCGTGCTATAAAACTTCAATTGTTACTTGGGTGGTCTCCTTCACATCCTTCTGTACTGAACAAATGTCCAAAAAACTTCAGGTGGACACGATCTACACAGATCTTAAGGCTGCCCTCGACACTGTTAACCATGAGATACTGCTAACGAAGCTTGATAAACTTGGATGCACTGCCCGATTCTGCCGTTGGCTTCGATCATCTCTTGTTCACCTTAAAGTCGTTGTTCAAATTGGTGACAATGAATCTGAGTCCTTTTCCAACCATTCTGGAGTTACTCAAGGAAGTACACTTGGTCCGCTACTGTTTTCACTGTTCGTGAATGATGTGGTTTTCGTCTTAATGCTTGGAGGGAAACTGTTCTTCGTCGACTACTTGAAAATATTTCTAGTTATAAGGAAAGAAACCGATAGCCGTGAGCTACAGTATCTCGCTGATACCTTTTATAGTTGGTGTAAAAGAAACAGGATGGTTCTTAGTGTTGCTAAATGCTTTGTTATCAGCTTTCATCGAACGAGGAACATGTTTACTTTCAACTACAACATCGCTGGAGCTCAACTGCAACGCGTTGATCATGTAAAAGATTTGGGCGTCATCCTTGATGAAAGGCTATTGTACACCCATTACTTCTCAGCGATCATTGACAAAGCTAATCGTCTACTAGGTTTTATGTTCAAAAAATCCAACGAATTCTGGGACCCTTTGTGCTTCAAAGCGTTGTATTGTTCATTGGTGCGCTCACAGTTGGAATTCCGAAACGTCGTCTGGTGCCCCTACATGCAACTTGGAGCCAAAGAATTGAAGCCGTCCAGCGCAGATTCATAAGCTATGCGTTACGTCAATTGCCTTGGAATGATCCGCTGAACTTGCCACCATACGAAGACCGTTGTCGATTACTAGGACTGCACACTTTAGAAGATCGTAGACACGCGTCGCAAGCTACCTTCGTACCTAAGCTTCTTCTCGCCAAATATGATGTTCCCAATCTCCTATCACAAATTAACCTCTACGCACCAACCCGTGTCTTTCGTCCTCAAACACTGCTGCAGACTGAAATGCGTAACACTAATTACGCTGCCAACAGCCCGATACTAGCAATGGTCCGTCGCTTCGATTTTACCGACATCTTTGACTTCGTCATTAGTTCTGCACAGTTTCGAAATCGTTTGTTATGACTTTAGATTCATTATTTGTAATTTAGTTCATTAAGGCTTATTGACAGTTGGACGTAAATTGTTAAATACATAAATGATTGGGCGTTAGAATATTCGATAGTAATGTTTTTGAGCATTTCTGGAATACATGTCTAGCGAAATCCCATATACCGTTATTTTCTTCCTATAGGTTTCTATCTTCGCCCCGTTCCATAGTAGTCCCACAGTGGACTATTGATTTTAGCTATCTGAGGTCTTTGAGGAAGTTTCTTAGAATGAAAATCTCCTTCTTTCGATCACATCGGATCGATGACCCCCTAATAGTGAGTTACGAAATTAATTTTCTTCAAAAATTCAGATTCAAAAATAATTATTTCAGTAAAATTATAGAAAAACTAACCACTAAGATTTCTTTCGGAGACTTTTGGGTTCGAGATATGAGGCGTTGTTTGTGAAAGGTCCCCGCAAAACAGTTTTTTCATCACAATTTCTTTTATGGAGCTTTAAGCGATTTCTGATGTTCTATAAAGTAATATAAACGACCATATTTATGTCAAATACTTATTACACGGCTAGCGTAGTACAATGCCTAATTTGCAAAACCCACTTGTAAACCTGAATAAATATTAATAATTGTCGAAGTTATAACCATTTCCGCAAGAGCGCGTTTTTCTCAAAGAGATTTGCCGTGACCTGTACAACAGTTCAACTGAAAGCATAAAACTAGACTAAATCCATTAGTATAAGTATCTGTGGTGTCCTTGAACGATTCGTTGAGAAATGTTTTTCTTTCCTTTGGAAACGGGGACGATCTTTCAAAAAAAACACCATGTTCACAAGAAAAAAAAATAAAAATATTTATAAGATCGATTCAAAAATTTTGACGGAAACATGAAATCGTTCAAGGGCACGGCAGTTGATTTACGAACATTTTTTTTTAAGTTTTGAAATCGGTTGAAAACTTTTTCAGCAATCGTAGTCACTGCAAAGACGTTTTTGGCTAAATGATTTCGCATTTTAAGTTTCAAGTATAAGCCACGCCTCCGTAAGGAAGCAAGAAGAAAAACGCTATAACTTTGTGTTTGCTGCTCCGATCTTTATAAAAATTTGGGATAACATTCTTAATTTTATATTTTCACATACTAATCTCCGTATAAGTGATATTTTCATTAATTTTATTAATATTGATATTATATCTTCAACAATTCTATAGTTCCTTCTTTTGTGAACAACTTTGCTGAAGACACTATGAATGTATCTTGTACGCTTCAAAAGTTATAACATGTTATTATTTTTCAATGTAACGATAATCCGTTTTGATATACCATCCGAATTTTATTTTGATAATGATGATATCAGGAATATTTTGTACTCCATTTGGGATATACCACTGCTAGAAAAAAATGCTAGACAAGTTCTAGTGCGATAAAATCGAAATAATATTTGGCTTATTTAAATGGATTAGTATATTAAACAAAAAATAGGCGACAAAGGGTAATCTACAAACAACAGGCCATAACTTTTAAAATATTCAAGATAGATATTTGGTGTCTGTAGTAAAGTTATTCGCAAAAGTAAGAGCTAGAAATCTGTTGAAGACATCATATCAATATAATCACTTGAAAGAAAATTCATGAAAATATAACACTCATAGAGGGATTAATCAGCAAAAACGTAATACCAAAAGAAAGAATACCATATTGCATCCATCAAATTTTCCGAAGATACCTATGACATATAATTAACCGTTTTGGCGTTAATAATAAATTGCATGCTTTTGGTTTCATTTCTAGCGCAATGGGAAATGATAAAAATCATTCGTCCCCATTAATGTTAAATATCTCTTTTGATAATAGTTCGATTTCAACAAACAATGGCTCTTTCGAGAAGTAAATACAATATAAAGTTGTTATCTATGTCGTCAATTGCGACATAATTTCAAAAACTGAAAAAGCCTTTTTTGCACATTCAAACATTCATATCTTGAAAACTAAACATTGGAATCAAAAACAAATTAATAGCGTTCTGTCTGGATGAAAGGCGTTTCATTTGAAATTGGTTTGGATAAGATCAGTTCAACCATTGCTGAAAAACACGAATGAGAGTTTTTCCATTACATACACACACAGACATTGTGCTAAATCGTCGAGCTGAGTCGATTGGTATAAAAAACTCGGCACTTCGGGCCTTGGAAAAAATCTTGAAAGTATGAGCGAATTCTATACATTTCTTGATTAGCATAGGCTAATGCATTGGCGAACACTGAACTTTTGAAGAAACAATTTGCATTGGATTTAACGTTAGCGACAGTTACACTGTCGATAACAATTCAGCGGTTCACAGAACCATCTGTGGTGAACTAACGTCATTATATGGTGCAATGAGAATGTAAATTATGTAAAAAAATCAACAGCTTAATTTTTCGACTTGTGGTCAGCTTTTCGGGATTTTTGACCCCTGTGCGACTGTAAGAACTCGTTCGCACCAACCAGTTAGTCAACTCACGCGCAGTAGTATCATAACCGAGAGTTACATCTAATACGTCTTCCCTGCTAGACCGTGTAAATGTTGGGCGAATTCCTCTATGCAGTATAAACATATTTGTACTGCACTGTAAGTATTTCATCAATTCAGTATCTCTCATATTGATATCTGAGCTGACCCAAATTATGTGGCGGCCATTTGCATGATACAACCCTTTTGAAATCATCAGAAGGTGATGATTCATCATACGGCAAATATGCCAAACAATAGACGCATATTCTACTTATTCTATCAACAGTCATATTGACTGTCACAGCACAAATATCACGATTTACATGGACGGATATAAGCGCAATTCGCAAGTGTACATCCACGAGACATTTCACGTGGATTTGTGACGCCATTTTTGTTGAAAGCTACGAAGACGGGGCTAAGAAGCTTTCAACACAGAAGTTTCATTCATGGAAAAACGCATCCTGAACCAAAGCTATAGAAGCTTTTCTTTCCTGCACAAGGTGTGATAAATTTATAATTGCCATAATTTTATGCTAAAGATTAATTTGTGCTACTCTAATCTAAGCTAAGACCAGCTCTGACGAAAATATCTGTACACCATTCAGCGACGAAGCGTAGCAGTTCATCACGCTCAGGCACACGGTTGCCAGAGTTGATCAGGTTACTCTAACCATATTTGTACAGAGCACTACAATTTCATCATTAGTACGGATTGTATAGTAATTAGAAGCTATCGAACACGTTGGCTCGCAGTCGCTTATAGCAAACCCCGAAATGAGTATTAGGGGCATGACCATCCTTTGAATACCACGATTTGCGAAGAAACAAAAGTCCACTGTGTCAGAGATTCGCCTGACACAGCAAGCGCAAGCCCCATGATACTCCGTGCGAGTTTGACATTTTTAGACCCGCCAACCATTCAGTCCTCGACACGGACACCTTGACTTGAGGATTGGTATTTCAGCCGTCTCTTACGACATGGGAGCAGGACCTAGTGAATCAATCTTGGCTGACATACTTCAACTCGCCGGATGTCACATTGCCTTCAGACTGATTTTGTCCGGAGAAAAATAATATACTGGGTTTGAATTGAAAAAAATTAACAAGTATAAACACAATACTCCAGTTAAAATCTATTTGACTCTAATTCGAATCATATCTGAAAAGATATATTCGTTTGACTAATAATCTTAAAAATAAAATTTCAATCTATATACAATAAATGTTTTGTACAGCTTCACGACACTGCATGATTCTAAGAATTTTTCCTAAATAGGGTTAGAACTTAGAACGACTGACATAGATGAGCATCGCTGTAGCCCCAGTGATATCAGGTCGTGTATTAACTTGAAATGAGTGATCAATTAAAGATCACTTTTATTTAAAATTAAAATTGGATGCGAAATACGGTTTGCATCAGGGGCGGATCCAAAAAAAGTTTTCGAGAGTTGTCTAAAATGTCGATTTTAAAATGAACATTGTACAATTCGTAATACTTCAGGATTTACAATTGAAAAAAAATCTTCTACCTTATAGTTTAGGTTCACGAAAAACCATTTTACATCCAATAAATTCTCCGAAGATACTATTGAACTCAACTTAACCGTTTTGGCATTGATTGTCAATTGGATGTTTTTTCTGTTATTTCTAGAGAATAGAAAACGTTAGTAACACGGTTCAATACACAACGAAAAAATGGAAAAAAGTTTAAGAACTCAGCAAAATTTTTGAAAAAAAATTAGGACCGGGCTTCACAGTTAACAACCAAAGTTTGTATGGAGAACTAGGGTGGTTCTATAGGGAAGATATCCAAAAAATAGTCGTCGTAAATTTTCGCATGAAGTCTTACATAAAATGCTTATTACATCGAAAAAGGAATCTATGCAATTGTTAGCTCAGTCGGACATCATTACGGGCGTGCAGCGTTTGAATATTGATTTACAATATTCAAAAAAATCTATGAAACGTTGAAAATAGAATTTTTCCTGCGAGATATGTTTAAAAATAGCATGAAACATCAATATCTAGTGGTAAAACAAACGAAAACCGCCAAAAGCAAATTTAATTTTTTTTTTGGTACCAAGGATTTGGAACTTTTTGAAAAGAATTTCTGAAATCAAATATTATATTGTAATGTCATTAAATTTTAAAATGCATGCTGTCAAAGCAAAAAAGTAAAAAAAAGAAGCGGTAAGTGTCAAAATTGAAGTTTTTGGGGACATTCTAGTTGTAAAAAAAGAATCTTTCTTTGGAATTGGATAAACTTTTGAATATCGAATTTTTCTTTTTGACTATTTTAGACTTAGTTTCAGCAGATTTAGTGAGCTACAGCTCACTCTGTTTTGTTTTTCTTACGCCAGTGCACGCTTACGTTTCTTTCATTTTTCTCATCCTCCTATGCTGCTGTTATTGGGGAATCGGTCAAAATCTGAGTCGATCGGCGTTTACGACCTTGACGTTTCTTCGAATCATTTTGTGCACTCGCCTAGGGGAAAGGTCTGACGTCTTCAGGCAGGCTTACATCTGCAGCGGATTCTATGCTGATGGACGAGTTTTTTTTTCGGGGTTGGGTTGATCTGTTACAAATCTTACTAGGAAATCCTCAGGAGAAAAAAATTCAGGATTGAAGGGGTAGCACATCTTTCTTGTAAAGATAAACATTTTTGGTTTGGGAGCAGAACAAATCCAAATGATGGCAGAGGTTTGGGGTTCCAAGGAAGTGAATGTGAAGAAACTTTGAAAGAACCGGCATTAGTTTTTTTTTTATTCATTTCGTTTATTTGATAGGCACAAATGCGTTAGCTTGGCGGTGCCGAATTCTTTTGTTTTTACATTTTGAATATCTTAAAACTAGGAGGTTACAATGTTGAAATATTTTTTTTTATAAAAGAGAAAAAATTTACAGCTATCTTAAGACTAGAAAAAAATTCTATATATAAGAGAGGGGGCAAAAGATTTTTTTTTATGAAAAAATTTAAAACAAGGCATTCAATAGTAATAGTTTTTTAGGAAATATTTACAGTTATCTTAAAACTAACAATATAGTTTGGTACACAAAAGGGGGAACAAATATTTATGAAAAATTTCACAGATGTTTTAAAACTAGGGATACAATTCTATTTACAAGATGGGGCACAATAGTTTTAACAAAGAGTAGAAATTACAACTATCTTAAAACTAGGAATACGGAATACAAATTTGATTTTTTATCGGATACTTATGCTTGGTCATTTCCAAAATCGGTGTAGAAGTAGTTGTATCAAAAACAGGGGAGAGAAGGCGTAGATGGTGACCGGTAGAGAACAGCAAAACTTGCAACTTTCGGGCAAACGGGAGATCAGCGAAACAAATTTGCGCCTCAGTCTAGTAGGTCGGATTGGCGGATGGTATTCTTCGGACCCGCGGGAAATCCTTCAAAGGGAATCCTTCGGACCTCGAGTCGCTCTCGCTTCAGATTCCGTAGTGATAAGGGCGAAGGCGGTTACATAGTGGCAGTCTGAAGCTTATCGGTTCCACACGGCAAGAGGAAACTTCTAAAAACGAGAAATAAAAAGAGAGGGGCTAAATTGGGATATTTATCGTTTTTATGAAAGTATAAATAAGGGACATATAGGGGAAATCACGATTTGCCAGCATATCTCGGACTGGTACATTGGGTGGTCTACCTCGGGCCTGAAGGGAATCCTTTAACTGAGACCTGGCGTCCAAATACCCGGCGCATACCCAGACAACGTGCTCGATGTCATGATAGCCCTCGTCACAAGCGCACAGACTACTCTCCGCAAGCCCAATACGCCGCAAATGTGCATCTAAGGTGTAGTGGTTGGACATCAGTCGGGACATTACACGAATAAAATCCCGACCCACATCCATCCCCCTGAACCAAGGCTTCGTTGATACCTTTGGGATAATCGAATGTAGCCATCGTCCAAGTTCACCATTGCTCCACGAGGTTTGCCAACTGTTGAGTGTCCTCTGACGACAAATACTAAAAAATTCGTTGAAGCAGATTGGTCTTTCGTATATGTCACCATTTAATGCGCCCGCCTTTGCTAATGAGTCGGCCTTTTCACTGCCCGGGATAGAACAATGAGAGGGGACCCAAACAAAGGTAATCTGATAAGATTTTTCAGATAACGTACACAAGGACTCCTGTATCATCCCCAGAAAATACGGGAGTTGCTTTTTAGGCTTCACCGCACGAAGAGCCTCGATAGAGCTGAGGCTGTCCGAAACGATGAAGTAGTGATCTGTGGGCAGAGTGTCGATGATCCCAAGGGTGTACTGAATTGCAGCTAACTCTGCGACGTAAACTGAAGCAGGATCATTGAGCTTGAATGAAGCGGTGATAATATTGTTGAAGATACCGAAGCCAGTGGACCCATCGAGATGTGATCCGTCAGTGTAGAACATTTTGTCACAGTCGACTTCTCGGAATTTATTATAAAATATATTGGGGATCACTTGAGGGCGTATATGGTCCGGGATTCCACGAATCTCTTCCTTCATGGATGTGTCGAAGAATACAGTAGAATCAGAAGTATCTAGGAAACGAAGCCGGCATTAGTTGTACGAGTGGGGAACATGGGGAGACTTGACCAGGTTTTCAGTTAAACCTACATAATTCTCTAAAAAATATTTCAATCCTTCAAAACTCATTTAAATGTAATGTGCAAAAGTATCATGCGTATTCATGATTTTGCAGGATTGTTAATTTTCTATTTCAAAAGTTATAAAAGTTTTCTGTGATCATTTTTTCTGGTGAATTCTCCCCGCGGTGGGCGGATTTTGAAGTATCAAAACAAAAAATAATGGCATAAAACATTCTGTAATCATTCTTTTACATATTATCGTGATTCTTAGTACCAGGAAACAATTTAGAAGGATTGTATTTCATGAATTTTATTTTTTAACAGTAGGTACCACAGAATAGTAAATATCAGAAATTTTGTAGCTTTCTTTAGCTTATTGCCACTTGTTCCAATATCCCCATAAAATCTTGGTCAATCCCATGTTCCCCTGCATGGTGGCAGGCAAAGTATAAATTGACATCAGCATCTTTGCTTCGTTCTTAGGAACCAATATAAATACAAAAATGACCGGAGAATACTGAAATGTTGTTTAATATACTAATAAACAAATATAAAGATACACTTCTGTTTCGAGTTTTCTATTCTATTCTAAGCCTTACATAGCCATTATTGAAAAGAATCCTCGAAAACACTGCAGTTATTTTGTAGTGTTTTCTTGACAATATTAATATTTGTAGCATATTTTCATATGTCGTAAATATTTTAAAACGGCCACGCCTACTGTGCAGAGTTGGATTTGAAGATATTTCAAAATAAAACGGCAATTAAATTATTCATTCAATGAATAATTTAATTAACTAATTGTTTTGAATCGTCGGTCAAGAAGGAAGAAACGAGGATAACCGTACCGACCGTTTCAGTTTGAAGGGGATATAATAAATTTTGGCTAAGAAGGTTAATTTCACTCCTTTAGTCCTTTGGAGTGGGACAGAGGTATTTACACCTTGCCCTGCCCTGACTAATAATCCTAGGTTAAAGCGCCTCTACTCGCTCTGGATAATACTAAAAAATTCCTTTGATAATGAAACGAAAAAAGTATATGCAATATTTTACTACGACCTGTTAGTGAAAAGCATGTGAAAGAAAATGCCTAATTGTTTACAGCTCAATTCTTTGCATTGTGGGACCCTGAATCCTGATTTTAATTATTGGGCCGTTTCATATATCGAGATAAAAAGTATTTTCAACGGAAGAGTGATCTTTTAATGGTGGATGTCATATTATGTAAAATTTAATTGAGAAGAAACGAACGGCTCCAGGAAGTAACATGATTGCTCCATACTGAATTCATTTGCACCAACGATTTCAATTAAGATTAGAGTGAACGAGATTGATGGTGGTAAATCCGGGTAGCGTTTTGCCAACGGTGAAACTACTTTCGTGGATTATATTTCTTATTGTGAGCAGCAAAATTAGTCACAAATGTACGGCATTTTGCTATACGGAATGGTATCAGCATTTTACATCTGATGTTTAAATTGTGTAGCAAATGTATCATTTTTTTATCTCAATCGTTCTTCGTGGGAAGGATTGCGTAACCCGATCAGAAACACACAACAGAAATATTTCAAAACTATATCTCGCATTGTTACTTGTTATAAATTTCTGTTACGAGACCTAATTTATAACAAAATATGTTACAGAAATTGTGTTCTGTTATAATCTTGTTATTTCATTTTGATCGGGAAATGCAACAAATTGTGTAAAATATTGTACAAAACCTATTTTAATCCACGTTGTGGTGCAATGGTGCCTTTCTCATTTATTAAAGCTATGGTTTAATAGCTTATAATATAACATTGTGGAAATATCTATTACATTCTTATTACACTTGTTAAGTATATATGAGTGCACGACTGCCACGAACCTGATGAGCAACATATCGACGCTAACACACTTGAAACAAACAAAAATAAAATATTTAATTAGCATAATCAGCGTGAGTGCAATGTTATCTTCATGTTAGCATATTTTGTAATGCGAGGAGGGGGGAGGGTAGGGAAATAATTATTGGGAGGAGAGGATGCGTTGGGAACAACCTAACATATTTTGGTATACGGGTAGGTGAAGGGAATGTGGGTGTGAGGTTGGTCTGAAATGGGGTGGGGGTGAGAGTGTTGTGAAGGGGTTGGGGTGGATGCGGGCTGCAACAGCCAACTTCATATTATACCTTCCATTTGTGATTAAGATAGTGAAAGTCGGTTCAGTCATCACCTAAGTGGCTATAGTTCTGGAATATGTTCGGAACCAGGGACTTCCGAAATTATCGATATTGGACAATTTTTCCAAAAATCTTTGGTTTACCATCAGTGATCAACGCCAGCGAAGTACTTTGATGTTCATATCAATAGACTTTTAACCTATTAGGTATTACAATTGTACCGGTTTATATTAGAAATTCCCATGTGACCGTAATAACCTTTCTGTAACTCCGCATGAGCTTGAGCTTGTGCGACCACCCCTGGTTGCTATTTTATTATCGATCTGAACTAGCTGAAGTTGCACAGGGAATAAGTAGATAATTATCCTTGGGGGTGGCGAAACATCTTTCAATGTGCAACTCCTGGTAATCCTAAAGTGTTTTATGATCAATACCGGCGCCGGCCCTGGCCCGAACGTAGATCACGGAAGGGAAGGGAGGGAATGGTTAGTCCGATACTTGCTTTTGCTAGAGGCCGTATATACTACTGCGCACTCCACAAGTATCACGGGAGGAGGATATTTTTGCTAGTAAGAATATAGAAGTTGGATCTACCTTTTATTGACCGACGCCAGAGAGGTTACTCCACTATCTGGACTAGATATCGATCCACCAAACTCATGGACTGGGGACCAACGGCTTTACTTCCCTTCCGAAGGAAGACGTGACCACAGACTTTTTCACCACAGAAATATCTCAACGACCGCGGCTGGAATTACGCTTATCACTCAACCACCGGCGCCGTCCGTAATAACATCCCCGTAACTCCGGAACCAAAAGTCAGTACTGAATGAAATTCAATAGCAGTCAATGGAAGTATTATATGTTTCATTTGAAATTAATTTTGTAAAAATCGATTAAGAAAATAGGAATAGGTGGAAAATAGGTGACATTAGCTTAGGAACTAGGCGAGTTTCTCGGGGGACTCAAGAACCGTCATAGGTGGCCAATGTGGTCAAAGCTACTTTGATTGGTCATTGGTGATCTATACCCACATATTCAAGTAATGTTGAACCTATTAGAATATGTATTGTTCGGACACCATGGTGTTACCAGTTTATAAGGGAATTTGCTGTGTGATCGAACTCTTCAACCCGTAATTCCGGAACCGGAAGTAGGATCAACTAAATTCAATAGCATCTTATGGGAGCATTATACCGTTCATTTGAAACTAAGTTTGTGCAAATCGGTTCAGTCATCTCTGAGAAAATTGAGTGACGTTATTTGACATAAACATACGCACAGACACTTTGCGATCTCGACGAACTGAATCGAATGCTGTAAGAGACTCGACCCTGCGGGACTCGGTTAAAATGTCGAAATTCTCGCCCGATTGCTTAACCTCTCTCTATGAGAATAGCAAAACTGTGCGAAATCAATAGTCCCAAAAAGTCAATTTTTCTCATTTTTTTTGTGGATGACAAAATCTCGACGTTTCATGAATTTAAGGATATTTGCCGTTAAAAATTTCTTATGTGACCGGATGATTCAATCTGTATTTCCGGAACCATACCACCGATTCGTACGAAAGTTCATAGCAGTCTATAGGAACCTTACCTTACGCTTGAAACTAAGTTTGTGAAAGTCGGCCCAACCATCTTCGAGAAACTGATGTGAGCTTTTGAATTTTGAATTTTCCATTTTTCCGGGAACATCCAGAACCGTCTACGGTGGTCAATGTGGCCAACAAGATTTCGATGGGCCGCCAATAACATAGAACTGCAAATGCAAGATGCTCCTATTTTAGCAAAAAAAATGCTTCCATCGTGGTATCGGTTCGAATATGAGTTTTCTCTGTGACCACACTCCACAACCCGTAACCGGAAGATGGATCGAAACAAAATTTAATAGCAGTTTTTACGGAGCAACACCGTTCATTTGAGGCTAAGTTTGGTTAAATCAGTCCAGACATCACTGAGCAATCGATGTTACTGTTATTCTGACTTTGAAAACTTCCGCTGCGGCTTCCGGAACCGTCGATGGTGGCCAATGTGGTCAAAGAGACTTTGAATGACTGTTAGTGGCCTAGAACTATAAATCCAAGCAGTTGAGGTGATATTTTGGAAAAAATTCACCTTTTTACATTCATCACCGTATATGTTGAAATCGGGATTTGCTGCGTGTTCGTACTCATCACCCTGTAATTCCGGATCCAGAACTCGGAAAAGTTATAAATTCTATAGCAGACAATAGGAATGCTGTACCATTCATTTGAGACCAAGTTTGTAAAAATCGCTTTATCGTGCCTGAAAACCCAGTGTCATTTCACCAAAAGTGCCTGGTATTTTGTTTTGCAAATCACCATCATCGTTATCGACGCTTTCGTTAAGCATTTGCCTCTGTTTTCATCTGCTGCCCGTGTGTAACGAACCCAGTGAAAACCGCAATGGAGAAGAAGCAGTGCGGTGAGTGCGAAAGAGAGATGTTTGAGCAAAACTCGGATCGAATGCCGCAACTTTTGCACTACCTTTTGGGCCAATGCGTTAAATAAAGATGGTAGATGCTGCTCTAACTAGCGGCTTCAAATTGGTAGGGTGATGACAGAAACATAACGCAAATGAATGGGATCATTACCTTAAAGTTCAACTGAGAACGCTCAAAAAGCAGCCATCTTGGAAAACGAAAAAAGTATTTTTTTCGCAAACCGTTGGAAAACTTTTCATGAAAATTAATCAATGTATTCGGGGAATTGATAGAATACGATTGATTGATTTTTGTGAAGATATTTGCAACGTTGTGAGAAAAAACTGCTTTTTTCGTTTTCCAAGATGGCTGCTTTCCAAGCTTTCTCAGTTGAACCGTAATGCCATCGTTTGTACGTTTCTGTCGATACAACTCAATTGTCTTCCTTTAATTTATAAAAGTCAGTTGTGTTGATTAAAGTATACATTTGGAAACATAAACCTTTGACTTATTAATTAATTGTTTTCTGAAAATATACTTAATTGAATACAACTATGTATTGTACTTTACGCAACCAAACTTTTTTTTACGAAATTTATGCTAGCTATGATCGCGAACCAGTCCCATCAAGATAGGAAATCTCATAGAAAATGGGACAAATATGCGATTATGGACTGTATAGGATTGTAAACGAAGTCGAGTCCATTTTCATAGTTTACATAAATTTTGGGTTCATTTGAACTAAAAAGCGTAGATAGACACGTTAATTAACCTATAGCTCCCAAGTCTCCGAAAAAATAACAGACCTATTTTATTTCTATTTTTGCAGAATATGTCACACATCTGGCCAATCAAGATCATGCGTTGATTTTTCAAAGCACAAGTACTCAGTTGAGATAAACATTGCAGCACTAAATGAAACAGACAAACCGTGCAAACCAGATCGGTGTGAGATAAGTGAGCGAACAAGCTAAAAAGTGAAAAATTATTTGCTTCGGTTTGTTTTTGTTGTGAGAGCGATTCTCAAGAGTTAATGCCACTCAGTGGGAAACTTGTGACAAAGTAAATGTAAACGAAACAGGACAACTGAAACCATCAGCAGATAAGCTCAGCAAGCACTCAACCCCGCTTGAATTAAGGAAGGACAGGGATCAATTAACGGGCAATTGGATTCGCACCCGGCGATAAATGTAAGTACGATTCAGTTCACCACACTAGGTAGCAGATTATCCCGTCAGATTAAACATTTGCATTGCATGCACGAATTCATTTCACTCACTTGGTTGGACCACAAAGAGGGACTCCAGTGGTGGAGCCGGTATGTTGTGTTGTTCCTCACTTCGAATTTCGACCAATACCATGAGGTGACTTTCCAACATTGATTGTACTGCTGCTTTTGCAACTCATCTCATATCAACGTCTGACAGGTGCTTCTTCTATCTTCGATATGTTGTCTTTCTCGGAAAGATAAATTATTCAAAGTTCAATTAAACTCAGTAAATATATTAAATGACGACTTAAAATTTTTTCACATACACCGTGCATGAAACATACAGCTAGGTACTATTTCGTGAAGAAAAGAGAAATCGGTGATGGTCGACGGATTGCAGAGCGGTTCAACGAAAACTAGGTTAGGTTGGCTAATGTAATATTTATAATAACGTGCAGTAGCCGAGCGTTTTGAAATCCTGGTTGGCTACCTGCCACTGTGTGTGTGTGTAGCCCATCGCTAACAATGGGTGTGGTTAACAGGCGAATCACATTTTCCTTGAATGAAGCAAGTTTAGAACACATCGGATACGATTATCGATGATATAATTTTTAAATCACGCTCACTAAAAATATGTGTCGAATAAATTGCGGCAATAACAATCATTGTTAATTTATAGTGTTCGGATAGAATGAAAGTGCAGTTTTGTTTCATGTTACGCCTTGCAATGAAATACGATCCTGCATTTTGGGGAATTTTGCCATTCTTGATCGATTTATCGCAGATAGGTATATATCGACAAGAAATATCGCTTTGTTATGGTAGCAAGAATGCGAATTCCGATGCCACACTCAATTTGGTATATTGCGCATGATGTAGGGGAGAGAGGGTAACAGTGGATCAGCAGGAACTATGAAACATTCGCAATAAAATAATAATGCATGGTCAGAATCGTCTCATTCCCTCATATTTCACAATTTCTAATTCTTTACACGTGTTGCTGTATTTTGAGAGAGATCTGATAACTGCTTCCCATTTAATGAATATTTGTTTGTTTTGTTATAGCCAGAGTAAATTTGCAATGAAAAACATTATTCTATCTTTATGAGTTACCATCCGTTGAATAAATATTTAATCCATTGTTATTTATAGCAAATTTTATGCTCAACATTTGTCGCGAACAAAGTTTTTTGGTAACTTGTCATGGTTCTGTATAATTTCACAATTTTCGTGAATAGACCCATTGAGTAACTGTGAAACGATGACGTACAGTGAAATTTTCTTGTTTTTGTGGTCTGTCTCAAAATGTGAATGGGTTCCGACTTTCCACAGTAAATGCTAGTCATATAGTGCAAAATTGGTAAATTTGGACAAGTTTTGTAGAAATTTTCGCTACTTTCAGGATTGCAGCTAATATGCATATATGGTAGTCCTATGTTACGCGATGATATAGTGATTTCTTTCGTAAGCAAGTGATTTTCGCCTCAATATAACTTTAATTCGAAGCGTTTGGATAATTCTTCGTCAAAACAAAAGAACAGAATTTACAAATAGAATATTTCACTATAGACGACTTCGTGGGGCACAAGGGTACATTTTACCACCGACTGTTTATTACCCACAAAAAGTTATTTCCCGTGAGTTTAACCAGTTGGAAAAAATATATGTATTACTTAATAACAGAGTGGTACTATGTATCGCTTTTGGCTACTCAAATACCATGAATTATCATCAAATTTAAATAGTATAAAAAATGTGTTTCACTGTTACCCCCTCTCCCCTAGAAATGCTTATCCTAAAGTGACCGGATGATTATAGCGCCAATGAGGGTCTCTTATTTCTTCATATAGATTGAAAAGCATTCTGGTTAGAGAAAAACACTTATAAATATGTAGTCAAATAATGTTTTTATTTATTGTTGATGGATCCACAGTAAAACTTGATTGTTTCGAATCTATTTTTCTGTGCTATGTAGAATAAAGAACCTATCACACAACCATTCGGGAAGTGGAACAGTTATTAAAAGTGCAGATGGAACTCAATCTGGATGAAGTGAAAACCCTACAAATGCATCATATCAAACATTGCGTGCTGATTTCATTCAAGAACATTAACCAAGCTGAGTCATTTGCCTCGCGAAACAACATGCAGCACACTGCCGAATGCGGCAATGCACAGTGGTCCAGGAAGCGAAATTAGCGGGAAACAATTGTTAACGCATTCATCTTTAGGTTTAGAGATTTGGTGTCTTAGAAACATTTATTGTGCGTGACAAATTGCATCTTTTGGCTGAAACGGTTTTAGGGTGGCCCTTAAAGTGTCAAAGTTGTAGACATTATTTAAAATTATAGTTCAGATAGAATGATACTTTCTTCTGCAATATTCTATAACAATCAATTCTGAGCAACTTTGTTGAAGATACTAACTTTGTATCTCAAACCGTTTTCATTTTATAGTGAGTTCCATATCATAACATAGGGTGTCTCTCAAAAAAGCAGTTTTCTCCGTACAGTTTTTTAATATGATTTTTCTCACAAAAGTACCTTGCAGTGTACTTTTAGAGCATGATTAGAGGCAACTTTTGCTGAAGAAAGAAACTTTTCATCTTGTCTGGTTCAAAAGTTATGCTTAATTTTCACTTAAAAATACGCCCTTTTAGAATGACGATATCTCAAAAGGGGGCAAACTAAAATCGATATTTTTAATTGCATTTGAAAGGCTGTACTTTTGCCTACAATATATTGAAAAATTGGAGAACGCTTTTTTGTCTTTCTCAAATAAATCAAATTTAAGTAAAAGCATTTTTGCGTATAATCCTACAGCGCTCATATTAAAAAATATTTGTTTTACGCTGATTCTGTGAATTCTTCTAAAGACTTTTCAAGGATCACATACATTTGCAGGCTTTTCATGATGCAGATAGGGTAAAGACCACCAATCACCAATGACTTGACCTATAATTTGCTTCCAATTATTGCCAAGATTTCCCAAAATCTACACAAATTTTCAATCGATTTCGTTCATTTGCAGGAACGGTTTTAGCAGGTAGCAGTATCAAGATCTGCAATCTACTAACCTCAAACCAAAAAACAAAATTGTACTTCTTATAACAGTATTGTTCAAGTAAAAAAATCTGATATCCTTCTGCTATATAAACGCAACAAATTATTCAACATAGTTTTTAATATTTTTAAATGAAATAAGAGAATCATTCAAGTACTTTACAACGACTGTCGTATATTTGGTAGACCACTCTGCAAAGCGCTTAATTGAGTACATCAAGTGCAATACTGAAACCCAGAAACTAAGCATGATTTTGATTATCAAATGGGGAACTGATGAGAGTTCGACTCATTGCAGCTAAGATGTTTGGTAACGATTTCCAGTATTACACACTAGCAGTAATCTTTAAAAGACGCGCTTATTAAATCATCAAACTAATCTTCTACTACATGATCAAAGATTCATCGACGAAGATGAAAACAGAGAATTGCGCGAATGCAACAATTCCTATATACAGTATGTAAAAAATTAAACCCACCCCTTTATTGTTTTCAGTAGTTTTGGTCATAGGAAAGGTTTGTTGTATTGTACGATGAGCATTCCTTTAAAATTTTTGATTTATCGTTTCACAGCCAACAAATAAAAAACTGAATAAGTTAGTCGTCGTAATAAAGTGTGGCAGTCTAGTAGTGGTAATGGGATTAAATAGAAAAGAACGAGGGTGTCTTTAATTATTTTACATACTGTACACTTAGGCTTCTTTATGTAGGGGATGCGCCATAAAACCGCCTAAATTTTGCATTTTCGATAGCTTCATTATGTTTGTTGGTGGTATGGTAGGGTGGAAGTAAGAGGAAAGCGTTTCTATTGCACTCGTATACAAGTTATTTAATATACTGGTTCTCAGGAATTAAGCAAATATATTGACCCTAACGCATTGATCATAATTTATATGTATTTCAACGATTGTACATAGGTCGAGTAATTAATAATAGAGTGCGCCACCCTAACGAGTGAGCCCAAAATAGGGTCATCGCCCTATTTGCAATATGAAAAGCCTGCAAATGTATGTGATCCTTGAAAAGTCTTTAGAAGAATTCACAGAATCAGCGTAAAACAAATATTTTTTAATATGAGCGCTGTAGGATTATACGCAAAAATGCTTTTACTTAAATTTGATTTATTTGAGAAAGACAAAAAAGCGTTCTCCAATTTTTCAATATATTGTAGGCAAAAGTACAGCCTTTCAAATGCAATTAAAAATATCGATTTTAGTTTGCCCCCTTTTGAGATATCGTCATTCTAAAAGGGCGTATTTTTAAGTGAAAATTAAGCATAACTTTTGAACCAGACAAGATGAAAAGTTTCTTTCTTCAGCAAAAGTTGCCTCTAATCATGCTCTAAAAGTACACTGCAAGGTACTTTTGTGAGAAAAATCATATTAAAAAACTGTACGGAGAAAACTGCTTTTTTGAGAGACACCCTATGTTATGATATGGAACTCACTATAAAATGAAAACGGTTTGAGATACAAAGTTAGTATCTTCAACAAAGTTGCTCAGAATTGATTGTTCTAGAATATTGCAGAAGAAAGTATCATTCTATCTGAACTATAATTTTAAATAATGTCTACAACTTTGACATTTTAAGGACCACCCTAAAATCGTTTCAGCCAAAAGATGCAGTTTGTCACGCATAATAAATGTTTCTAAGACACCAAATCTCTAAACCTAAAGATGAAAGCGTTAACAATTGTTTCCCGCTAATTTCGCTTCCTAGACCACTGTGCAATGTTAAATATAGCATTCCCGTATACATCGAGAACGGCGCAGTAGAAGTTCGTGTCCATGATTTGGCTACGCGTACCCCTGACAGCGTGATTAAAAAATCTTTGCAAAAATACGGAGAAGTAGACTCCGTTACACATGATACATGGAGGATTTTTTTTTCCCGGGCATCCCTAACGGTGTTCGTGTGGTGAGAATGCGTGTGACCAAGCCAATTCCCTCATACATAAGCTTCACAGTGTTATGAAGGGACGATCCTCTCATTCAACAGACATCACTAGTCACGTACCCAGGGCAAATTCCTACGTGCCAGTTCTGCACGAAGAAGTTGCACCTCGGAAAACCTTGCGTAGAAACTGTTAAGGGAAACTTAACCAATCCAACTGAAATCAGCCCAGAACCATCTTACGCTAAACCACTAACAGCTGCAAAACCAACATCTCCGGATCAAGCACCAACAACAACGAAACGAATGCCGAAAAATACGAACATACAATAACGACCGATAAGAGTAAGACACAAACTGGAACATCTGACCGCGAGCAGCAGGAAAGTAGTACGGATGAGGACATGGACATGAACGACAACGCGAAAGAAGACAAACGGATCGAACCTCAAATTGCAGTGGACAACACTGGCAATATTTCGCCCCCTAGAAAAAGGATCTCAACACGCAGCAGAAAGCTGCGTCCGAACGAGACAAAAAATGTAACTTAGTTGTTTTTTTTATTTATTGTAAAAAACGAACAATCGGCCTTGTCGAGCTACCGCATTTGGGCCTAAATAAATTTAATAATTATAAAAAAAAAATAAAACAATAGGGTTCGTCGCGGTACGGATGTGGGCGGTAAATGGATAGTCCGCACCGCAACCGCCAAAAAATGATAAAGCCGCACCGTTTACCGCAACCATATTATATTTACCTCACCGCACCGCGCGGTAATGCGGTAAAATTCATAAAAAGTGTGTTGAAATTACTCGTTTATTTTGTATAACCATGTATAATAAAGCGTTATTCTTATTAACACGAAAATTAACTTTGACGCACTCCTCAGAATTTAACATTTATGAAAAAATTCAACTTTTGCGATTTTTATTAACAAATTGTCCCACCTTTTGTGACCAATACTTTCGAAATAAGGTAAAACATTGTCATGCCTCTGAATCTTGGTATAGCGTGAAGTCCTATGAAATGTAGCTGTATATAATAATCTATATATAAAAATCAATGTATGTTTGTAAGCATGTATGTCCGCTAACTACTTCTAAACTACAAGTCCGATCTTGATGAAATTTGGCATACGTATTCTTTCCCCTAAAAAGATGTTCATGGTATGGTTTTTTGAGGAAGGGGGGGGGGGGGGGGTACACTGAGCTTTAGGGGGGGGGGGGTGTTGTTTTATAGGTAAGTAAGGTAAATAGGTAAGAATTCTTTAGGTGGTTTTTGTGCATGATGGGGAGAGTACATGAGCCGAGGAAAGGGAGAGGGGGGGGGGTGCACTGGAGAACTTTTATATATATATATATATATATATATATATATATATATATATATATATATATATATATATATATATATATATATATATATATATATATATATATATATATATATATATATATATATATATATATATATATATATATATATATATATATATATATATATATATATATATATATATATATATTATATGATTTGACATAAGCATTTCTTCCACCAAGAAGGTGGACATGATTGATGGTTTCGGAATCTGAAGGAGAGCGAGGATTTCTTAAGCAATATCTATCAATTGCTACAAAAACCCAAAATTGTATTGCATTCAGGTTTACCAGCACACTAATGGAATGGCAAGCATTTATTTGATAGAGATCTTTTACGCGAATGACAATATAATACTGATGAATTGCATGAGTTCGTCGAAAATTAAATTAAGTTGAAAATTAAATTGAAAATTGCACTTGCGATCACTTCATCTTAAGTAAAATCAATATTGCTGGATGTTGGACGAACAGCTCTGCCCTAAAATAGCCACTAAATCTTGCGCTTGCGGAAAACGCTACTTATAATATCAATCAAAATTCGGGTATAAGTAAAATGCTGAAAGAATTCAACACTTATACACGACGAATTCACGATGACCTATAAAAGGAACCAATCGAATATTTGGTGGCGATCTTCAATAAATTTTGCCCGTTAGTCGACAACTACTGATGAAATCAGTTCTTGCATGAAGGGGTAGGTATTTCTGTTGAAAAAAATATCGTACTCAAAAAATAAATTGGCAATGCCGAGAGTGTTAGTATATTCAGTCAATAATGAAACATTTGAGCAATATTATCCTAAATGTTCACTGCAAAATATTGAAAATTGGGTGAGTTACAGTGAATCTTCAGGAGACACCTCGAAAAAATGCGATGTACAGCCTAACTCATAATCTACTGAACCAAATCGTTTGAAATTTTGTACAGTTCTTCTTCATATCATTCCATCATTAAAAATCATAACTTTGTTCACAAAAAAAGTTATATGATTTTTTTTAACCAAAATTGCATTTTAAGCTGCAGAATGGTACGAAAAATTTAAATATCAAGAAATAAATAAAAGCTTAGATCAATACCTGGGGATATGTAGAAGAACTGTACAAAACGATTGGTCCAACATATTTTGTGATATGATGTACACCACAAAACAAGTTTTCAACGAGATAAATGTACCATTTTTTAGGAATTAACTTTACCCACATCCACCAACACTCCTGTATGTCCTCGTATCATTGGGAATATGTTTCGAAAACAGAACTTTCCACTATATTCTTTTATTGAATGATTCTTATAGTCGCCTTCGCAGGTCAATTCGTCCAAAAAAGTTAGATATATGGACTGGGAAAATGTCAATCGATGCAACAACAAATTGCACCACATTTCCACGTGATACACTACTGCATCGAAAATAAAATCGATGGAAATTCTGTTACGCATATACATCTATGGATTATCCTGTTGAATTATTTTATTCAGTCGATTCACCAGGTTTTCAGCGCGATACAGTAATATAGAGTAATGGTTTTATACGTAACCTACCCATCAGTCTCCGTCAGACGAAGGTTTTATATTTTTTCGAATGAAACAAGTTAGTACTTTCAACTGTAATCAAAACCATCTACGAATTTTTGCGATTGAGGAAGTTGCTTAAGGTGTAAATTGACCTAAATATATTCGAAAATTGACAATAACTTTGTTGTTTCATAAGCTACAGATTCATCGTTGTTATAAATAATATGTATTTTATCGCTTTTAACAACTTTGTAGAAGACACTTTTATGAGCATGAGCATGAGCATGACGACCATACAATTCGTAGTTGCTACTCCGTGATTGACCAGAACAAGCGAAATTGCACAAAGAATCAACGAATGGAGCCTGGGAGTAGCTTGCCATCCTCAGTGTGCACGTTTCGAGAGTTCTAAATTTTGAAGAGTCAATAACGGCGCCAGCCACGTCCTTATAGTCATCGGGGAAGGAAGAGGATGTTAGTATGACAACCGTTGTTATGGAGACCGTGTATACCTCTGCATCTCCACGGTTGTCACGGAAAGGAGGTGTTGTTAGTAGGGAGGGATAAATAGTTACATATGTGTGGATTCACCTTGATAAGTGATACTATGCAACTTTCAGAAGCGTTATCATGTGTTGGTTGCTCTGGACAGCCGGCTGCCGAGAATTTTCAGTAGATTTATCGTTTGGTGTATTAATGCGGATGTTTTCGATGCGTAAGATATGCACCTTCTATTGCGAACAGCCGGCTGTAAGGAGTGTTGCTTTTATTTAAATAAATGTTTTTAAAAGATCTAGGAACGATTTTTCTCTTTACTTTTTTTACTTCGATACTATAATTTTTATATACTTCCTCAATAGACTAATGAGTAGCATTCCGATATTTAGCCAAATCCCGCGCGCGAAATTATACTATTTTCCGTCCAATTGCATTGAGGATAATAGGCAAACGAGGCAAAAGCGCGAGGTATCGATTATATTCGCAACATGAAAACGCAAGCATCTCGGATGATTTAAAGTATATATTAATGAAGTTCCGCGCCGTTCGTTATTATGCTGGTTAAATACTTCAGCTCGCATTGACAAAAAAGAAGCTAGAAAACTCGCTCACTCATTACAACTTGGTAGAAGACACTTTTATTAATAAAAAGTAATCGTAAAAAGTTATATCATTAAAACAAGCAACCCTACAAGTCGTGCTTCTGTTACTATATAGAGCTGTAGTATCTTCAGTAAAGTTTTTCATAATAATATTTTCTAGAACTTTACTGAAAACCGCGAGCTTCTAGCTAAATTATTTGGGTAAATACATTTTATGTCTCACTTTTAGGGGGATTAATCACTAATATCATTATATCAATAGATGCGTCTATTTATATGTAGAAACTTCATCGAAAAAATCCATTCTCCAAAACCAATGGTTCAGGAGTTATTGAATTTTGATCGTGAAAACGTCGTTCGACTCACCACAACTGTGTCTTGGTTGAAAAATTTCAATTAAGCGACCATTACAACTAGAAAATATAAAAGAGCAGATGTACTGCTACCTCGAATTCGAATGATACCAGGGATTTCAAACGATTGTGTGTAGGAAACCAGACCAATTTATTTAATTGTGCTCCAGATGGTCAAACCAAGAACATTGTCTATCCGCGAGAATTACAATAAGTTTCTTCTTTGTAACAAAAATATATGTTATATTTAGACTATTTCGTTTAGTCCTGATAGGTGTAGCGAAGCGCACCGGGTTACAGCTAGTTTTACATACAAACACAGCAATTAAAAGAAAAAAAATTAATTTAGTATTAATCATGTAATTGAAAAAATGAAATAATGAAGTTGTAAAATTCGAACGGTCTGACAGAGCAGTTTTCCTAATAATGGCATTGCAAAGGATTCGTTAAGAAAATAAATCTAGTTGCGCCCTCTCAAATGGTAAAAGTCATACTTTTGATTCACTTTTTAATACAGACTGCAGACTTTATCATTTATTTTTGCGAAGTGCGCGCGGTAAAAGCTCATTTCCCACACCGCTTCCGCGGGTAAAAGTGTCTCGCCGCACCGCAGTTTTTGCGGTGCGGGTGCGGTAAATACCGCCGAACCCTACTCAACAATATGGGTATTTTCGGCACGGGGTTGACTAGTACCTGACGAAAATCGATGTCTGAAGCTATTTTGAAACCCAAGATGGCGAATTTCGGTCTAAATTCCCATATTGTTAGAGTTATCGTGAATAATGCTTAACCGGAAGACGCCATCTTAGATTTCGAAAAGGTTCCAATTGTCCACTTTTATCATCGAAAATAAAATACCAATATTGTTGGAGTTATCGAGAATATTGTTCAACCAATGAATTTTAATAAGAATGTTAATGAAGCAAATTATTTTACGAGCTTTGTAATTCACTTTAACCCTTTGTGACGCGATTTCTTTTTTCATTGTTAATACTGTTGTTCACAGTTTTATATAGGTTTTCAGGCTCGCTGATTCTGATTCTGATGTCGAAAATGTAGAATTAAAAATGGCGTATCCAATATTGCGACTGCGCTTGGCTTAATTTCATGTTTTTATATTGGCCTAAAACGTCTTACAAGGGGGTTTTCGGGGTCGCTGATTCCGATTTTGACGTCGAAAATGTAAAATTCAAACTGGCGGATCCAATATGGCGACCGTGTGATCCAAAAAACTCCCGCGAATTGAGTTTTATACTGACTGTAACAAAATTTGCCAATTTTGTAAAAAAATGGTTGTCATTTTGTAGGTGCTATTTTGAATTTTAGAATTCT
Organism: Topomyia yanbarensis; assembly: GCF_030247195.1. Lineage (NCBI taxonomy): Eukaryota > Metazoa > Arthropoda > Insecta > Diptera > Culicidae > Topomyia > Topomyia yanbarensis. Next base: position 273,528,464 of record NC_080672.1, on the reverse strand, counting down.
GACATCAGAATCGTAATCAGCAATCTCAGAAACTCTCGCAAATCGAATTTTATACCCATTGTACTAAAATTCACAAATTTCGTAAAAAAAATGGCTGCCATTGTGTAGCCGCCATTTTGAATTTTTAGATTCTGTTATCAGAATCGTAATCAGTTTAGAAGTTTTTCCTGTCTCGCAGAATCTTTTATAGACCAACAAAATAATAAATCGAAAAATTCTGCAAAAAACCTATGATTTAGTTCCATGTTTGAGATTTGTACTCGCACAAAATTTTTTAGATCTCTAGGACTTTTAGTTCAGACAAAGTCGAATTTACTGTAAAAAACGAGATTTTCGAGTTTTAATTTACTTAATGACTAATAAGTAAATAACAAATTCACATAATTATTTGTGCTAGTTGTACTTTTTACATCCCTAAGAGTTGATTAAAGACAATTCATATTTAGATTTAGAGTAACTAGAAATCCAATAAAAACTTAGGAAAAGCAGGTGGGACGTGTACGTCCCACTGCGTCGCAAAGGGTTAAAGGGATTCCATGAGAAACCGGCCGACCACAAAATATGACCATCGTCGATTCGAACGAAACTTTGAAGTTGTGTTCGGTTTATGAATCTCCATGGTTTTCTCTGAAAATTGCAATATTTTGATAAAAGAGTAATTGTTTAAAAGAGCGTAAACATTTCTACGTTCATTAATCTTTGTTTTAGAAATGGCCTCGGACATCGATATGTGGTATCTACTCGTCAATCCCGTTCCAAAAATACCCATATTGATTGAGTTTTAGAGAATTCCATTGAACCGGAAGTCGCCATCTCGGTTTTCAAAGTGGCCTCAGACATGGACATTTGGCGACTACTCGTTCACTGAAAACATAAATTCGTAAATATAATGAAATTGATAGTGCAATGCACGAGTTCATTCGTCGATTTCTGCAACGTGTACATATTTAGTGTACATTGCACGAATGTTATCATTAATAACGACATTAGTTTTCGTGAATGAAACGAAATGTTTCGTTTATTTTAATAATCGTTTGTGAATACTATGAACGATTTCGTTGGTCGCACGGTCGTCAAACGGTGGGATAACAAAATTCTCACAAGTTTCCTATATCATGCCTCCACGCGAGTCTAAGTCTATTGATGACGTTTGGTCCTTAGACCGGCGACGACTGGGTGCTATCAGCTTTCTGCCGATAGTAGCAGAATGAGAGGGTGCAAACAGATCTAGTCGAGAAAACATTGCCTTAAAAATGAATAGTTGATCGGAAATTTGCCCCAATACGAATAATCTGACTAGTATCTATGATCACGGGTCAATACGTATTGAAAATTCGCCGCGTCTGTTTTTATGAACCTAATTTCAAGCTCCGTTATTGCTAACACGCCCGTGCATCAGGTTAACAATCCTTTATATTTCCCTTCAGTGTTCGTTATTATCGCTCGTATACTTGTATTCCACAAACAATCTGATATGTAAAATAAGAAATACTTTCCTTGATTTATAACATCTCGCGCTATTTTTGCCTGTATAATGTGTCATCACTCGGTAGTTTTCAAGCCAATAAATATATTGTAGAGAAGAAGTAGCGAATTCTGGCCAAACACTGTTGCAATAAATAGTGATCCGGTCCATTACGCAGATAAGATTAGCTTTTCTAGGCAATACTCCCACGGTCGGCATTGTGAAGTTCAAATTGCATTGTTTAGGGAGCATAGTATACTCTCGGTAGCCGGCTGCCCAGAGTTTAAAAAGAACCTAAAACTAAACAAGACCTCTTTTTTGAGTGATCGTACACTCAAAGACTAACTAAACAACTACCTAATAAAATATGCTTTACAAGTCGCATCGCTTGCTTGGAGCGAATCCTAGACCTGGGGTGGCATTCCGCATCTCGATTCGAGTGACTCGATTCGAAACGTTTTGAAGTCGTTTCGACTAATTTGCGGCATTACGTATCGCATTCGATCAAGCGTTCGAGCGTGTTAGATTGCGGTACTAGATTTCGACTGCCTGGTCGAGCGCTAACTGTCAAATAAGAGTATACACTGAGAAAAAATATTTTTAATTCTGCTACGAATAAGTTTCATAAAACCAACTTTGGTAAAATATAGGAATTGATTTAATTTATTTAGTTTTTAGTTGCTTGTTATTGAAATATATATGGATAAGTTTCGTAAATATAACAATTTTTTCTAGTACACAATAGGGATGAGGACTTTGAAATAAAATCGATGTTGTCAAACATCGATCCAAAAAGATCCCATGTAATATGAAAATACGATTTTTTTCCTTTTATGTATGAAAAATAAATTTACCCTTTCCAAAAATATTTATACAAAATAATTAATAAAAGAATGAATCATTTCGTTTCATTCACGAAAAATAGTTTAGTTACCGATGATAACTTTTATGCATCGTACGGGCCAATCAACGTCAGATTTACAAATAAAATTTTAGTTCATTCCAAATTTTTTTCTTGCATTCTTTAGCTAAAAATATTTGACAAGAATTTTTGTTATGGGTGAATATAATATTTACCTCAAGGTATGAGCTTTCAACTTTTAAAGTTAGAAAAATTAAACATTTTTCATTCGCTGATAGCTCGGAAAGTATTCGATGCATGGAAAAAAATATTACATATAAAAAGTTGCATTTTCGCATGAGCTTGCCGGAAAAAATGAGTTTTTTTATAAAGTTGTATAAATTTTTAGCTTATTTTTTCTTCAAATAATAAAAATCATGTTAAAACTATTGTGTAAAAATTTTGATGTATCAAAATATTCTGCGAGAAATTACAATTATAACATTAAAAAGGGCAATTTTACATTACCCGATCAGAAACACATAACAGAAATATTTCAAAACTATATCTCGCATTGTTACTTGTTACAATGTTCTGTTATTTTAACTACTAACGAGACCTTATTTATAACTCAATATGATACAAAAATTGTGTTCTGATATAATTTTGTTATTTCATTCTGATCGGGTAAACGCCATGTTATGGGCGAGCTTTAATTGAAATATCTCGTAAAGTAATAAGGTTCTCAATATGATTATAAATGTTTTCATAGAATAAAAAACTTATTAGTTCATGGTTGTTTTTTCAATATGTTTCTAAGATTTGCAGAATTCATAACATAAATAATAAAAAAAAACTAACTCATTCGAAAATGCACTTTTTATTATTAATATTTTTTTCCGTAAAACGAAGAGTTTCCGAGATATCAGTGGTTGAAAAATGATCCAATTCATAAAATTCAAAAACTCAAAACTTGATAAAAATCTATCGTATTCAGCCAAAACAAAAAATAGATATCAATTATTTTCTGTTAAAAATTCAAGAAGAATTTTTGGTAGGAATTAAAATCGTGGTTGTAAATTTGACGTGGAATAACCCGTACATTAAATATGTAAAACTACTCAACTTTTCGTTCATCAAGATGCCATTTTTTCAGTTCGTGAATTAAACGAAACGAACTATTTACAATGCACGAAAATGCAACTTAATCCCACCTAAGATTTTTTTTTCAGTGTAAACAAAATTGCAGTTTGTTTTGTTTCTTTCCGATGAGCGTCAAATTCACAGAATAAAAATAGTGATAGTGGTAAATAAAATGACCCAAACATGTTCATAATTTGTTGACGTCTCTCACCCTCACCACCTTTTTTCAATGCTTGGGCATTATTTTAGTTTGATATAACTGTATTCTTGAACTTCTTACCAAAAAATTTTAATATTTCTCGCTGTTCAAGTTTGAGCACCGAAACATAGAAATGCCTAGCTGGTAGTTTCTCTTATTCGGATCTCAGTCGCATGATGGAATGTATTATCTGCAGAATGAGTTATTCACAATTATTCTTAGATTTAATAACATATTTATTATCTAAATAATTGTTTAAAACAACACAACTACGAACCCGCATTTATCATTTTTTTTTTGGAAAATAATCAAAGCGAGCAAACAGCCCTTTTCAATAGAAAATGGCTAATTTTGCATTAATTTTTTTGTTTTCAGGGTTTTTTTTCAGGAAACTGATAGCTTCCAAAAGCAACAATTTTTTCAGCAATTGATGACACAAAAATTTAAAAACTAGTTCATTATAATAGTCATTTTTAGTTGAAATAGTCAAGACAAAAATTCGTTTTCGTGTTTGCGGGGTTTTCCATGTACTTGTTAATTAATAGTTTCGTTATAGCACACAACTAGAGATAGCGAGAACATAATCAAAATGAAGTGTTTCCAGAAATTGTAGATGGCATAATTATTAATCGGTTGATGCACTAAAATTTGTTAATAATTCAATTTGATTCAAAGTTCTTTACTATATAAGATAATATTCTGTATTTTCATGCATTTAATCAGGCGCGGATCCGAAAAAAAATTTCGGAGGGGGTCCGAAATTTCGATTTCGAAATGATCATTGTACAATAAGTGATGTGTAATAACCTCATTTAATTAAAATCATTTTTGGTAATCGAATCGGATTTGGAATGATTTTGAGTTCAGAATGAATTAAAATAGAAACTACTTTAAAATTTCTCAACAACTTGAAAAATTTCGGGAGGGGTCCGGACCCCCAGAACCCTCCCCCTGGATCCGCCACTGCATTTAATGCAAATGATGATATAACACCTAATTTTGTTGGTGTAGGGGAACATGGGGAGACTTGACCAAGCGCAAAATTCTATTTTCGGCTATGGCGTCTTCTATTCGATTCTTAAATTTTTTTCAAAAATATTTTTATACTTGTTTCGATCCGTTAAGGTAATTTTAAAAGTTTGGAATGAAAAATCCTTTCCTTACAGAAAATATTACGTGATTAATAAATTTGAATTAAATGATGTAATTTTTTATCAAACTTTGTATGGACATATCTACTCGACTACTAATTACTATTAATGTACTAATATACCATCTTAATCCTTGTGAAGCAGTGAAATGATTTTACATAAACTGGAACATTGGAATAGTTATTACTAGAATTTGCATGACATTGAACGCAATAACTAATGTTGGGGAGACTTGACCAAGATTTTATGGGGAGACTTGACCAAGTGGCGATCAGCTGAAGAAAGATACAAAATTCCTAATATTTATTAAGCTTTGGTATCTACTGTTAATGTTAATCACGCCATAAAAAATCCCACCCCAAACATAAGTCTTTATATTTTAATATTTGTAAACAAAGTTAGCAATAGTAGGACTGATTTCGTGACGTGTGAACATGCAATGCAAGCAGTACAGTTTATCTTTGAAAAGAAATGCATTAAAAAAAATCAAAATTTATCAAATGCAACTCTTTTATATTTTTTACTGCTACCTAAGGATCTCGACAATAGGGAAAAAAATAATTACAGTATGTTTTATGTCATTATTTTTTGTTATGATTTTTCAAAATTCTCTTGGTCAAGTCTCCCCACGCCTTGGTCACGTCTCCCCGCAATGGGGAGACTTGACCAGAAAAAATGATCACAGAAAAACTTTTGTAACTTTTCAAAAATTAAATTAAAAATTCTGCAAAAAATCATGAAGACGCGCAATAACTTTGCGCATTATATCTGAATGACTTTTGAGGGATTGAAGGCTTTTGTAGAGATTTAGGCAGTTTTAGCTGAAAACCTGGTCAAGTCTCCCCATGTTCCCCTATAAAACGTACATTATGGCATTGAATTGAAGGCTATATTGTGATAATGAAAACAATTGAGCTATAGTCGAGAACAAATGAATGAATTAGAATATAAAATTTTTTAAATCACCACTTTGAAATCAAAAATGATTGTGATTCTATACATCTATTAACCCTTGTGAAGGCAAGCTAAAATCCTAACATTAAAGGGCAAGCCGGGCCTCTAAGGCCCGTCTAAATTCAAGCTCCTTTTTTGCCGTTCTCATATAGAAAGGTTATGCAATCGGTCGAAATTTCGACTTTTTAACCGAGACCCGCAGGGCCAAATCTCTTATACCATTCGACTCAGTTCATCGAGATCGTAAAATGTCTGTATGTGTGTGTATGTATGTATGTATGTATGGATGTATGTATGTGGCAAACAATCTCACCGATTTTTCTCTGAGGTAGCTGGACCGATTTGTACAAATTTAGTCTCAAATGAAAGGTGCAGCCTTCCCATCGGTCGCTATTGATTTTTTTTTATTGATCCGACTTTTGGTTCTGGAGTTAGGTGTTGAAGAGTACAATCACACAGCAAATTTCCATAGAAACTGATACCACCATGATGTCCAAATGATGCAATATATATTAAAATATGTGCAACATTACTTGGCTTTGCATGTCTAGATCATTAATGACCCACCGAGGGTACTTCGACCACATTGGCCAGCTATGGCGGTTTTTGATGCCCCGGGGGAACTTACCAAGTTCCTAAGATAAAGTCATACCTATCTCTCAGCGAATTCTTTTCCGATTTTTACAAACTTGGTTTCAAATGAAAGGTACAGCATTCCCATTGGCTGCTGTTGAATTTCTAATTGATCCGACTTCCGGTTCCGGAATTACAGGATGATGAGTACGAACACGCAGTAAATCCCGATTTCAGCGTATAAGGCGATGAATGTAAAAAGCTCAATTTTTTTTCCAAAAGGGTAGTACTCGGAAGATCACGTCGACTGTCGATTGGTTCTAAGCTCCATTTCGTTTGAACACGACCAATAAATGTTTCTGGGTTGCTATCAATTTCTTCTGATGCATAACCGGAGTACATATTCATATTTTTCTACATCAGATTCATCATCGGAAGCAATATCATTCACATCTTCTTCCTCGCTTTGCAAATCAGTTTCGGAATCGTCTGCTGTTGAATTTGCTCGAATTTCTTCCATTACTTCAGATTCTTTGAGACGATTGAAAACATGGGCATATCGTCTTATAGCCATTTCAATTTTTTGTTGTTTTTAGATCCTACAATTTGAATTATTACGAAAACTATAACAGAAAGAATAGACAACAAATAGACAATAACGACAGAGTTAGGTTATGTTGTATCCAAATAATTGTCAAGTAGACCACAGTGAGTGAAATAAAAGTATTTACCCAAAAAAATATGACACACGTCATTATCGTATGCTATTTCTACATTTCTTATAAAAGAAATGTATAGAATTCGCTCAAACTTTCAAGATTTTTTTCTTAAAAGAAAAGGTAAAAAGATAAAATCAATCAAAACATGAAAAAATTCCTGCTAATATGACGATGAACTCATCCAAATGTTTTTTTCAGATAAATATTAATGTATAAAAAGGGGGTGGGCGTGGCGTAGTTGGTAAATCGATTGCCTTGTACGCAGCGCACCTGGGTTCGAGTCCCGACCCCGCACATAGGGTTCGAAATTTTTCACAAGAGATTTTTCTAAACCCGAAGAGGCGAATGACCTTAAGGTTAAAACCTCTATAATCGAAATAAAAAAAAAAAAAAAAATAATGTATAAAACCCGTGGTATTCCTAGTAGTAGTAGTAGCCTAGTATTGCATGCACACCGGGCCTGCCAGACCCGGCTTGCCTTTTTGTGCATGTAAAAAATTCAAACATAGCTGCGCATCACTCCATAGATGAAAATTTCACAATTCTTTATTTTTGTTATAGATTTCAAAGCTACTTATCAAAATTTCCATGCCCAAGCTTATACTGCATACACATTTTTTTGTAACTAAAAAATTGTTATGTGCCGGGCCTCTTAGACCCGGTTGCCTTTTTGAGGGTTAAATAGCGATTAGACAAGTCAATGTGCCTTCACTTTGCTCCATCGATTTGTTTTAACATTTTTTTTATTATTACTTGGTGTAGGATAATTTATCATCAATATTTAGTATTACCGGCAATGATGGCTATCATGCTGTTGAGGTTTTAATATGGGTCGGATTGGTATGAATTCCTACTTACCATTTCCTAAGCAACTCTTATTAGATAATCAGCAGTCAAACATGATGAAGTCAGTGTGCAATCCGCCAAAATCATCGTCACAACGCAACGCAACTACGAACGATTTCGTTGGTCGCACGAATTCATTTCGTTCATTTTAGAAACGTTTTCGTATTTAATAGTATATTATTTTGATATTGTTCCGGCAGAATATGGAACGAACTCGGTTTCTCATACTTATTCATACAAAACCTACGAACAGTTCGCGATGGCTCCGTTGAATCCGACTGAATCCGTACTGCTCCGGATTCAGGATCAACTGGAAGCGAAAGAGGCTCAGGATATCTTTCTGATACGGGGGACGCGGGTACGGTTACTAAATACTCAGACCGAGACCGTTATGATGATCAACAATTATCTAACGTATAGCAATAAAGACATCATATTCTGCCCCTATTGCAGATCTTTTGACGTTGATGGTTCAACGAATGGTGCTCGTAAATATTATAAAAACTTTTCGTATTAGCAGCGAACAATTCGTTTGTCTAATGAAGCCGTTTCGTAATAAGCCAACGAAAGTCGTTTCGTGTTTTTTACGAAAAACTTGTATAAAAAATAAAAGTGTTTCAATAGAACTACGAAAGATTCATAATATGTAAGAAAAAATTGTATATTTTATGAAAATTTTCTGTACGAAACTATTTCGTAGCGATTTACGAATATATTCTATCAGTGTTAATACTGTTCCAAAAGCAACCAGATTGTTGTAGTGCGGTCAGAAGGAATCTTCAAATTCTGCCTTTTCTGCCAAATTTTTGCCTTTTCTAAAAAAGTTTGCCGACACAATGATTTGAAAATGAATAAATTTACTAATTTTGATGCAAACTGTTATACAATATGTTTTGCTTAGTAGAGCATACTCGAATCGGCTATAACATGAAAATCGATCAGAAATCTGTTGAAATAATTGAACTAATTCATTCGCCTTCAAATTTAAGCTCTCCTACATCAATAGTGGATCTAATTCCAACTACAGCCACACTGGCGAGGCACACACAGATTTCTGTTCTATGACAACCAGTAATCCTGGCAATAATAGAGAATCCGTTACGATCACATGTGCCATCAAAGAGTTCAGAAATGTGGCACCAGGAAAATGTTCCGCACTGCTACGCGTATCGATAGATTCACGATGTTCGGATTGTTAGACGTATTCTCGTACATATCGAAACGCTCTCCACTCTTTCATCTATGTAATCCATGAATGGCTTTCCACGTCAATGTTGATCGAGCGGATTATATTTCAGAATGTATGTTATTTGTTTACACAGCGGGTGGGGGGCGGCGCTTCATGGCATCTTGTCGTTTGACAATCCTGTTTGCGGTACCGGATACGTCATTCGTTTCTTCTGTAGATGGGCAAATGCAATCGAAAACATTACGTTTTGATGAACTCACGGGAACAAAGGACCATCATTTAATGTCAACCAAAGATACAGAAAATTGCTCTCAGAGAAATGTGCTTTGATGTTGTTTTTTCAAACATTCTGTCTCCTATCCTGCGTAAAGTAAAGGCAGATTTCTGTATAAAACGAGAAACTCAGTTCATGACCTAGCATGACACCGCGCGACTACAGAATGGCATCCCCATGTGGCATATCAACGGCAGCTTGGGAAAAATGTATCCTCGTTTCCGGTGTCAATGCAGCTAACGCGTAAAGTGCACTTAATGCAGTCAGTAGAACGCGGAACTGGTACAAGTATTGCGAGATTATATGTGGTGTAGATTTTGTAAACAGCTTGGCGCATATATTTTCTGTTGGCGATAATCCAGGCTGCGGGTGGATGATCTATGTAAAGTGCTTGGAAAAATTGTTTGTCCGCAAACTATCGACACAGAAACTCGACGATAGTGGCAGATAACATTTGGTTGAAAAATAAAGCGGCTAAATATTTGCGTAAATTATGGTACATCAAATTTATCGGAAGTGTTAGAAATTCCAAACACATTCGAGTAAAGCTCAACCATTCGTGTCTCTCGTTGCCGTTCGTCTGATATCAGAAGCCATAAAAAAGGTATAACGATCCTTTGTTCTAGGGCCTAGCCACTCGATATGCTTGAACGAAGAAGTGACAAACTTCTCTCATCGGAAAGGTTACGTAAGCTACCGACCATATTTCCAGCCAATGTAGTTGGTATCGATTTTTCCGACTACCCCCTCTCTGCTAGTATGCTGGTAGTGGTACTGTAGTGCTACTGGTCTAGTAGCGGAGACCCGCGGTGTGACTCAATTCGGTTTGTTTTTTTTTTGCTAGAGCTGGCATTTAAATCCATCCAGTGTGAAAACAGGGCGAAACCGCAGATGAATTCTCGGTTTGTGTGGGATATAAAGTAGCACAAAGTTTGGGACGCTTGATAAATCGATTCAAACAAAAAGGTTGTTTGTATTTTTCTATTATAAGAAAGGTAGAGCAATCTCTGTAAGTTTTCAAAATTCATGTACGAATAGTGGACGTTCAGATATATGATAATCATTATTTTTCCAAGATAACGAACAAAATCCTAGGACAAATAGAAAATATCTATATAGAAAGTAAATAACACTAGTTTACAAATTTCCAAAAGTTGTGATATCCTCAACTTTTTTTTATCATTTCCGTAGTAAAATGGCCCGCTGAAAACGAAAATGCGATTGAAAAAATTCTGTATGGAACAGATTTTGAGATATTGCGAAAAAATCCGCTTTTGTATTTTAAAAAATAGGCCCTTCACTTCATCACAAATATCTACAGTTGTACTCTACCGATTTTAATGATTTTAATATCATTTGATCGACAATTGCAAGACCTATCAATTAATCCTAGAAAATTTTTTGATCACTATTACAATTAGATCTCTATTCAGTAATTAATTAAAAAATAATTGCTATTTCTTGCAAAATTTTGGAATATTTTTTTTTATTTGACGGTAAATTACTCAAAGAAGAACGATTTATTAAATATTTTTCGTTCGTGGGTATTGAAATATGATCAATTACGAAAATAATGAGCAGTTGCTCATTGGAATCTAAATAAAAATATAGAAATAATGAGTATTTTTGTAAAACATAGAAAAAGTCAGTTTTTCAGAGATTTGCCTTTCTCATATAGAAAGGTTATGCAATCGGTCGGAATTTTGACTTTTCAACCGAGACCCGCAGGGCCGAATATCTTTTACCATTCGACTCAGTTCGTCGAGAACTTAAAATGACTGTATGTGTGTGTATGTCTGTATGTATGTATGTATGTATATGTGCATGTGTCAAACAATCTCACCGATTTTTTCAGAGATGGTTGGACTGATTTGTACAAACTTAGTCTCAAATGAAAGGTACTACCTTTCCATCGGTCGTTATTGATTTTTTTATTGATCCGATTTCCAGTTCCGGAGTTACAGATTGAAGAGTACGATCACACTGCAAATTTATATATACACTGGTACCACCATGATGTCCAAATGATGCAATACATATTAAAATGTGTACAACATTACTTGTATTTGCCAGTCCAGATCGTTGATGACCCATCGGAGTCGTAACCGGAAGTCGAATAGAAATAAAATTTAATAAAAGTTTTAAGTGACGTAACGCCTAAGTTTGGTCATATCGGTCCAGTCATCACTGAGAAATGGATGTACCTGTTATTCTGAATTTGGATTCTTCCGCCGGGGCTTCCGGAACCGTCGATGGTGGCCAATGTGGCCAACGCGACTTTGAATGATTGTAAGTGACCTAGAGCTACAAATCCAAGCAGTTGTGGTCACATTTTGGAAAAAAATTCACCTTTTTACATTCATCGCCGTATACGTTGAAATCGGGATTTGCTGCGTGTTCGTGCTTATCACCGTGTAATTCTGAAACCGGAAGTCGGATCACTTAGAAATTCAACAGCAGCCAATGGGAATGTTGTACCTTTCATTTGAGACCAAGTTTGTAAAAATCGGCAAAGAATTCGCTGAGAAATAGGTATGACATTAACATAGGGACTTGGTAAGTTCCCCGGGGCATTAAGAACAATAATAAGTGGCCAATGTGGTTAAAACGACTTTGGTGGGTCATCAATGATCTAGACACGCAAATCCTAGCTATGTTGCACACATTTTAATATGTATTGCATCATTTGGACATCATGGTGGTACCAGTGTATATATAAATTTGCAGTGTGATCGTACTCTTGAATCTGTAACTCCGGAACCGGAAATAGGATCAATAAAAAAATCAATAACGACCGATGGAAAGGTAGTACCTTTCATTTGAGACTAAGTTTGTACAAATCGGTCCAGCCATCTCTGAGAAAAGTCGGTGAGATTGTTTGACACATGCACATATGCATACATACATACATACACACTTACACACACATACAGTCATTTTACGATCTCGACGAACTGAGTCGAATGGTAAAAGATATTCGGCCCTGCGGGCCTCGGTTGAAAAGTCAAAATTCCGACCGATTGCATAACCTTTCTAAATGAGAAAGGCAAAACTCTGAAAAACTGACTTTTTCTATGTTTTACAAAAATACTCATAACTTCTATATTTTTATTTAGATTCCAATGAACAACCGCTCATTATTTTCGTAATTGATCATATTTCAATACCCACGAACAAAAAATATTTAATAAATCGTTTTTCTTTGAGTAATTTACCGTCAAATAAAAAAAATCCAATATTTCGCAAGAAACAGCAATTATTTTTAATTATATATTGAATAGAGATCTAATTGTAATAGTGATCAAAAAATGTTCTAGGAATAATTGATAGGTCTTGCAATTGTCGATCAAATGATATTAAAATCATTAAAATCGGTAGAGTACAACTGTAGATATTTGTGATGAAGTGAAGTGCCAATTTTTTAAAATACAAAAACGGATTTTTTCGTAATATCTCAAAATCTGTTCCATACAGAATTTTTTCAATCGCATTTTCGTTTTCAGCGGGCCATTTTACTACGGAAATAATAAAAATATTGTGCGGATACAACTCACTGTAAACTAGTGTAATTAGCGCAATTAATTAGTTGGCAAGAAATTTTGGTTATCGATTGTAGAAAAATACCAAAACTTCGATAATTTTTGTATTTTTTTTAATTAAAAAAATTAGTGTTGCTGATTGTACAATATATATATATATATATATATATATATATATATATATATATATATATATATATATATATATATATATATATATATATATATATATATATATATATATATATATATATATATATATATATATATATATATATATATATATATATATATATATATATATATATATATATATATATATATATATATATATATATATATATATATATATATATATATATATATATATATATATATATACTATAGAAAACCTGTAGGTGTATACTGTATGTACGTTAATTTTGCTTGAAATTAGTAATTTCTTTCTAAGCTAGCGCATGTCGATAGGTACACAGTAGACGGAAGCATAATCGTTTTGTCGGGTGCGTATTTACGAATATTGTGCATGGTTCAGTGGCGTAGCCAGAAATTTGGTTTGGTGTTTAATAGTACAGAAACAAAATTAGTCTAACAGATGCCTTTTATAATTTCTTTTATAATATGTCGATTAAGTCAAAGTGGAAAAATAGAAAGAGCACTTTTAATGCGGAAGAATAAATGTTCGAAAGCTTTTTTAACGATCAAGATCACATAATTTCAACAGCATCAACTTTGGAGTTTTAAGCTTTCCAACATAAAAAAGCGCATCTTTTGATGTAATAATTTTGGTGACTAAATCTTCTACAAATAATTAGGTATATCGAATTAACTCTTTAAAAATAGTAAGAGCCGTCAGAAAAATAGGAACCCAGTTCTTTTCAATATTTTTTTATTGCTGGCTTCTTGACTTCTACTACATTGAATAAAATGTGAATTATATTGTTTATAGACAACAGATGCCCGCTTCATTAAATAAAGTTGTTTGAAAAAGCATTTTCGAAAACTTTACTGAAGACATTAAAGTGTTTTAATAATTAATTTTAGGAGGATTGACCACCAAAATTACTTTATTAGATGAGATGCTGCTTTACATTGTAATATTCTTCAAGGATACTAATCATCCAAAGTTGACAGTTTCGAAATAATGTGATCGTGACCTTAAAAATGTCCTGGAGAATTAATTTTACTTTTCTTTAATATTAAAGTTCAGAACACCAGAACGAGATTTCGCATCCGATTTTTTTTCAATTCAATCATTCAATTCAACACTCAAATATACATCATTATTTGCCACTAACTTGAAAAATTATCTAAAATTTTATTATTTCCAATCCTATTTATAATTGATAATACAAAAAAATAAAATGAAATGCACATAAACTTCGATCCTGACCTCAAAGACAAACGGAAAACGTAATTTTTCCTCATTTTCTTTCTACTTTCTAAAATATTATTGTCGTTGCTCATCACACTGAATTTTTGTCTCAATTCTACGCATTCTCAAAAATACACTTTAATCAAATATTGAACTGTACGAATATTTTTGGCGAGCAAGTTTATGTTTATGAACATCAAACTGCGCTTCCCATTCGAAGCATTTTACCAAATCTATATTTTGGAGCATCTCTTCAAAAAAGGGCTCATCATTCGTTATCGAGCACTCAGTCGAGATAGAAGTCTTTTGTCATCGGTCCGTACACTCTATAGCGACAAATAGTGTTAATCCGCGTTCAAGGTTATTTGCACACTCTACGCCGAGTTGAGGTTTCAATATTTTTTCCCTTCTTTTGTGTTTCTGTTTCTGAGTACCGTTAGCCGGTCAGTGAAGTGAAGCAGTGTTCTTCTAGTAAGCCGTCTGGATACCGTTACCTACACAAGCTGAGTATTAGTTTTCGTTTCCCCTTCTTGGTTGTCTTAATAACGTGCACTGGGCAATAGGCCCGTGCAAAAATGACTTCCCCTGACGGCGGTTCATCTCAAGGTGAGATGGACGTCGAAATAAAATCGGCTCCCCGGCTCAAGGTATATCAGAGCTCGGCCACCGGGCCATTTGTGATCTTCTTTCGGAACAAAGAAAAAAAGTGTTTGAATCTGTTGCAGATTTCTCGAGTTCTGACGGATCGGTATTCGGCCGTGACAGAAATATCGAAAATTCGCCCTGATAAGCTTCGGGTGGTGGTTAACAGTTCAACTCAGGCAAACGATATTGCTGGCTACGAGCCCTTTACGACGGAGTACAGGGTGTATATTCCAACTAGCAGGGTTGAAGTCAGTGGGGTCGTTTCCGATTCGAGTCTGAATTGCGAGGACCTGCTAAAATATGGGACTGGCTGTTTCAAAGACCCCATGCTTAAGTCAGTGAAGATACTGGAATGCAAACGTTTGCATTCAGCATCAGTCGCAGCTGACGGCAAGAAAATATACGTCAACTCAGACTCTTATCGGGTGACCTTCGCTGGCTCTGCCCTACCCAACTACCTTCTCTTTGACAAGGTTCGTCTACCTGTTCGCCTCTTTGTGCCGCGGATTATGAACTGTACTAATTGCAAACAATTGGGACACACAGCCTCCCATTGTAGCAATAAAGCCCGCTGAGGGAAATGCGTGGGAATCATGCGGATGATTCCTGTGGTAAAGCTGTCGAAAAGTGTCTCTACTGTGGGGGAAACCCACATGATCTCCCTTCATGTCCCGCGTACAAACAGCGCGAGGAAAATCTTAAGCGTTCCCTTCAGGGACGCTCTAAGCGATCTTTTGCAGAAATGCTTAAGATAGCTACGCCACCTGTCTCTGCGAACATCTTTACCAACTTGTCTACTGACGAAGGCGACTGTGATGAACCCCAGGAGGGAACATCTTCTGCTGTGCCTAGAAGTAGTAGAAAAAGGAAGAACACATCCTCTTCCAAGCTTCGTCGTAAAGGCCAGAAGGTGTCTCTTCATGGTCCTCCTAAAATAACTACTCAATGAAGTACTGGTGCAAAACCGAAGCAAGTCGCTCCCGGTCTCAGTAACCTGAGCTCAGAAAAGGAGTTCCCAGCACTTCCAGGAACATCAAAAGCCCATATCTCAGCCAGAGAAAGAAAACAGCGCTGGCTTAATAAATTTCTCTGACATTGTGGACCGTATTCTTACAGCGTTAAACATTTCTGACCCCCTTAAAAGTATCTTGATAAGCTTTCTCCCCGCAGTAAAAACATCCTTTCAGCGATTGTATCCTTCGATGGCTAATTCATCGAACGAGGTCAAGGATTTAATCACTGTTCTACAGTGCAATTGCAGAAGCATTATCCCGAAAATCGATTCGTTTAAAATCTTACTAAATAATTTGAAATGCGATGCATTTGCCCTATGCGAGACATGGCTCACTTCAGAAATAACTCTACACTTCCACGATTTTAATATTATTCGCTTGGATCGAGAAGACTCTTACGGAGGAGTACTTTTGGGGATCAAAAAGTGCTATTCTTTCAATCGGATCGACCTCCCCTCGACACCAGGCATTGAAGTTGTCGCTTGCCAAACCAGAATAAAAGGCAAAGACCTTTGTATTGCTTCCACCTACATCCCCCCTAGAGCCTTAGTTAGCCACCGACGGCTTTGCGATATTGCGGAACTCCTCCCTGCACCGAGGCTAGTTTTAGGTGACTTCAACTCCCAAGGCACGGCATGGGGTTGCCTTCATGACGATAATCGGTCTACCCTACTCCATGAGCTTTGCGACAACTTTAATATGACCATTTTGAATACGGGTGAAATGACACGGATTCCTGCCCCTCCAGCGCGAACGAGCGCCTTAGATCTGTCCCTCTGCTCGACATCGCTGCGGTTAGATTGCATGTGGAAGGTAGTCTCTGATCCCCACGGCAGCGACCATCTGCCAATCGTAATTACTATTGCTAACGGTTCAGGGCCACCGAGTACAATCAATGTTTCGTATGACCTCACACAAAATATTGATTGGAAGAGCTACGCGTCCGCGATATCCGACAAAATCGAGTGCACTCAAGAGCTTCCTCCGGAGGAAGAGTACGGGTTCCTGGCTGGCTTGATTCTCGATACCGCGATTCAAGCTCAGACTAAACGCGTACCAGACGCGAATTTACGCGGGCGTCCTCCCAATCCATGGTGGGACAAAGAGTGCTCAGACGTGTACGCGGAGAAGGCCGCTGCGTATAAGACCTTCCGGGGCGACAGGCTGCCAGCTAGCTACAGACAGTACGCGATGGCGGAAACGCGCATGAAGAGTTTGATAAAAGCCAAAAAACGTAGCTACTGGCGCCGGTTCGTCGATGGACTAACGAGAGAAACAACGATGAGCACTCTTTGGAGTACGGCCCGGCGCTTACGAAACCGAAACAGTACTAATGAGAGCGTGGAATATTCAAACCGTTGGATATTCGATTTTGCCAAGAAAGTTTGTCCGGATTCCGCCCCGGCACAGAAGATCTACCGCGCTGCGTCCCCTCACAATAACGCGAACGAAACACCGTTTTCGATGGTGGAGTTCTCACTTGCTCTCTTATCATGTAAAAATAAAGCCCCAGGGCCAGACAGAATCAAATTTAACTTGTTAAATAATCTGCCAGACTCTGCCAAGAGACGCTTGTTGAATTTATTTAATAAGTTTCTTGAGGGTAATATTGTCCTTCATGACTGGAGGCAAGTGAAGGTCATCGCCATTCAAAAACCAGGAAAACCAGCCTCCGACCACAACTCGTATCGACCGATTGCAATGCTGTCCTGTATTAGGAAGTTGTTCGAGAAAATGATCTTGTTTCGCCTCGACAATTGGGTTGAAGCAAATGGCTTACTGTCAGATACACAATTTGGCTTTCGCAAAGGCAAAGGGACGAACGATTGCCTTGCGTTGCTTTCTACAGAAATTCAAATGGCCTATGCTAACAAAGAGCAGATGGCATCAGTCTTCTTGGATATTAAGGGGGCTTTTGATTCAGTTTCTATCAATATTCTGTCAGAGAAGCTGCACCAGCATGGTCTTTCACCAATTTTAAATAACTTTTTGCTAAACCTGTTGTCTGAAAAGCATATGCACTTTTCGCATGGCGATTTAACAACATTGCGATTTAGCTACATGGGTCTTCCCCAGGGCTCATGTCTAAGTCCACTACTCTACAATTTTTACGTGAATGACATTGACGATTGTCTTGCCAATTCATGCACGCTAAGGCAACTTGCAGACGACGGGTGGTCTCTGTTACAGGGCCCAAGGGCCATTACAAGATACCTTGGACAATTTGTCTGCTTGGGCTCTTCAGCTGGGTATTGAGTTCTCCACGGAGAAAACTGAGTTGGTTGTTTTTTCTAGGAAGCGTGAGCCGGCGCAACTCCAGCTTCTATTAATGGGTGCAACGATCAATCAGGTTTTCACATTTAAGTATCCCCGAGTATCTGGTTCGACTCTAAAGGTACCTGGGGATGTCACATTAGGTATCTGAAACAGAAATGCCAACAAAGGATCAATTTTCTCCGAACAATAACTGGAACATGGTGGGGTGCTCACCCAGGAGACCTGATCAGGTTATACCAAACAACGATATTGTCGGTGATGGAGTACGGGTGTTTCTGTTTCCGCTCCGCTGCGAACATACACTTCATCAAACTGGAGAGAATCCAGTATCGTTGCTTGCGCATTGCCTTGGGTTGCATGCACTCGACCCATACGATGAGTCTCGAAGTGCTGGCGGGCGTTCTTCCGCTAAAAAATCGATTTTGGGAACTCTCATATCGATTGCTCATCCGATGCGACATTCTGAACCCGTTGGTGATTCAAAATTTCGTACGGATCGCCGAGCTTAATTCTCAAACCCGTTTTATGTCCTTGTACTTTGACTACATGGCACAGAGCATCAATCCTTCTTCGTACAATCCCAACCGTGTCCGTTTCCTAGATACTTCTGATTATACTGTATTCTTCGACACATCCATGAAGGAAGAGATTCGTGGAATCCCGGACCATATACGCCCGCAGGTGATCCCCAATATATTTTATAATAAATTCCGAGAAGTCGACTGCGACAAAATGTTCTACACTGACGGATCAAACCTCGATGGGTCCACTGGCTTTGGTATCTTCAGTAATACTATCACCGCTTCATTCAAGCTCAATGATCCTGCTTCAGTTTACGTCGCAGAGTTAGCTGCAATTCAGTATACCCTTGGGATCATCGACACTCTGCCCACAGATCACTACTTCATCATTTCGGACAGCCTCAGCTCTATCGAGGCTCTTCGTGCGGTGAAGCCTAAAAAGCAATTCCCGTATTTTCTGGGGAAGATACCTTTGTTTGGGTCCCCTCTCATTGCTCTATCCCGGGCAATGAAAAGGCCGACTCATTAGCAAAGGTGGGCGCATTAAATGGTGACATATACGAAAGACCAATCTGCTTCAACGAATTTTTTAGTATTTGTCGTCAGAGGACGTTCAACAGTTGGAAAACCTCGTGGAGCAATGGGGAACTTGGACGATGGCTACATTCGATTATCCCAAAGCTATCAACGAAGCCTTGGTTCAGGGGGATGGATGTGGGTCGGGATTTTATTCGTGTAATGTCCCGACTTATGTCCAATCACTACACCATGGATGCGCATTTGCGGCGTATTGGGCTTGCGGAAAGTAGTCTGTGCGCTTGTGACGAGGGCTATCACGACATCGAGCACGTTGTCTGGGTATGCGCCGGGTATTGTGACGCCAGGTCTCAGTTAAAGGATTCCCTTCGGGCCCGAGGTAGACCACCCAATGTCCCAGTCCGAGATATGCTAGCAAATCGTGATTTCCCCTATATGTCCCTTATTTATACTTTCATAAAAACGATAAATATCCCAATTTAGCCCCTCTCTTTTTATTTCTCGTTTTTAGAGTTTCCTCCTGCCTTGTGGAACCGATCAGCTCCAGAGTGCCACTATGTAACCGCCGTCGCCCTTACCACTACGCCTGCATAGAAGGAAACTGAAGCGAGAGCGACCCGAGGTCCGATGACTTTTGAAGGATTCCCCGCGGGTCCGAAGAATACCATCAGCCAATCCGGTACTCGACGACTTACTAGACTAAGGCGCAAATTTGTTTCGCTGATTCCCCTCCCCCCCCCCCTCGAACGAAAGTTTCAAGTTTTGCTCTTCTTTCCCTGTCACCATACGCTTTCTCTCCCCTGTCCTTGATACAACTGCTGCTACACTGATGCGGAAATAAGCCACCCTCTGAATATCTTGACCAAGTATGAGTTTTCGTTAAAAAAAAGCAAATTAGTATTCTGTATTCCTAGTTTTAAGATAGCTATAATTTTTACTCTTTTTTGAAACTCTTGTCCTCCATCTTGTAAATAGAATTGTATCCCTAGTTTTAAGATATCTGTGAAATTTCTCATAAATATTTGTTCCCCTTTTGTGTACTAAACTATATTGTTAGTTTTAAGATAACTGTAAAATATCTCGTAAAATACTATTACTCCCCCTCTTGTATATCAAACTGAATCCCTTGTTTTAAAATTTTTCATAAAAAAATCTTTTGGCCCTCTCTTGTATCTTGAATCTTATTTCTAGTCTTAAGATAGCTGTAAACTTTCTTTTCTTTTGTAAAAAAAATATTTCAACATTGTAACCTCCTAGTTTTAAGATATCCAAAATGTAAAAACAAAAGGATTTGGCACCGCCAAGCTAACGCATTTGTGCCTATCAAATAAACGAAATGAATAATAAAAACTATAGAACTTCGGCTAAAAGATCAGCTACAAGATATAATTTCCATAATTTTCCAAAATTGTCTATGATGGTTAAAACAATACGTTCTCAATGTAATCATCAGACAATATATTTCCAAAATTATTATTGTGCAATATTTAATTAGATGAGTCAGCATCAATTAATTTGCTTTTTTTAAATCCAACTAATTTAGGATTGGTGGTACGCGAAGCTGTTTTCCCGTAGTTGGTTATTTTTAGAATCTAGTATCAATTGGATACTTGAATTTACGAACTTACTGAAGTTTTATACACTTTGGTTTTTTACGCGGGGGATGCAGGCCGCGTTAATGAAAACCGCGTAAATTTCAAAAACCACTTAAATGAAAACCGCGTAAATTCAAAAATCCACGTAAAAATATCGCGCAAAAAACCGTGTTAAAGCAAACCGAGTAAAAAATCCTGAGCGCACAGACTTTTTTTTAAACTCGTCAGTCGTTTTCAGATGCGAATGAAACTCAAAACCGGATAAATTCTGAAACCCGATTGACACCGTGCAGAATCTAAAGATGAATAAGTGCTTGTCATAAAATAGCACAACAGCGACCAATACCTGAACCACAATCTGTTACCTAATTGACAACCGTAAAAGCATCACCCAGATCCCCAAAATCAACTGTAGGCGAAGAAGTCAATAAGGAGGTGTGCAAGAAGCAGGGATGAATATTAGATCGCGAGGACCAGCACAACTATAAAAATGATGACCTTAAAGTGAAAGACAGGAGAGAATTAAATCACCACCCTGACGCAGTATGCGAGCAGACAAATGTTTCCCCGCCGTGAAAGAATGTCTCCGTGCGCAATAAAAAGTTGCGTGTACAAGATTCAACGAGTAGTCAATAATATTTGTTATAATTTTTATATTTTACGCATTGTAAACATATCAGAGATCCACGGCTCCGTTAAGCTACCGATATAAGCCTTGTCAAAAAAACGATTTAAGAAAAATACTAGAAAACTATATTGTGGTTTTGTTTTTGAAGTATTTCATTTCGGATTTCAAATATCTTTAAAGTACTTTTCAATCTATAAGGTTCATCATCCAAACATGAAACATTGTTTGATGACACGTGATATGAATCGTCGATGCGGGAATCAATTAAGATAAAAATATATAGCAAAACGCTAATACCGAATTGCAACGACACTAAATAGAGGAACAGACGTTAAATTCATTCATCTGTTTTCAAAAGAAAAGATTCTACCGGAATAGTAGCTGACTATTTTTGGTTTTCATGAATCCATTTTACGAAACTCAAACTTTTCGTATTTTTTTGGTTTGTCGAGTAACCACAAGTACTACTACTACAGCTTTATAAATCTTTTTGAATTTCCTGTATTAGACAATTTTATCAAGAGTAGCTTAACGATCATTGTCATAATAGGGAAAACGAAAACGATACACTAGTGTCATAAATCACAACTATGAATTTATCGTTTTGTATTCCACATCGCTTTCCTCAAATTTTTATATCGTGTGAACCATTGTTACATATACTTTCATAAAATTTTCAATAAGAGGTGCGGCAATTTGATGCCAGCAAAATCAAATCAATTCCAAAAAAATACTAGACGATTCAAATAACTGAAACAAAATGTGTTACAAAAGGTGAAAATAAAAATCGAAATTAATTATATACCTATAATAGTAAAAGGTTCGTTGAACTTCAATAAACAAAACCCCATTTTATACTAGATATAAAAGTTGAGACAACACAGCCTTAAAGCTATTTTTCTACTAACATTATTTCCCCATAATACTCCTCCGCTGATTCTCTGATGGAATGATGAAGCATTCACACATGTCTACGCTCTATCAAACATCAGTAGCAGTCAGCGATGCCCATAAGCTGATTATATTGACACGATATTTTTTTCGGCTGAACACTGTAATCACATAAAAAATGAATTACACAACTGCGCTGGAAAAACCAAGCTGATTCAATGGCGGGCGAATAACAAGACTGATGATCCTTGGCCATGAATTTTTAATATTATTCACTATAACGAGCCTTATTTATATCGTCTGATTTGCATACGAAATTGTTGATTGGAGTATGGAGAAACCGTCATCAAATACGTTTTGTTTAGCGATTTTTTTTATTATACTTGCTGATTGCTTAAAATTATTAAAGAAGTTTATGATATTGCTAAAGGGTAGAATTTCCAAATCAAATTTTTTATTGACCTTAAATGTGTTTTTGTTTTTTTAAATTGATTAGCCAAACAATTGGAAATACGCGAGAAAGTCTAAAAGTTCAAATTTTCAATTCCGCCACAAAGCCTCTTATATATAGGTACTACAAGCTAAAGCTGACATAACCCCCAAAAATTTCAGTCTATTCACTTAATTGTTAGTATTAAACCTCTAGAATAGTCTCCCGCAATCTCGGTGGCCACGCTGAACTTCTTTTGTTTTAAATAGCTATGCATTCCCAGCGCGTATTTACTGAAACACATGCAGATTGCAATCTATCGGCAAGAATTTTCGAAAAACTGACAGCGATAAAAATAAAATGTAAACAATACACTGCTTCTACTCAAATTTTCAAGAGAAAATACCCAATGGGTTATTGTCTACAGCGTTTTTTCCGTGATGCAATTTGATGTGGGACACCAATTAATAGGGGTTTTCTCGAAACCGCGTATTTCAAATTGACGAACACGATAACTCAAAAAATAATCAACGAATTGACTTGATTTGTTTTATGAAAATGCAAAATAACATAATAACCTGTCGAAATTTTCTTCCTTTTATTTGGAAGAAATGTGAGCCAATTTTACAGTACAATACGGGAGTTTTTGGTTTTCATGAATCCATTTTACGAAACTCAAACTTTTCCTATTTTTTTTGGTTTATCGAGTAACCACAAGTACTACTACTACAGCTTTACGAATCTTTTGAATTTCCTGTAGGATTAGACAATTTTAACAAGAGTAATAGTGTTCGCCACGGCGCTCCTCGACGTGGAAATGGTTGGACGTCTACTCTTAAGACGCTCGTAAGTGTTGCTCTGCGGGACTGAATTTTTTTTCCGTACACAATGAATGCATAAATAAATCTTAACATTTCACAAAAGATTCATTGTTGCCTTGCCTTTAAAATCGTAAAACGAAATAACTCACTATTTGAGCACTTTACACCCAGGGCCGATGAGAGGGGGGGGGGGGGTCAGCCTGTGCATTTGCCCTGGGGCCCGGTTTCTCTTTGGGGGCCCGTATTTTTATCTGCTAGTAAAACTGAATGGACGGAAGATGTGCGAAAAATTCTGGAATTCATAAACAGAGCAATACAAAAAGTAATTGTAATTTCTTTGTATCCATTCAGCTTAATAAATTGTTATGTGATGAAAGCAGGGAAAAGTTTTAAATACAATTAAATTTAATAACTTGAAAATTTGAAATTTATTCGAGTTTTGACATTTATTCAAATAAACTTTCTTAGGGGAGATGTCTATTTTATGTACAAAGTAAAAAAATGAAGTTAGCATTGCTTGATTCAAGGGAATACACTAGAAAATATTCAGAAGCCAATTGAAATATTTTCGAAGAAAGCAATGAAGCGCTAAACAGGAATCCGTCCTCTTCTGCGCTCGCTTTTTTACTGGTGGTACCGATTGTTGGCTTAGAGACACTGAGCGCGATTATTATCCAGTAAATATTTGTTTCTGTCAGATCCGTATATATTGGTTTTGTAGCTGTTTACGGTTTGGCATGAGATAGTAGGCAGAGTTGTCTTAGCTGGTTCTGTACATGTACATTTTCCGTGGCGCAGTGCTTCTTGCAGAATTTGCACATAAGAATCTGCTCTGGGTGTATGAGCAGTGTTGTCTGATTATACGTCCCCTTTTCGGTTGATTTGCATAAAATGGTTACGTATGAAGGAATTTGTTTGTTCGTAGGAATTCTCATCACACGAACAACGTTAGGGATACCTAAGAAACTATTCCTCATTCACCGTATTTTGACAAAAAAATTAAATCGCTATGTGGGTGCGCACATGTAAGCGCATCTCTCTAGAGCCGTTGCACTTTTAGCAAATTTTTCACTTTTCGAGTTGCAGTCTTATAGAACATTTCCAAAAATGAATAGAAACACATTCGTCTACAGTGGAACTAGTTTTCGTCCTGTATCTGTAGCGGAAAAATTTTCAGCTTCTACGCTGGACGAGATGAGAAGGTAGACTGTCTTTGATTAACAGATAGTTAAAATGTGTATTTTTGTTATTTTGAATTTTATAGCACGTTAAAGTAATTTGCTCCTGAAAATGCATTTTGTTGAGAATCAACGGTGATAATGGGCCTCGCAAAAGATGCTTGTGATATGTTAGGAACCCAATTGTTATGTGCGCAATAAATAAATCAAATCAGTATAATTCACCCCTCAGCACCAGCAATCGGTTGCCTGATGTACTCGTGTTCCAAAAATAAAAATCTTTTGAAAAGTTACTATTAGATTGCTTACAGCAAAAGCTGAAAACTGTTCCACCGCTAGCAGCATTTAAATCTACCCGTGTGTCGCTTTAATGGTCATGTTATAGGCCTTCTGAAAAACCTATTGTTGTTAATGGAGAAACGCGAATAATTTCTGAAAAGGTCATAACAAAATAAAAGAATTGTGTTGTTAAAACAAAATTTAAAAAATCTGTATTGTATTTTTGACTGCCAATAGCATGAATTATAAAAATATGTCAAAAGTTGTTATTAAGAAAACTTTTTTATTGAAAGCTTCTCCATGATCCAAATACACTGAAAAAGTTTCTTTTACGTCTTTAAAACGATGAACATTAGATTTTTGACATTTTGTAATGGGGTAATGCGAATAACTTTTAAAAAGGGCATAATCACACGAATAAACTGTTTTTGCTGGAACAAAATTCCAAATACCTCGAAAACTATCGCATTTTAGAAGATTTTTGTTAAATGCATTTTGATTTAAAATGATACTTAGAATTATATTCTGTAATCAAATTATAGTTTTGTATGTCAATTAGTATGAAATTTGAAAACCTGTTCTAATCCACCTACTTGTGCAATTGTGCCTTTCTCATTTGTCCAAACTACGATTCCATGGCTGGTTATGTTCAATACAATGATGGAAATGTATATTACATATTCAGTACGATTTGCACATACATACAATGGATCGACAGTCAAGATCTTGAGATACTATGAGTCGACACTGAAGCATCGCTTGAAACCAGCGGCGGATTAAGGAGAAAGATCCGGAGGGTCCGGACATTGCAGAAAATTTTCAACTTGTTACGAAATTTTAAACTAGTCTTAATTTTAAAGTAGCAACTCCTCATTGCATACTCCTACCTAAGCTAAGTCAAAAAAAAATTTTGGCCGGGTTTAGCTTGACGATTTTTAGAATGATTGCATAACCTTTCTATATGAGAAAGGCAAAAATGTGCTAAAGTCAAAAAAGTCCATTTTTGTCAATTTTTTAATTTAATATTTCATCAAATCTCAACGTTTCATGCATTTTAAAGTCATTTGGCATCAGAAATGCAAATTCGATTGGAAAATTTTCCCTTACTGAATTTTTCATTTTAGTTTATATGGGAATTTGCTGTGTAGTCGCACTCTTCAACCCGTAACTCCGGAACCGGAAGTCCAATCAATAAAAAAAATCAATAGCAACCGATGGGAAGGTTGTACCTTTCATTTGAAACTTAGTTTGTGCAAATTGGTTCAGCCATCTCTGAGAAACAGAGGTGACATTTTTTTCCAAATACACACATACACACACAGACATTTTCCGATCTCGACGAACTGAGTCGAACGGCACATGACCCTCGGCCCTCCGGGCCGGGATTAGCTTGACGATTTTTAGAGTGATTGCATAACCTATCTATATCAGAAAGGCAAAACATGTATAAAGTTATTGTTAGAAAAACTTTTTAGCGATAAGTTCTCCATCATACAATAACATTCAAAATATTTCTTTTCTCTTTAAGTTTTTGTATGTATGTATGTGGGTAGCCACCATCCTAGCTTGAGTCTTGCTCTGCATGCGGCTGCACTTAACAGTATGCTCAAATTTCGTTACCATTCTGAATGCAGCATACCGCTGTACAAAGGGCTAAAAGGGGGTGGCAGACCCGTAGGCAATCGCACCTACTCAGTATCCGCGGGAATCAAAGTGTCTCCTTCCAACAATATGATCTAACAGATTGAATAACGAATTTTGCGATACATGTCATGCTTTCCACGGGATGGTTTGTTTAAAGAAGAGCGCGTCAAATTATTTACAACTGTTGGAGAGAAATTTATCTGTCGCGAACGACGAACACTTTTCCTCCTTGACTCCGATTGGCTTCCACTTCATTGTCCAGTTGCAACTTCAATGATGCCCTGATGCACCCTCCCCACCCCATAAATCATTTGCATATAATATAGTATAATATAATATAATATAATATAATATAATATAATATAATATAATATAATATAATATAATATAATATAATATAATATAATATAATATAATATAATATAATATAATATAATATAATATAATATAATATAATATAATATAATATAATATAATATAATATAATATAATATAATATAATATAATATAAGTGAATATAATGAATGAGGGTGATAAAATGTATTGACAAATTCAATAAATATATTGCAAATAACTTATTTAGTAAGAATGTTATCACAGGGAACACACGTTTATCTCGAGCGTTAAGTTGTTAATTAACGGTCCATTAAAAGTTAATTGGAATACAGGTACGACACTGAATTTTAAGGAATGACAGCTAACCTACATATAGGCTTCAGATGGCCAACATATTTATACTTCTAGTTTGGATGTACTGAATTTTTACTAAAGTGTTATAAGCTTTGTTTGAGTATGAATGTCTGTTCTCTGTGATATAATGAATATTTAGTATCATAGTGACTATGTAGATGCTAGTATATTTAATAAATATAGATTGATTGTGAAGAAATGAATATAATGTATTATGAGTAAAAATTAAGTAATGAATTGTGTGAGATATAATAGACATAGCTTGCTTGCAGATTGTGACGGAAACAAAAAAAATATGGATATAAAAAACTAAATATAATACAAGGAATTTCATTTAACTCACTTCACAATACGTTTCATCAATTTTTCACCAATCCAAGAATGTACAACTTATGTAACCTTTGTCCCACACAACCACAGCGCTTCGGAACATTCTACACTCTGCTGTTCTGAAAGTGCGTTAGCTGTAGACGAAAACCATGATAAAAGTTCCTGATATTTTTCACTGCCGGATACTGTGGTGTACTACCTTCTATTGCAGCAGCAGCACCATCATGACATCGGGCAATCCTCACACAACAACTTTGTCAAGCATGACCTACTGACCACTGCCGTCTAATCACCTGTCAACCATAAGCAGTGGCGTCAAGTAGCAATACATTTAAATAGATCGATAATGAGTACGCAACTACACTCTATGATTATTATGATGAATATGGTCTGATTTGATGTCAATGATGGCTGCCCAAGTTATGCCGCTGCAGGAACTGACTCAACATGCTTTTGCATTGCCAGATTATGAATTCCGATTGTATAAACCATATATACGTAACGATAATTTTGTAATATACGTAACGAGACGAAGCTGGCACCTCACCACAAAACTGAGATGATTTTGATAAGCAACCGAAAGGCAGTGCAGCAGGCGAGAATTTCGGTCGGAAAGTGTATCATCAACTCAAAGCGGGAAGTTAGACAACTGAGAGTAATGATAGTCGATCGGCTACGCTTGCATGGAGGGGGGCGTAAAATTGATCTCGGCAATATCTCGGAAAACATATCGGCTCAACAGCACGTTTAGGCTACTCGAAGAAGGTAGCGAGTGTTGTAGGGAACGAGGCACGAGAGAAGTCCGTTAACAAACCCGAGCTGATACCTTGACCAAGTGGCAATATTAGTTAGATAACGCTGTAAACAGTGGATTGACCCATCGACTAATTCCGTGCCTGTCGGTTTGGGTGAACAGATCGCACGGAGAAGTGCCACAGTTCTTGTCGGGGCATGGCTTTTGCAAAAAGTATCTGAATGGGTTCGGCCACGAGATATCACCGTTCTGCATCGCGTGTGGTGATGTAGAGTAAACGTCTGAGCACATGATCTTCGAATGCCCGTGATTCGAGCACGAGCAAAACGAAATGAGAACCATTGTCGGTGAGAACGTTAACATGAACAATATTGTCCAGATCATGTCAGCGTTGCAACGAAGAGGGCGAGAGGAGCAACGACCAGCAACGTAGCAGTACACGGTTTCAAGTGCATGAATACAGCCTCCCCCCAAAGTAGTCATTTCAAATGGAATCCAGGGGATTGGACCAAAAAATTGAAAATTCGGTAGCGTACAATTGGACTTGACTAACTGGAAAACAAAAACATTTACCACGTGTTTTTTATGTTAACAAAATCAATTGCGAAATGGAATATAGTAGAGAAAAAAAGGAATAGTGATTGCATTCAAGGATGATGTAATTTGTCTAACTATTCGCCAATCTGTAAATAAAAACCGTGTTTAGAAATAAGTTACTAAAACTCGACACTATTTTGTCAGAAAGTAGAGTGATCTTAGCTTCCGATCCGATCGAGATGAAAAACTGACTGACTGATCCGGATTACTGGTATTGACCCTGAATTGATTCCATAATCACCAACTCGAGAGAGCGCTCAATGACGTTATTCGGCGATAGTTATTAATGTATTGCCATTTTCCTTGTTATGGAATGGATTTCCAGTAAGACGAAAAATACCACTAGCAAGAGAACTCATGAAGAAGCAAAGTCACCAACACGTCGATGTATCTTCTCAGAGGTGCCAAAGGGGATTCTTCGGGTCCCGGACGACGACGATTTAAGCCGAGAAGAAGCTCTGGAAATCTTCGTTTCCTCGGCATTGATAGCGGCCAGAGTTTACTCAGCAACTGGAATTATTTCGATTGCCAAATTTCCTTGCAAACGGACTACAGCTCATTTATATATGCTCAGGGCCGTTGAGAGCAGCGTCGGCCCCAAGGCTTGTATTACTGCCGGGCCCTTTTAAACCTTAGCCGTCTAGTTCAGTATGTGAGTCCGTGGTTTCTATTAGTCTCCGGTTGACTCATATTGCCACATCCACAGATAGCGACTGAATTTTACCGCTAACGAATCTATTTTTGTTGTATTCCTAAGAATTTTCCACGTTCAATAAGTTATATTTTATGAAATTTGATTGAAGAATAATAGAGATATATACACGAGAAAATGATGAAATTTAATATGAATGATAAAAGACCCTATAACACCAACTTCTCGTATTCGGACAAAGGTCAAAAAGGTTCCATTCGATTTCTGAGATTTTGTCACATTAGAAAAACTGCAAAATATGGATGATTTGCATCACGGAGCAGAAAAATTATTCAAAATAGGGGATTTTGGGGCCAAAATGACCCAGTACCCCACTTTCCCTAATTTTTCTACACAGAAAAAAATATTTTGTAATTTTAAGTTTATTTTCATGCACATATTTGGAGCATGAATATAAATGTAAAATTAAGTTCTACCACAAATACACACGACTTGTCGTGCTTTCTTCAACGAATTTTATTAGAATTTTACAAATGGATTGAAAATTACAGTTTCTTTAAACGGAAAACCAATGCACTTCAATGTATTTTTACTCGAAAACTGCTGTAAAATGAATGACATGTAATATGACACGAATGAAAGTGTAAAATTGTATGCTGTCAATTGTCAATTGATTGTAACGTAATTTTCAATCAAATTTTTGATTCAATCGTTGTATGTTTACATTCGTATTGATTTACATGTCGTTTGAATTTCATTATTTTTTGGTGTGTAGAAATAGGTATATTTCCATTCAAATATTAAGGTTATTTCCTTTCAAAAGAGGTATAAATTGTAATTTTCTGATTGCTACTTCAAACGTTGTAGCATTTAATATTTTTTTCCTCCATATTTTCCCATAGTACCAATTTCAAAAATTTCAAGCGAAGTGGGCGGGAGTCTAGAATTGTCCAAATGATGTGAAATTTGACATTTGTCACAATATGAGAGGGGGAGCCTCTGAAAATTAATTTTTTTTTGCGATGCCCTATTAGACATGTTCTATATTCGCATACTAAACATATTCTTTACGGCTTCATAGTTCTCTTGGAGCATAGTTCTATAGAGATCATTAAAGCAGTGTGCCAGAATAGAGCTAGTTCAGAAGCACCTCTTCTTTCGTTTGGCATGCCGACTGTTTAAATAGATGATTTAGTGCCTATAGAAATGGGAT
This sequence comes from Topomyia yanbarensis, assembly GCF_030247195.1. NCBI lineage: Eukaryota > Metazoa > Arthropoda > Insecta > Diptera > Culicidae > Topomyia > Topomyia yanbarensis. The sequence goes on along the minus strand of NC_080672.1, from coordinate 273,497,501 downwards.
TCGATCCGCAGTCGAAAACCGTCACCTCTCTGGCGTCGATAACGAAGAAGTAGAATACAACTTCTATACTTACTAACAAATATCCTCCTCCCGTGATACTTGTGGAGTGCACAGTAGTATATACGGCCTCTAGGAAAAGCAAGTATCGGACTAATATCCCTTTCCTTTTCTTTCGAGATCTACGTTCGAGCCTGACCAGCGCCGGTATTGACCAATAAACACTTTAGAATTTCCAGGAGTTGCACATTGAAAGATGTTTCGCTACTCCCAGGCATTAATTATCTACTGATTCCCTATGCAGCTTCGGCTAGTTAGCAATGGAAATGCTAACTTATAGCTTATCTATAGTTTTAAATTAGAGCTTTCAGAGCATTCTGCACCCCCGGAAGGATGATGAACGATCTGCAGGTGATACAATAGCTGGAATAATACTTCCAACCTCCGGAGGGATTTAGAATTTTTATTTTAACGGTGAGCATATACCGTCATCCATTTTAATCGCCGGTTAATTAAGGTCAGTCTACCTTCTCATCTCGCCAGAGTACAAACTAAAAATCGTTCCGCTATAGATACACGACAAAAACAACTGCAGACGAATTGTGTTGCTCTTGGTTTTTGGAAATGTCCTGTAAGACCAGCTACTCGGGAAGTGAAACAATTACGAAATGTACAGATTGTGCTCAATTTGGGAGAAGTTAACGCCCTGCAAATGCACCATATCAAACAATCAACACAGTCGTTTGTTTCGCGGAATAACGTGCAGAACACCAACGAAAGCTGCCACGTTAACATCATCTCCGCATGGCTCTAGAGAGATGTGCTTACACGAATTATCTCCACACGCCCCACGTGATTAACAAATGTATGTCAAGATACCGAGAAGTGGCTTTCATAAGAGCTGTACGCATTTTCCCGGGTGTCCCAACTTGTTCATACGTCACAATTTTATGCGGATCAACCGAAAATGGGACGTTTCATCAGACAATACTGGTTTTGCAACCATGGTAGATTTCTATGCGCGAATTCTACAAAAAGACACTGCATCACGGAAAACTTTGTGCAAAAGCAGCTAAGAAAAGCTCACCTACTGTAACCGTAAACAGCATACCTTTATCTTATGCCAAACCACAAACGGCTACAAAACCAATATCTACGGATCTGACAGGAATAAATATTCACTCAGCAACAATCACGCCTAGTGTCTCCAAGCCAACAACCGGCACCATCAGCAAAGGGGCGAACGTAGAAGAGGACGGATGCGTTTGTCCGTGCCCTCGCATTTCTGTTTGACGCTTTCTTCGAAAATACTTTGAATTGGCTTCTCAATATTTTGTAGTGTATTCCGTCGATTCAAGCAATAAAACTCGTTTTATAAACTTGTACACAACGTAGACATTTGTTTTTTTTTTTTATTCATTTCGTTTATTTGATAGGCACAAATGCGTTAGCTTGGCGGTGCCAAATTCTTTTGTTTTTACATTTTGGATATTTTAAAACTAGGAGGTTACAATGGTGAAACATTTTTTTTTTTTTTTAAGAAAAATTTTACAGCTATCTTAAGACTAGAAATAAGATTCTATATACAAGAGAGGGAGCAAAAGATTTTTTTTTATGAAAAATTTTAAAACAAGGAATTCAATAGTAATAGTTTTTTAGGAAATATTTACAGTTATCTTAAAACTAACAATATAGTTTGGTACACAAAAGGGGGAACAAATGTTTATGAGAAAATTCACCGGTGTTTTAAAACTAGGGATGCAATTCTATTTACAAGAGGGGGGACAATAGTTTTAACAAAGAGGTAAAATTACAACTATCTTAAAACTAGGAATACAGAATACAAATTTGAACTTTTTTAGCGGAGACTTATGCTTGGTCAAGATATTCAGAGTAGACATTTGTTTTAACAAATGTCAACTATCAAATAAAGTTTTCATTTTTTACGCTTTTATTATATAAAAATTTAATAAGGCGAATGATTACTTAGAAATTAATATTTCTATTTTTATTGCTCTTCTATAAAAACCGGACGTGTTTGCCTATCTTCCGGGTAAAAACGCGGGCCCCCTTATACGACCCGGGCCCCAGGGCAATTGGCCTGGCTGCCTCCCCCTCTCATCGGGCCTGTATATGCCACGTACATACGAACGAACCTTTCTCTTTTAAATTTCCATGCAAAAAAGGAAGTTGAAAATATGTAATGAGGCACTATTGAGAGATTTAAAAAGACATCGGATGGTACAATTGGGAAATTCGAGTATATTATGTTTTGTTTGTCGTACTCTGATTGAGGATGAGTATACGTTGCAGGTATGGTTGCGATCGGTCGTAACTGCTCTAACTAATCTGGAGTAGAGTGAATAGAGCGAAGACTTAATAAATAGAAATATATGAGGAGAACAACCAGAACAAATCAAGCGTTTTTCTCGACTTCTCAGGACCCCAGGACTGTTTGTGAAAACCAGGACATGTCCTGGGAACCCAGGGCCCTAATATGTAAAAATATGAAAACTTTCGTTCTGTGAACGAAAAAGGAATCTCTCCGATTAACGAATAAATTTACTAGTTGCACACAATATTTCGTTCAATGTATGAAAATGATGTTCGCGCTTTCTGATTTGTGCTATATGTATTTAATAAAAGTACGAAATATTTTCTCTCATTCACGAAAAACAGCTTCGTCATCGACGATAACATTCGTGCAACATACACGGCATTTTAACAGTTCATGAAAAGAGCAAAACCAACTACAATATACAAAATGTAGACAATGCACGTGAACATTTCCTTACAGAAAACGACGAAAGAATTTCTACCCTGTATGAAGATTTTCGTTCTATTTACAAATTGATTTTTTCAGTGTGATTTACCCTTCAATCTAAAGTGTCGCAATAATTACTGATGTCCCCTATGGAGCGCAACTGTCAAACAACTAACAGCAAATAGTTGAGCGAATGCTATCATTGACTCACTAATTTACACACGAAACGATTAGAAATCTCTCACAGGTTATTGAACAAACATGATATTTGTAGTGTAACCGAACAAACAAGTTAAAAACATTAATTGCGTCCACTGTTCATCTATCCGAAACGACGTTTTGTCGTAAAATATTTCAACATTTATGCACGTTCACCCACTACAAACAAGTAAAATCATCCATCACCACCGGTAAAGGATCAATAAACTCATTAAGGAAAAAAACTACACCGCAAGCACGCTTCCACATCCGAGCACGATCCGATCTGGCCAGCCAACAGAACACCTTTCGGGTAGTCCTAATTGAGGCAAAAAATAATCACTTAGACAAGCACCACCGCGCGCCGGCTAGCGACAATTTACCATGCTGAATACACCCCGGTGGCACGGTGATAGTTTCCTGAAACCTCCGTTTGTTGTTGTGGTGGCGTTGTTGTCAACAAATTATTAAGCTACATTCATACTGTTCCTACGTATGGCGCACATGCATTCAGAAATATGAAAATCTATTAAAAGGTTTTCAATGTTATTCGAATAAATTGCATTTGTTTCGACACAAAGACTGAGCTAAAAATTTAGGTGTAATAAAAAACTAGTAAAAATATCGATTGAAGAAGCAGTATGTGATAAGCCTACTCTAACGTTGCGGTGTGATAAGAATCTTCAGGGGTATAGAGTATTTTCCAAACTGAAGCTGTATTAGTGTGATTAACGATTTGTTTTGATCCACCTACTATAATTTTCTGATAGGTCGAGGAAAATAGTTGACCTTAATCAGCTGAATTATTTTTGTAATTGAACATGAAGGAGTATTTTATGTCCCCGGCTTTAGTTTAACAGGGGCACAGAGATTTTTAACAACATTACAAATAGGATATGGGATTTTATTCCAATATTTCAATTAGACACGAAATTCTACATAGGATATTGACACTACAATGTTATCTAACATCAGAAAAGCTTTTTCGCATAAGCAATCTAACCTAGCATCTTCAAGATAAGTAAAGATTAGGAAACTGAGTGTATGCGGATGTCCCCAAGGAGTTATTATTTGATTCATGCGATCTTGTCGAGGATGGTTCATAGAGGAAATGTAATGATCGTGCAACTAGTCACACATGATGGTGACCCGAAAATATTTAAAATACCACAACCACAAACGAGACATTTTTTGAAAAAAATTAAATCGCCAATTACAGAAATACTAATAACGCTGTTGATAGAACACGATCTAATGAAAAAGTAAGCTTATGCCAATAGTGACATTTGACAGTAGTTACAACAGCAGTCCACTGTTGTAATGAAATTGCGTATGTTTGCTGAGAACAGTGTTGGGAAATTATCAAAAAATCAAAAATCGGTAACGCATAAAATTACTACTGATTTTCTTACTCGATATTTATTATCAGCAAAATCACGGATGAGTTTAGCAATACAATGAAAATGTGAAATCCATTACGCCTTCTTCGATCTCATCATCGTGATAAGTTTTTCTTTCACACGTACTCATAGAATCATCTAAAGAGAAAATCAATCTCACCAATTGTCAATGATGTATGATATTGATGATTTTATTATGCGCATAAACTGCTATATCAGTTTCGTCTTCCATTTTGCAGTAGCTGCGATTGAACAACTAGAGCTGAATATAACGGGAGATGCGGGAAGGTAATTAGAGCCCAACACATTTGTTTAGGGGGAAAATGTTCTCGTATGCAGCGAACCAAAATATTAATTTAACTTTATAGTACAAATAGTACATGTCCCTATACTATTAAACATGTTTGAGTGCTAGGATTTTAGTTGACCCACAGGGCTTATATCTTGATCGCCGAAGCCGCCAAAACACTAGAAACCCGGAAACTTCACACGGTTTCTCTGCTTTAGGGAGTTTGAGTGAGTGTAAACCAGTGTAGTGCATTGTCAAAAACGAAAATGCCATTAGCTGTGTCTTCTACTAATAGAGCCTACAAAATACGATGAGAGCGTTTAGCAGGAGACAGATCATCCAACGGTGAGAAAAATTGTTCACGATTTTTCAATAATATTTCTTCTACTGAAATGTGTAGCAATCACGCGATGATTTTATTTTGGTTACCGTTGCGTGAACAGTTAAGGGTGACAACGGGCACATAAAATTGAAAACGAGAATACTAGATCAACATCGCTCTCTGTATATCAAGTTATAAGGTTTGTGATGTCAGGTGGTAATAATGAAAACGATTATCATCGATGATTTTTTTCGACGGTGATCATTGATTTTTAATTTTTTGATTATGATTATGACAACACTGGCTGAGAATTGTGAAAAGTCGGTCGATCGGAATCGATTTCAAACCCCCAGAAAGATTTGTTTACTATCTGTCACTTGAGATGTTTTATCCCTGTTATTTGTGCAAAAATCGAATCGTTGGTTAAATCAGAGGGAAGAAATTTGCTTGCAGTAATTGTTTTTCAACAAGTTGTTAAGCTACGTGGAAAGCCAATAAATTTTAAACACGAAACTTATCAATAAAATAATTCACTGTCTCTTCAAATATTGTTGCTCTGCGATTTTATTACCAACCATCATTTTATACATTTTTTTTTTTTTTCATTTCGTTTATTTGATAGGCACAAATGCGTTAGCTTGGCGGTGCCAAATTCTTTTGTTTTTACATTTTGTATATTTTAAAACTAGGAGGTTACAATGTTGAAATATTTTTTTAAAAAAGAAAAATTTTACAGCTATCTTAAGACTAGAAATAAGATTCTATATACAAGAGAGGGGGCGAAAGATTTTTTTTATGAAAAAATTTTAAAACAAGGAATTCAATAGTAATAATTTTTAGGAAATATTTACACTTATCTTAAAACTAACAATATAGTTTGGTACACAAAAGGGGGAACAAATATTTATGAGAAAATTCGCATGTGTTTTAAGACTAGGGATACAATTCTATTTACAAGATGGGGGACAATAGTTTTAACAAAGAGGTAAAATTACAACTATCTTAAAACTAGGAATACAGAATACAAATTTGAACTTTTTTAGCGGAGACTTATGCTTGGTCAAGATATTCAGAGGGGGGCTGTAGAAGCAGTTGTATCAAGGACAGGGGAGAGAAAGCGTAGATGGTGACCGGGAGAGAAGAGCAAAACTTGCAACTTTCGCTCAAACGGGAGATCAGCGAAAGATTACCGCCTCAGTCTAGTAGGTCGGATTGGCGGATGGTATTCTTCGGACCCGCGGGGAATCCTTCAAAAGTCATCGGACCTTGAGTCGCTCTCGCTTCAGTTTCCGTAGTGGTAAGTGCGACGGCGGTTACATAGTTGCAGTCTGGAGCTGATCGGTCCCACAAGGCAAGAGAAAGCTTCTAAAACGAGAAATAAAAAGAGAGGGGCTAAATTGGGATATTTGTCGTTTTTATGAAAGTATAAATAAGGGACATATAGGGGAAATCACGATTTGCCAGTATATCTCGGACTGGGACATTGGGTGGTCTACCTCGGGCCCGAAGGGAATCCTTTAACTGAGACCTGGCGTCCAAGTACCCGGCGCATACCCAGACAACGTGCTCGATGTCGTGATAGCCCTCGTCACAAGCGCACAGACTACTCTCCGCAAGCCCAATACGCCGCAGATGCGCATCCAAGGTGTAGTGGTTGGACATAAGTCGGGACATTACACGAATAAAATCCCGACCCACATCCATCCCCCTGAACCAAGGCTTCGTTGATACCTTTGGGATAATGGAATGTAGCCATCGTCCAAGTTCACCATTGCTCCACGAGGTTTGCCAACTGTTGAGTGTCCTCTGACGACAAATACTAAAAAATTCGTTGAAGCAGATTGGTCTTTCGTATATGTCACCATTTAATGCGCCCACCTTTGCTAATGAGTCGGCCTTTTCATTGCCCGGGATAGAACAATGAGAGGGGACCCAAACAAAGGTAATTTGATAAGATTTTTCAGATAACGTACACAAGGACTCCCGTATCTTCCCCAGGAAATATGGGAATTGCTTTTTGGGCTTCATCGCACGAAGAGCCTCGATGGAGCTGAGGCTGTCCGAAATGATGAAGTAGTGATCTGTGGGCAGAGTGTCGATGATCCCAAGGGTGTACTGAATTGCAGCTAACTCTGCGACGTAAACTGAAGCGGGATCATTGAGCTTGAATGAAGCGGTGATAGTATTGTTGAAGATACCGAAGCCAGTGGACCCATCGAGATTTGATCCGTCAGTGTAGAACATTTTGTCACAGTCGACTTCTCGGAATTTATTATAAAATATATTGGGGATCACTTGCGGGCGTATATGGTCCGGGATTCCACGAATCTCTTCCTTCATGGATGTGTCGAAGAATACAGTAGAATCAGAAGTATCTAGGAAACGAACACGGCTGGGAGTATATGAAGAAGGATTAATGCTCTGTGCCATGTAGTCGAAGTACAAGGCCATAAATCGGGTTTGAGAATTAAGCTCGACGAGCCTCTCGAAGTTTTCAATCACCAACGGGTTCAGAATGTCGCATCGGATGAGCAATCGATATGAGAGTTCCCAAAATCGATTTTTTAGCGGAAGAACGCCCGCCAGCACTTCGAGACTCATCGTATGGGTCGAGTGCATGCAACCCAAGGCAATGCGCAAGCAACGATACTGGATTCTCTCCAGTTTGATGAAGTGTATGTTCGCAGCGGAGCGGAAACAGAAACACCCGTACTCCATCACCGACAATATCGTTGTTTGGTATAACCTGATCAGGTCTCCTGGGTGAGCACCCCACCATGTTCCAGTTATTGTTCGGAGAAAATTGATCCTTTGTTGGCATTTCTGTTTCAGATACCTAATGTGACATCCCCAGGTACCTTTAGAGTCGAACCAGACCCCGAGATATTTAAATGTGAAAACCTGGTTGATCGTTGCACCCATTAATAGAAGCTGGAGTTGCGCCGGCTCACGCTTCCTAGAAAAAACAACCAACTCAGTTTTCTCCGTGGAGAACTCAATACCCAGCTGAAGAGCCCAAGCAGACAAATTGTCCAAGGTATTTTGTAATGGTCCTTGCAAATCGGCAGCTTTGGGCCCTGTAACAGAGACCACGCCGTCGTCTGCAAGTTGCCTTAGCGTGCATGAATTGGCAAGACAATCGTCAATGTCATTCACGTAAAAATTGTAAAGCAGGGGACTTAGACATGAGCCCTGGGGAAGACCCATGTAGCTAAATCGCGATGTTGTTAAATCGCCATGCGAAAAGTGCATGTGCTTTTCAGACAACAGGTTTAGCAAAAAGTTATTTAAAATTGGCGAAAGACCATGCTGGTGCAGCTTCTCTGACAGAATGTTGATAGAAACTGAGTCAAAAGCCCCCTTAATATCCAAGAAGACTGATGCCATCTGCTCTTTGTTAGCATAGGCTATTTGGATTTCTGTAGAAAGCAACGCAAGGCAATCGTTCGTCCCTTTGCCTTTGCGGAAGCCAAATTGTGTATCTGACAGTAAGCCATTTGCTTCAACCCAATTGTCGAGGCGAAACAAGATCATTTTCTCGAACAACTTCCGAATACAGGACAGCATTGCAATCGGCCGATATGAGTTGTGGTCGGAGGCTGGTTTTCCTGGTTTTTGGATGGCGATGACCTTCACTTGCCTCCAGTCATGAGGGACAATGTTACCCTCAAGAAACTTGTTAAATAAATTCAACAAGCGCCTTTTTGCAGTGTCAGGTAGATTCTTCAGCAAGTTGAATTTGATTCTGTCTAACCCTGGGGCGTTATTGTTGCATGATAAGAGAGCAAGTGAAAACTCCACCATCGAAAACGGTGTTTCGTTCGCGGTATCGTGAGGAGACGCGGCGCGGTACGTTTTCTGTACCGGGACAGAGTCCGGACAGATCTTCTTGGCGAAAGCAAATATCCAACGGTTTGAATATTCCACGTTCTCGTTGGTACTATTACGGTTACGCATACGTCGAGCCGTACCCCAAAGAGTGCTCATCGCTGTTTCTCTCGTTAACCCGTCGACGAACCGGCGCCAATAACTACGTTTTTTGGCTTTCATTAGACTCTTCATTCGCCTTTCTAACGACGCGTACTGTAGATAGCTAGCGGGTAACCCGTCTTCCCGGAAGGCCTTATATGCAGTGGACTTTTCCGCGTACAGCTCTGAGCACTCTTTATCCCACCACAGGGTGGGAGACCGTCCATGGGTATTCGCGCTGGGTACTGGTTTAGTCTGAGCTTGATTCGCACTGTCGAGAATCAAGCCAGCCAAAAACCTGTACTCTTCCTCCGGAGGAAGTTCTTGAGTGGATTCGATTTTAACGGATATCGCGGTCGCGTAACTCTTCCAATCAATGTTTCGTGTGAGGTCATACGAGGCATTGATTGTTTTCGATGGTCTTGAACCGTTAGCAATTGAAATCACGATAGGCAAATGATCGCTACCGTGGGGATCAGGGATCACCTTCCACATGCAATCTAACTGTAGCGATGTCGAGCAAAGCGATAAATCCAACGCGCTTGCGCGTGCTGGTGGTGTAGGAATCCGCGTCATTTCTCCCGTGTTTAAGATGGTCATGTTGAAATTGTCGCAAAGATCTTGGATTAATGTTGATCTATTATCATCATGAAGACAACCCCATACCGTACCGTGCGAGTTAAAGTCTCCCAGAACTAGCCGCGGTGCCGGTAAGGATTCCGTGATATTACAAAGCGTTCGGTGCCCTACCGAGGCTCTAGGAGGAATGTAGATGGAAGCAATGCAAAGGTCTTTACCTTTGATTAAAACTTGACAAGCGACAATTTCAATGCCTGGTGTCGAAGGGAGGTTAATTCGGTTGAAAGAATAGCACTTTTTGATCCCCAAAAGTACTCCTCCATAGGGGTTTTCTCGATCCAGACGAATTATATTAAAGTCGTGGAAGTTGAGATTTATATCGGAAGTTAACCAAGTTTCACATAATGCGAAAGCATCACATTTTAAACTATTTAGTAAAAATTTAAAGGAATCGATTTTCGGGAGGATACTTCTGCTGTTCCACTGTAGAACAGTGATCGAATCGGTGACCTCGTTCGATGACTTAGCCATCGAAGGATACGATCGCTGCAAGGAGGGGCCATTTAGTAGTCAACTGCTTCAAAAATGTTTGCACTATAGGGAGAAAACGTATCAGAAGGCTTTTAAGAGGATCAGTAACATTGAAAGCTGTGAAAATTAAGTCCACTATGTCAGAAAATTTCATTAGTCCGCTACTGGACTGAGTATCTGTTTGAAAAAAGGGGACACTTGGGGTTTTTGGTGTCCCTGGAAGTGGTGGGAACTCCTTGTTAGAATTAATATTTCCAAGTCCTGGAGCAAATTGCTTCGGCTTTTGTGCATCACTTCCGTTGGATTTATTGATTGCGGTTGGCGCACTCTGAGTGGACGACACCTTGGCACCCTTACGAGGCAATGTAGGGGAGGCTGGATTTCTCCTCTTCCTGGATTCCCCTGGGTTAACCAATGATGTTCCCTCTTGTGGGTCGTCAGATTCTTGCTCAACGCCAGCCAAAAGAGCAAAGGAATTTTCGGAAGCGACAGATGGCGAAGCATTCTTTAGCATTTCTGCATAAGAGTGCCTCGAGCGATCCTTAAGGGAGCGCTTAATTTTATCCCCGCGCTGCTTGTACGCCGGGCATGACTTAAGAGCATGCGGAGGGCCCCCGCAGTAAATACACTTCTCAGTTTCTCCACCGCAAGCGTCATCCTCATGCTCTCCCTCGCATTTGCCGCACCGTTTTTTATTGCCACAATAAGTGGCTGTGTGGCCCAGTTGCTTGCAATTGCTGCAGTTCATTACCCGCGGTACAAATAGGCGAACGGGTAAGCGAACCCTATCCAGGAGGACATAGTTGGGAAGAGCAGATCCGGAGAAAGTCACCCGAATCGAGTCTGACGGAGAATAAGTTGTCTTATCATCTTCAGTTTTTGCGGAATACAATTGCTTGCATTCCAGAATTTTCACCTTTTGAAGTGAAGGGTCCTTAAAGCAGCCAACCCCGTACTTCAACAGGTCTTCGCACTTTAGACCCGGTTCGGCGACGACCCCATCGATCTCCACAACTCTACAAGGCACATACACTTTGAATTGCTTCGTAAAACGCTCGCTGCGAGCAATCTGGTTTGCCTGGTCGAGGTCATTTACTATAACGCGTATCTTATTAGCTCGAACACGTGTTATCTGAGCCACGGACGGGTAGTTGGCAGTCAGCTCCCGTGAGATTTCTAGAATATTGGGCGATTTCGTGTTGGGCCGGAAATACACCACCCAGGGTCCAGTCGAACTGGCTGGGTATGTTTTAATACGGGGAGGACTGGGGGAATCAGGGGAGGGAGTAATTTCGGGTTTATCCGGTATATCCATGGGAATATCATTCCCATCCAATGTTACTTCGCCCTCGGCCATTTAGGCACGAGGATAACACGTGGTGTAAACGAGAGATGAAACTTATATTCAGGGGAAAGGGCAGAAGTAGAGACCGATCGGGGAAAGGGAAATGAAAGAAAAAAAAATACTTAGCTTATATAGCGGCGTGTCCGGCAATTCTGGTATTCACTTCACCAGCCTGGGCACCGGCGAACAAAGACTGCCTCAAACAATAGTTGACCTTCACTGTCAATATATATTCTTGTTCACTTTATGCACAGCACCAGAAAACGAACTGCTTCGATCGAGAGCTCGGAGAGTTATGATTTTATACATTTATATGAAGTTAAACAATATTCAGTTAGCATAATGACGGATAAAATAATTAATTGTTTAGTAAATATTTATTACGCACAGAGACGATGTCGTACAAAAATAGATATGAACATAGCTTAAACGCATTTCTTGACAGCTAGTCAGCGATGCCAGATTTACAGACATGTCTGTATTTTACAGACTTTTGATGGTCTCCTACAGACGTAATCAGAAATCTACAGACTTTTAAAAGAGTAACAGTGTTTAACAAAATTGCACTAGAATAATTTGACCCGGATTCCTTTACAATAGTTTATTAATTTCAAGCTACTTTTAAAGTATCAACCTAGTGTAAATGGGATTTACACAACCATCTACAGACTTTTACAGACATTTTAATTATTCTTCTACAGACATTTCACAAAAATATGTGGCATCGCTGCAGCTAGTAGAACCAAAGAACCAAAATTTTTGGCTTCAAGGCAAATGTATGTAGATGACAGCCGTGCCACCGAGGTGGCTGAATACAGACGGACTCTTGTGTATAAAAATATAGTCCTTCCAGTAACGCTACAAACCGGCGCAATTTATCGAACATAAGCGATTTTCCCACGCTCCATCCTAGAGCAAGACTGAAAACGCCAACGGGCAGGGCGTCATGATGGTTTATACATAGTAGAGCTAGCGCCCGCCGGCCAGCCGACGACGGTACCGATTTTATTGGTCATAAGATTGATGTCCTCTATGAGTGTTTCGATTTTTTGCGATAGATCAGGCCGGCAGCATGCTACATGGAGGATCTTTCGGCGTGTTTGATAAATGACATGGCAAGGGAATCACTCACCTGTGCGCCAGTGGCATGCATATTTCTCCACACGAAGCTTGAGTGACAGCACGGCGCTTACATACTGCTGGCCATTTTCCAAATTCGTGGAAAATGGGACAAATTACGTTTTTTCCGGAGAAAAAGAAATGCATTAAGGGAAACCGGATAAATTCTAGAAACTGTCGTTCAAAACTAGTTTGTGCTAGAAATGTATGTACAATTCACTCCAAATTGGACAGTTGTACAATTGTGCACACTTTAGCGCATTTACATCGAATCGCGTTTTCGGTGTCCTTATAATAAACAAATGCATCCCAAACGATTCGACGCAATTGTTCACTTATATCTCGCTCGAGTGTGTACATTATTGTAAGAGTAAAATTTGGTTTGAAATGCGTTACAATTTGTTTAACTAATCGCTTTTCTTTGTGTTTCTGACGGAACATAAATTAGTGGCATTAATGGTGAGTGTTGTATAGCTTTTAAGATTTTGTGATTATTTTTAGAACTGTTGACATTCACTGAACACGAATGAAAGTATAAAAATATAATCCAGCGTTAACATTTCGCTTTGCGTTCCAAATTTATGTAGGAAGATTATTCTATCCTCGTGTTATTCTACTGCTTTGAATATGTGTTTCAAAACATTTAATGGCCTCAAGATAGCTAAAAGACCCGGATGAGAAATCCGCATATTCGAATCGTTTCGCTGAATGAATTAAAGCGATGTGTGTGCTATGGCCGTTTCAAATTGAAGACCCGATATTAAATCATAGCACAGGCATTTTCATTAGAATATAGGGTTGTAAAGTTTTGAACAAAAACCTTGAATTAAGCAGTTTTGTTTATCTTTTCATGAAATACATTCAGAACCACACAGCAGTAATCGGTGTCAAAGGTCTTCCAGCCGGCGATATTGAGCAACAAAGAAATTCACACGATAAACCGGATCGAGATGAAATTGTTCATCATATGTTAGAAAGTCATTCAACATCGGTCTTAACTATCCGGCTGATGCGTTAGTGCACTGAGTGCGCACCACTCAGAAAATTAAGCGAAAGTGTCTTTGAACACCAGCGCCTACTCGTTCAGTAAGCCATTCATGCGACCTCAGGAGGGCCAGATACAAATATTTCAACAGGGTATAACTTCTGAACGGGTGCTTACTGGCAAATGTGTTTATCGCCGTTTTGAAGGTAAAATCCAGCACTTTCAGGTTTCCAGGTTAATATAACATATAAATAAAATTTCGTTTATAGTAAAGCTATACAGGTTCAAAAATAGTGAAAAAAGTACGCAAAGTCTGTCATAACTTTTTCACACAGGTCACAACGAACACTAAAAAACGTTTCCGACCATTAGAATCGTAAGAAATTGGGATTTAAGGAGGTCGTCAGGCTGGCGCGGATCCAGAAAATTGTTTTGGAGGGGGTCCGATATTTTGATTTTGAAATGTTCGTTGTACAATACGTAATATGTAATACCCTCATTTAATTAAAATCAGTTTCATGGTTGAATCTGGTTTGGAATGATTTTGAATTTAAAACGAGTTTAAAAAAGAAACTTTTTTAAAATTTGTCAAGAAGTTTTGCATTCGTTTAAAATCGGCATCGTGTAATTTGATGTACGCAGATGATCTAAAAATTATCACATCATAACAACTCTATTTTACACATCAGATGGACGACGATAAGATCATGAGTTGGTGTGATGTAGACGAAATGGTTATAAAAATTCGGAAATGTAACATAAACCAATTCACACAAGTACTCTTGCCGATTGCGTTTGAGTATACAGTGATCCTTTCCTTCAGGAAATGATGAAAAGACAAATCTACTGCTGGTTCCTGGTTCCTGATTCCTGCTCTAGTAAAATAAATTAAATGCTAAAGCTTATGCCAGTGGTTTTCAACCGAGGGTGAATTCACCCCCAGGGGTAAACTGGATGATTGGTGGGGGTGAATTATGCGGGACAAATTTTAATTTGTTATCCAAACATTCCCGTCGGGTATTTTATCCAAACATTCCCGTCGGGTGTACCTCGTATTTAAAATCTTTTAGTTCCATTGGAAAGGTGAGAAAATTTTCTATTGAATAATGTTCTCATATCTTTCAAATAATTAGTTTTAATTACCTTTTAGTTATAAAGTAGTTAAAAGTTAGTGTTTTTGATGAGGTTTTTGTTAATTTTCTCAAAATAATGAATTATGATTATAGCAATATCTATTATCCAAAAGTTGGGATTGAGGACGATTCATAATTTGTTCTTCAACATAATATTCCTATCTCTTCTCGTTTCCTTGTAATTTCCCTTCTAAACTTTTCCTGTAATTGACTTGCAAGTTCTTAAAAGACTCTAATATAAAAAAATTGCTTTATATCGCTATTACCAGGGTTTCATTGGAAAACTGAGAAAATTTCCTTTCGATGTATGTACAGACAGGCCCGTAGCCAGGAGTTTATTTCGGGAGGGGCTTAAAAATTATTGCATAAAGCTTTTTTTTATTTCGATTATAGAGGTTTTAACCTTATGGTTATGGCCTCTTTTTGGGTTAGAAAATTTCTTTAGAAAAATTTCTAACCCTATATGTGCGGGATTGATGAACGAACCATGATGAGCTGCGTACAAGGCAATCGATTTACCAACTACGCTTTACCCGCCCCTGTATAAAGCTTTTAGTTCTAATTACTTCATATTGTCACTAGAAACTAAACGAAATTTTGAAAAGTTCTTGATGAAAACAAAGCCAAATCTAAGACAATCCATGTTCTTTGTCACAAAAAAGACTATAGTACATCAACGAATTATTGATGTTTAATTTGATTTTTATTATTTATTTTTATTTACAAGTTACAATTTACTCTCGTTGCAACAATGGATATTCTAGAGTTCTCAGTATTTATGCGCTAACCGCATATGACAATCCTTGACGGTGCTGGAAAACGCAAGGTGTTCTAAGCTACACGTTTAAAAGGTGTAGAAGACGCTAAATCGAAATGAGTAGAAAAATATCCATAAAATGTTCGATCGAAGAGAATGTCGAAATTTGCACAAAATCTTCTGATTTAGCGAACGAATTGTAGATGGTTCAACTTCTATTTTCTTGATCTGGCGTTCTGTAACTATTACCAGTTCTAATGCATCATGCTAACATAATTTTTTGGCATACCCCAGTTAGGAAGGAGGATCTTTGGTTATCAATAGGATCAAAATATATGGGTCATTCCACGTCTGATTTACAACCAAAATTTGAATTCCTTCCAATTTTGTTTCTTGCATTCATTAGCTAAAAATAATTGACTCGTATTTTTTATTTTAGCTGAATATGATTTTTTTTTTCAAATTATTAGTTTTTGAACTTTTGAAGTTTATAACATTGATCATTTTTCAATCACTTATAACTCGGAAACGATTCGATATATGGAAAAAAATATTAAATAAAAAAGTTGTGTACTCAATGAGCTTACTGAAAAAAAGTTCAATTTCTTTTTGTTATATAACTTATGAAATTTGCAATTGTTTGAAACAAATTGAATTTTTTTAAGTTGAACCAATTTTTTTACTTATTATTTTCTTTAAATATTAAGAATCATGTTAAAATGATTGTGCAAAAATTTGGGAGTGGATATCAAAATACTTTGCGAGATATTATAATTATAAACTTAAAACAAGGCAATTTTACACCAAACGCCTAGTGATAGGCCTATTGTAATTGAAATATCTCGTAAAATACTTCGAATTTCTTTCTGAAATTTGTATAATATAAATTATTATTTATTTTATTATAAATTATTTGAAAAAGCTAAAAAGATTTTTTGGCTCTACCCTGAAAAAAATTGTTTGTTACTAATATTTGCATAATGCATACATTATTTAACAAAAACAAATATTACAAAAAAAAATCCGCCGAGATCATCCAAAAACGCAGCTTTTATTATTTAATACTTTTTTCCAGAAATAGTTTCTCAGTTATCAGGGAATGAAAAATGTCCAATTCTATTAAATTTATAAAACTTTAAAAAATCACTATATTATTAAAAGTCGATATTTGTATGTATATGATTTATGGACTCCGAAACGGCTTAACCAATTGCCGTAAAAATTTATGCATTGTAGGAATTTTTTATGGAGCTATTGGTGGGGATTATTTGCCTACAAGATGGCGCTTCGGAACAAATTGTGTTTTCCTCCTATTTCGTTGAAAGTCGCATCAACACGCGATGGGTATTAGCTAGTATTTTATAAAGTTCAAAAACTCATAACTTGAAAAAAATATCAAATTCAGCCAAAGTAAAAAAAAATCGTGTCTATAATTTTCAGCTAAAGAATGCAAAAAAAAATGGAGGGAACTAAAATTATAGTTGTAAATCGTGGAATGACTCGCATTCTGCAAATTTAAGATTTTTTTGGGGGTATTCTAATGTTAAAAGCAAATATTTTTTTAAAGTCCCCCGAAATCAAATTTATTTTGATTACATAACTATATTAAGAAGATTATGTGAAAATTTAGTGTAAAATTGCCTTGTTTTATGTTTATAATTGTAATATCTCGCAAAGAATTCCACTGCCAAATTTTTACACAATCTTTTTAACATGATTTTTAATACTTAAGGAAAATAATAAATAAAAAATTTGGTCCAACCTTAAAAAAATTCAATTTGTTTCAAGTAATTGCAAATTTCATAAGCTATATAACAAAAAAAAATTGTGATTTTTTTTGGTAAGCTTATTTGAAAACGCAACTTTTTATTTAATTTTTTTTTCATATATCGAGTCGTTTCCGAGTTATCAGTGATTGAAAAATGTTCAATTTTATAGACTTCAAAAGTTCAAAAGCTAATAACTTGAAAAAAATATAATATTTAGCCAAACCAAAAAATACGTGTCAATTATTTTTAGCTAAAGAATGTAAGAAAACATTTTGGAAGGAATTGAAATTTTGGTTGTAAAACTGACGTGGAATGACTTATGTATTTCAATGATTTAATCAACTAAAGGTAACTGCCCGGAATTTAATCTATTCAAGAAAATTGTCCACAAATCGAATGAAAATCACTTAACACTGTTACTACTATCATCTAATTTACGTAAAATTTTACTAAATGCATCATTGCTGACAACATAACTAGAAACTATAAATGTGAACAAGCTCAATAATTTTTTTTTTTGACTGTAATATAATGAAAACATGAAATCGAAACAATAATTCCAACTTATTGACTTATAGACTCAACTAGTTACAACATTTTAGTGGCTCTCCGTGATAACCTACTGATGTCTGATCAATCTATCGACACGTCGTTTTCAAACTTACATAAGCATTAATTAGAAACCATCGAAAGCGACTAAAATGCTGCTGGTGGTTGCAACATTTAGTTTATTATGGTTGATTGACTAATATGTGGTTTAGAATCAATCGATCAATTGACATCCGAAGGAAAGTAAGTGTAAAATCACGTCAGTTAGTCCTACCGCTACTGTGTACGTTTCTGTATATCAACAAAATTAGTAATATACGATTTCGTGGGTTGATGAACACCTCAGGAAAAACGCTGGTTTACCACTTTTTGGCTTGTTTACTTTTTCACGTTTTTCTTGCTTATTGTTCGATTTTCCAGACTAACAGTGTTTCAATACGGCCCGCATTCCCAACATAAAATGAAATTGAGTGTCAATAGAAATACTATTGCATTAAAATGATGCGAAAATAAAAAAAAACTGTCGTCTCGGCTACAACTATGTCATCAGCTAATTGAAATGTTTTTGTTTAGCACGCTTGAGTGAGAGGCCTGACGTTTATATTAAGCGTACAGTACTCTAATCTATTACAGAAATACAATTTGCCTATGATTTAACTAACTTTCTTGATTAAGGCCAATATCTAGCACAAAATGAGTTTTGTTAGATGACATCACTAGCGATAAATGTTAATTTTGGGACAGTTTTTGTACTCAGTTTTCTATGAAACTTCTAACATTTTATTATATAATTCGTTTATTTGAGTCGGTTCAATGCATTAGCTAAATGAAGCCTCGAGCCTTTAATATATTTCCACGATGTAAACAATGAAAATGATAAAACGCTAATGGTTGTCCAACAGATCTCGTGCGATTGACCTGTTTACTGACTGAGAAATATTTTTCATAACCAACCGCGTCTTGGTGGTCGTTCATATCTATTTTGTACACTTCCGTATTATTATCGTGGTAACTGCCATGTCCATGTTCGTGAATATCTGATTTCATTTTTGTTTTGTCCCCTTACGGGCCACCAGTATCGACTTCCTCAATGATGATGCTGACTGTTAATTTTGAGATACTAGACGCAGTTTTTGCCGTCAATATTATATGAACAGTAGCCACAAATTTGGCAATTGTTTGTTTTTCAGGTAATCGTATTGGAGACTATGGATGTGCAAAGATGTAACGTGTATAATGATACTATCGCATGGCGTTCTGTACGTGCAGGGTCAGCTAGGACGAAATCCTAGCTGACCCTGCCGTCTAGTATCTAGATGTGTCCTTTATAATAAATTCCACTTTTCCCAAATGTGACAGGAATCTTTTAATGGCCACGGTTCAAATAAGTTAAGTTTGTTTATTGGGGCTTTAACCTCCTGGTCGTTCGCCCGCGGTTCAAGTAAGTGGTATCAGATCTTGTAGCCGAACATTGATTTTCTCATCATCCATATATATGAGAATCAACCACGTGTTACAAGTTGCAAAATGACTGGTTTCTCCTGGGATAATTTGTTGAATAACATAAGTACTGAATGCCTGACAAGGTAGAACTCGTTAAAGGCGAAGTTCGTAAGCATAACCTCTATTTTCACCTTCAGTAAATATTTCCCATCATGAAATTCGGTTATGCAAAAATTCCGGAAGTCAATAGCCTCCACGTTTGGCTGGAGCACCACTTCTTGCTTCTGCGATTCAATCATCCGACGGATCACCCCAGCAAGAATTAAAGTAACAGTTTCTTTTGTTTTTCCGACGAATCACACAATATGACAGGAAGTGTGTTATCAGACTCGGCATACTGAGTAGATATCGATGTCTTCGGTGGTTCGAAATAGCAATCTTCCTCACCATTCTCCCATTAATTTGTTGAAACCAAACAAGACACAATTTTTTTACGAGTTACCGAAAAACATGTTGCTTCTTAAATTCATTTTTGAAAAATTTCGGGGGGGCTTTAGCCCCCTAGCCCCCCCTCTGGCTACGTGCCTGTGTACAGATATCTTTTAGTTAAGTGTACTACATGGTTTTTACTAGTAAAATAACTCAAAATTTGCGTTTTTTGGTTATTTTTGTGATTATTCTAATTATTAATCAACTAAATTTATCGTGACTATTGTTCATTTGGTGCCCCTTAATATTCTCTATAACTTGTTATTTGACACTTTATCCCTAACGCTTTTCATTTCGCTGCAATTTAATAGTTAACACAGCATGACCTCATCACAAATGCAGTGGGTTCGAAATCGTTGCTTTTGCATATGAAACCAGAAGATAAAAATGATTTTGCTTCGAAACTAAAAGAGATAATTGAATGGAGTCAAAGGAAGAATTGTAGAACTTGATGAGATGTATTAATTCCATGATAATAATGGTGAAGTTTATTATTTGCTATTTTAAGAAAATAACGAAAATGCTAATAATAACACTAACTTTAAACTAATTAACTTCTAAAAGAATACTAAATTCACTTAACTGAAAGGTATTTACACATTTTTCTCTGCGAAATTTTCCTGGCTTGCGAATAAAAATAATAAAAATTACAATAAGTGCCATACTTTTTCAATAAGAGCTAGTATTAGTGAATATGAGATAAAAATATCCAAGTTCAATAACCCAAACACATGAAAAGAAGACAAGATAAGTGTATCATGTCAAAGAACAAATTATACAATTTTTCAAGACTAACAATTTGAATTGTTAAAATAGTGATGTTAACTATTAAGATTTTCACGAAGTGAACGAAAAATTTATCAAAATTGTTAAATTTTAAATTAATTACTGTGAAAAGATTACTTAACCTCATTAGCTGAAACATTTGAGGACATTTTCAGTGGAAAATTTTCTCACCTATCCAATGGAACTAAAAGATTTGAAATACAGAGTATATTTTTGAGTTATTTTAAGACAAATAAGATTTTAACACAAAAAGTTCAATAACTTAGTAACGGTTGAGATTTCATGGTATGTGTAGAACGATTTTTTTCTCCAAATATGACAGTCAATCATCCCTCGAGAAGTTCTTAACCATGAACCAAACACCCTGTATGATAATATACATCTATTAGATAACATAAGCACCATTCCATAAGCGTTCAAAACAAAAATTATCGCAAAATTTTCGATAACGATAACGTTACATTCATCGAAGTGCGTTGACGATGAACGATGAAATTACCGCCAAAATTAACGCCGTTAAATTCAATGGAAAAATGATCGATTCAACAATATCGCATTGAAACGATAACGCTGAATTCATCGTATTAACAACCCTGGTTCAACTATGTTTGCTATAATATTGTCTTGTTTAATACAGTCATCATCACTAGAAAGCGATATTGCTGGATATATAATGAAAAACTTGTTTTAATCCACCTAGTGGTGCAATTGTGCCTTTCTCATTAATCAAAGCCATGATTTAATAGCTGGTCTCGTTCAATATAACATTGTGGAAATATCTGTTACATTCTTACTACACGTGGTAAATGTATATGAGTGCACGACTGCCACAAACCTGATGGGCAACACGTCGACGCTGGCACACTTGAAAAAAAAACAAAAATATAATATTTAATTAGCTTAATCAGAGTGAGTTCAATGTTATCTTCATGTCAATATATTTTGAAATGTAGATTGGTGGGGGAGGCTAAGGGAATAATTTGCGGGAGGGGAGGATGCGTTGGGAATAACCTAATTTATTTTGGTATACGGGTGGGTGAAGGGAATGCAGGAGTGAGGTAGGTCTAAGTTGGGGGGAAGCTGACACAATTGGAGAGAGGTGTGAGAGGATAGCAGGAGAGGGGTGGATGGGAGGTGCAACAGTTAACTTCAGATTACATCTTCCATTTGAGACAATATTAGTGAAAATTGGTTCAGTCATCACCGAAGAGGCTTTAGTTCTGAAATATGTCCGGAACTCGGGACTTCCAGAACAATCGATAGTGAACAATTTATTCCAAGAGTCATTGATTCGCCATCAGTGATCTAGGTCAGCGAATCGAAGTAATTTGTTGTTCATTTCAATAGTTTTTCAATATATGAGGTATTACAATTGTACCAGTTTATATGAAAAAAAAATCGTATGTGACCGCAATAACCAACCTGTAACTCCGGAATCAAAAGTCTCTACTGAATGAGATCCAATAACAGCCAATGGAAGTACTTTATCTTTAATTTGAAATCAAGTTTGTAAAAATCAGTAGAGAATTCGCTGAGCAATATGTATGACAGTCACTTAGGGACTTGGCAAGTTCCCTGGGGGCATCAAGCACCGTCATAGGTGGCCAATGTGGTACTTTGATTTGGCATTAGTGATCTAAGTTTTGAACCTATTTGAAAATGTATTACATCATTCGGACACCATAATGTTACCAGTTTATAAGGGAATTTTCTGTGTGACCGCACTCTTCAACCCTTAACTCTGGAACTGGAAGTCGGTCCACTAAAAACTCAATATGAGCTCATAGAAGCGTTTTATCGTTCATTTGAAACTAAATTTGTGCAAATCGGTTCAGCCATCTATAAGAAAATTGAGTGACAATTTGCGATATCAACGAACTGAATCGAATGGTGTAAGAGACTCGCCCTTGCGGGCCTCGGTTGGTACATCGAAATTCCGACCTTTTTATATAAGAAAGGTAGAAAGGTGCGAAATCAGCAGTCCTTAAAAGCTTATTTTCCTCAAATTTTTTTCGGGATTACATAAAATCTCGACTTTTTATGTATTTTAAGAATACTTGGCATTAAAAATACCAATTCGATTTCTGAAATTATATGGGGCCATTTGAAATAAAAATTTTAGTGCTGGCTTATATGGAATTTCTTATGTAACCGGACGGTTCATTCTCTATTTCCGGAACCACATAACCGATCCGTACGAATTTTCATAGCAGCCTATAGGAAAATTTTTACCTTAATTTAATAACAGTTTTTGAGGACGAAAAACCGTTCATTTGAGACTAATTTTGGTCAAATCGGTCCAGTCATCACTGCGAAATCTATGTAACTGTTATTATGAATTTGGATACTTCCGCCGGGGCTTCCGGAACCGTTAATGATGGCTAATGTGTCCAAAGCGGCTTTGAAATATTGTTAATGACCCAGAGCTACAAGTCAAAGCAGTTTTGGTCAAATTTTGGAAAAATTTCAATTTATCGGAAAAATTTCACCATTTTGCATTCACCGCCAAATACGTAGAAATCGATATTTGCTGCATGTTCGTAATCGTTACTCTGTGTTTCCGAAACCGGAAGTAGGATCAATTGGAAATTCAAAAGCACCCAATGGGAATGCAATACCTTGCATTTGGTACCTTTGTAAAAATCGGTAAAAAAATTCGCTAAGAAACAGGTATGACATTAACTTAGGGACTTGACTACTACCCTGTGGGCCTCAAGAACCGTCGTAGGTGGCCAATGTGGTCAAAATGACTTCGATGGATCATCAATAAACTAGACATGCAAACCAAGTAATGTTTTACTATGTTTTGCATCATTTTGATATCACGGTGTGTCCAGGCGCTCAGTGGCACCTTTTCATACATAGTTGCGACAAAATTATAAAAAAATGGTTTATGTGGTCAAAAAATGGGTTTTTACTAATTTTGGGTCGCTGAATCCATTTCTGCTATCAGTTTTGAATTCATAATATCATAAATATTTGTTTCGATTAGTTTTATGTAAATCAATTTGAATACGTTGGTCGTTGAAGGGTTAATATACTCGTAAATCATAGCATGGTGATTGATCACATCGGATAGCAGAAATGGTTTACAAAACTAGTAAAATTAACTAATTTTACGGTAATATGATGTAGTTTAGGCAATCAATTTGCAAGGTGATTTATGAGCTGCAGAGCGTCTCCATATAAGTATTTTCAAAAACATAGATGGAACAACTTCGGCGCAAGAGTGCGCAAGGTGAGGCCTGTATATTTTGAAGTTACACTAAATTTTGAGTCAGATTCATGATAAGTGACCCATGGGAGACCATATCAAAAATTGGAAGACGTATAAAGAGAAATTACTGATACGATAATGAATTTCTCTATTGCTTTTTCTTGATGCAGAACAAACGTAAATCATTTCTGCACAGAAAGCTAACAGCTATAGTTTAGTATTTTCATTCTTCTTTCCAAAGAACTCAAACTTACTTCAACCGGCCGCGTAGTTCTTGAGATATCGCTATTTGAAGTTCAAAGGTACGAACCATTCTAATCAATTGAATTAAACACAAATTCTCGACACACTGGCGACATGTTAAAAATTCATTTTTTATTCGATCATCGTAAAATTTTGAGAATCTTTTAATCAAACTGAGAGAAAAATAAAGTAAATATTTACAAACGAATTACAGGACATTGGTTTTCGGAGGTTTGTCACTCGTCGTGCCACTGGCAGGCGCCCTGAAGACAATATTTCCTTTGTTCTTGATGAAATGAACACTAGCAGCATAGCTGTCGTCTACTTTGCTCGTTTTCAGCTCTGCTGTTCCATCTTTGGTGTTCCCCTCGTTTGATTACTTATTACTCTAATATTCTGAAAATTTTTAAATCGTGTGATACAGAGATTGAAAGTGCACAAAATCGTTTTGCTATCACCAGAGAGCACAGCTCGTTTTACGGAAAATTTTGAGTTTGCCAGGATCGCGTTTGGCAACATCTCCGTACCAGAGCTGAATTTCAAAACCTTGAAACGCGATTTTCAAATAGAGCCACATGACATATCAACTTGATTTTTCCCAAAATGGCGTTTGGCAGAAGAGATCTGGATTATCATTGGCCAAACATCAATGTTCTGCCAAGTTTTCCAAATTACGACAGTGATTTTGATCCTTGTATATAGGTGCCAAATGCATTTCAAAATTTACAGTGAACGTAGCCATCGAATCTTAATCTGTCTAAATGAAGTAGATATAATGCTATCAAACTGATAGATTTATAAAATGGGAAATATATTATAAATTAACATTGCTGACCACATTATAGCTCAAAAATCAACCTTTCGTGGTCAAAACAATTTCAATCACGTTTTCGTCTATTTGGAAATACGAATTAAACCTTTTTTTTGTCCTAGTCAGATAGCTACATTGTGTTGATAACCGGTGAAATCTGTTCGGATCTATTCTATTTGTCTGTGCTCATCCCAGTTGATTGCTTAATGGTGACAGTTTCGTAAGACTATGGCCATGTTCGGTCTAACAGCTGATTGAATGAATGCTGGAAATTTAACTCATTCCCCTGGCAGGTAACACCTGCCATTCACACCGAGCTCATGAAGCAATGCGATCAATCCTGCATCCTGCACCGGTAATTGCATTCGACATCATCAGTCGTTTCGCGATCCAATGTGTGTTTAAGTGATGAATGTGCCGACAAGAGCCATCAACGTTAACGATGATTTCAAAACCGAAAATTTCTATTCCTAGTCCTACATATCACAGAGATAGGAATGACAATACAGCAGTCGTACTAGTTATACAGATTTTGGATGGCTGATGCTGGAAAATCTGCTTGATGATATTGGCAAGTATGAAAAGCCTTAAAATAATGGCTAGTGCGGTTTGCAGTATATACAACTGCACATGTTACTAATTTCACATTTTGAGGTTTGTTGAATAAAACAACAATGGGATTAAGTATTCCAACAAATAACTTCTGAAATTGAACAGTTCAAAGGATTGCATCCCCCGCATTGCATAGATGCATGACTGTAGAGCGTGTTTGATGCAATAACCTGTTCCTGCGGAAACTTCGAAATAACATTTCCCATTTTGCAGTCACCATCCTCCGTTTTATGGGTGCTACGGATTATGATCATTTCAGTCCAATGCCGGCATAAACGGTTTCGAGCTGTTCGTTTAACCGCACATATGGAAAAGTGATGGTAGCATTAACTGGTATATTGGCAATTCCGCAAACTGAGATTAGGTTCATGTTGGATCGTTCGAAACATGCGATGGTGCTTTCTTGAATTATGCATCACGGATTATGCAGCTTGATGCTTGCTGGAATTTTACTCGATTTTGTTTTTCTTGTATTATACACAATTCATAGATCAAACTGTTGAAGAACAGGAAATTCTCCGTTGTTCAAGCTAGCGTAATATTCCTGGAAATTTTGGATTTGATAGGATCTGTATAGAAACATAGTGGATTTTTTATATTGACACTCTCAATCATGAAATGTTTATAAAGAAACAATTCAAATGTTTGAAACATTAATTATTGCTCTACGCACATGGAAAAAATGTTCCCAAAATCGTGAATGAAGTGCAATGAATTTTGAAACAACCACGTTTTTACGTTACGAAAATAGGACCCTGAACAAAAATCATGACTTTTATAATTATGTCCAATTTCTCTTCAGCAACGCCCGCTTAACGCTTTTCTTAGTGGAAATATCTGTTATCGTTTTGTGAACTTAAGTCATGTTTTCCGACATGTTATTACCAAAGCGATTTCCCATACGTGAACTAGTACACAACTTTAAGAACATTATTCATAAAACCAAAGATTGACTTATGATGTTATTCATAGATTTAGGAACATTAGTTCACCAAATCAAAATAGTCTGGATACTTTCTCCTGAACTATTTCACGAAACTCGGAATTTTATTCATGAAACCATACAATCTTCGTGAACTTGTTCATGATTTCCAATATATTAGTCACGATCCAATATCCGTGCTCGAGAAATAGTTCACAAAATCATCAAACATTATTCATGTGTTTGTGAACTGTTTCACGACCCCTAGCATACTTGTCATGATTTATCATTCGCGCTTGTGAAATATGTCACGGAATCATATATTATTCATGTATTCGTGAACCGGTTCATGATTTCCAGTATAGTAGCAATGATTTACCATTCGTGGGTGTGAAATAGTTCACGAAATCATATAATATTACTCATGTATTCATGAACTGAAAGTCACGGCTTACCATTCGTGCTCGTGAAATAGTTCACGAATTCATCTAATATTATTCATGTATTCGTGAACTGGTGCATGATTGCTAGTACAGTAATCACGACTGACCATTCGTGCACCAAAAATATTTCACAAAACCTGTTTTAATCCACCTAGCGGTGCAATTGTGCCTTTCTCATTTCTCTAAACTATGGCACGGAGGCTTTTTATGTTCAACATAATTGTGGAAATGTCCATTACATTCTTAGTACACTTTGCACTTATACACAATGACATGCCAGCCACGAACTTGATGAGCTACGTGTCGACGGTGAAACGCTTGAAACAAAAAAATATCATACTCCATTAGCCTAATCAGCATTAGATCAATGTTATCTGCTTGCTAACTCATTTTGTCATGCGGGGGTGGGTGTGTAAGGAGGGCGAAAGTCCCATGAACGAACGACTCCCCAGCTTAAATTGGTATGCTTTGTGATATAGTGGTGGTTTAAAGATGATGGGGTTGAAAGGGAGGGGTATGAGGGCTGGAAGGGGTGGTGGTCTGAGGGGTGATTTAAGGAGATTTTTAAAGGAGGGGAGTGAACAGTAGAGGGGGGGTGTAACCCCTCTCCGTAAACCATCAACTACGTCCCTGTTGAAATCCAGAAACCTTATGCGAGTCGAAAAAAAAAATTGGCCGGGATTAGGTTGACGTTTTTCAGAGTGATTGCATAACCTTTCTATATGAGAAAGGCAAAAATGTGCCAAAATCCAAAAAAGTTAATCGTCGTCAAATTTTTTTTCGAGTTTGCATCAAATCTCGACGTTTCATGCACCTTGAACACATTTAGCATCAAAAATAAAAATTCTATTTTTAATTTTTCCTATAGTTTATATGAGAAATTTTTGTGTGGCCGCACTCTGAAACCCGTAATTCCGGAACCAGAATTCAGATCGATCCAAAATTCAATAGCAGCCGATGGGAAGGTTGCACCTTTCATTTGAGACTATGTTTGGGCAAATCGGTCCAGCCATCTCTGAGAAAAATGAGTGACATTATTTGACACATACGCACGTACATACACACACACACATACACACACACATACAGACTTTTTCCGATCTCGACGAACTGAGTCGAATGGGATATGACACTCGACCCTCCGAGCCGGGATTAGATTGACGTTTTTCAGAGTGATTGCATAACCTTTCTATATGAGAAAGGCAAAATCATGAAATATTATTCATGAGTTCGTGAACTAGTTCATGATTCCTAGTTGTTACTGCTGGGCCACTGTCTAAAATCTGAGGTCTGCGCATTTAGCGTGTAGGCCGGCGAGGATGTTGCTGCTGCGCGTACTTACCAAAATCTGGGGTATGCGCGTTTAGTGTGTAGGCTGGCTAAAAACGTCAAACGTCAGCTAATCTGAAGACATATTGCGAGTTCGGTCGAGAAGATAATAGCTAAATTTATCTAATTAAAATATCCTAATTCTACTTAAGTGAGAAAACTAAAATAAAACCTAAATTTATTATTCTAGTTTAAAAGCGTAAAAGTAAAAAAAAATAAAAAATAGTGATTGCATAAAGTTAAAACCTAATGTTTTATTCTAATTGAAACACTTACAGAACTAAAAGTTTGGTTAGAATTTATACCCTGAATTCCCCATGTAGGGTGGATCATCAATCCGGTGAAAAATACCGAAAGTGTAGGTAAATTATAAGAGAAATTGTATAACCTAACTAAATTTAATCTATTTGCATTATAAAGCTGCACTGCTCTACACAGACGAAAAGTGCTGCTATTAGCCGGTGTTTTATTTCCATTCCGCCCCAACACTAGTAGTTGACCATGGATCTGTCTTGCGTGCTTGTGATATTTAGAAGATATCCCTAATCATTTTTAATTTCATTCAACAGGGCCATGAAATTTTCACGGGAACTTTTTTACAAAATCTAGAGTATTATTGGTAGAATCATTTTTAATTGATGCACTATTCCACGAAATGTCCTATATGTCCAGCTGCTAGCGACCAGTTAGAGACACGAGAACTAGATATAAGAAAATTATTACGACCTAGAACATCGTTAATCATTTGATGAGGTTCTGTGTGATGTCTCGACAGAAAAAGAAAACTGCGCAGAGCACCGAAAATACATTATAGGTCATGTTGTTTCATGACCTATAATGTATTTTCGGTGCTCTGCGCAGATCCCGCTTTTTAGTCATAAGACGAATAGAAGACGAAGAGAAATTATGAATATCATAATAAAACTGAACATCAGTCACATCACTCCACGTGTCAAATTCGAAAGTAAGCTCTACAATAAAATATCATGATAACGTCCAAATAAATTACGAAAATCGTGACTAAGATCCTAAAATCAAGACCATAAATCATACTATTCATGACAAAAATATCAAAAATCTTGACTAAGATCCTGAAGTCATGAACATATATCACTCTACTCGTGACTAAAATATCAAGATAACGTGAATAAAAGTAACGAAACTCGTGACTAAGATCCTGAATTCATGAGCATAAATTACTCTTCTAATGACTTAAATATCACGATAACGTGAATAGAAATTATGAAAATCGTGATAAATCGTGACTAGTATCATGAAATCATGACTAAAATACCTCTAAATAGAAATCACGAAAATCGTGATAAAGATCCTGCAATCATGAACATAAATCACGCTACTCTGGCAGAAAAATCCGATAACAAACTCATGAATAAAATATCACGGTAACTTGATGAGAAATCACATAACTCGGGAATAAGCTCCTGTAATCATGAACATCGTTCAACTGTCGGTTGTGTGGTCCCAAATTGTGGACAAGGATCACAATAAAAACTAAACATGTCCAGGGAACAAACACAGAAACACTACCAAAAATTTGAATGTAACGCCATGTATTTATTCGATGCGAACTAATTTTTTGGAAACACAAATAGTTTCATGAATACGAGGTTTATTATTTATAATTTCAGGAACTTGGTCACGGTTTTCGTAAATCCTTAAGTTCACGAAATCGTGATCTAGTTTTCATGAATTTATGAACGGATTTTTTTTCGTGTAGGGATAGTTTTAAGGCAGGTCGTGAGGCACACTCACAGTATTAAATTGAAAAATTTCATATGTTTAATTCACATTATTCAGCATTACGCATTACTATTCTAAATGTGACTCAAGCTCTGCTGTTGAACGTTAGATTTATCTGTTGGAAAATTTTCTATTGTGTAATAGAAACCATTGAGAAACGGATTGAATCATCAATTTGTATGAATTTCCCATTGAATTCACATAGGAAAAAATGCCATGTTTACTATTATTATTCATCCTCCCACATATGTATAATCGATTGTTTTATTGCTAGCAAAACAAAATCATAACACAGCTTCATTACTCATAGGCGCAGATTTGTTTTTCATCCTCATTTTCTACTGACAATAGTGAAACATCTACTTTTTTTTCGGAATTAATCGCTTGAAAACATTGCGTCTGAAAAGAGTATTATTACCGCTGGTTCTTTTTTTCTCGCTCGCTGCCCTTTCAGCATTGTCGTTGCTATTGTCATGATTGTATTATTTTTATTATTGTTGACGATCTTGAATTTTATCTGCGTCCTATCCAGGAATCGGAATAGCCGGACGCCCATTCAGTCGCCAGTCGCCATTCCGTAGTCATTTGTATGCGTTTGCTGGAAGTTAACAAACCGGAACGTTTTCATTTTAATGGTGTCTCTTGAATGGCGGAACAGGAAAAAACAATAACGCATAATTGAACAAGTAGGACTGGAAATGGACCAGAGCTTCCAGCTACAGCATCAGGCGGCCTGAAAAGTTGTTATCAATTGCTATCACTTCCGGCAGAAGCCAGAATACTAAGTTAATTCGACTGACTCCGGTTTTCGTGGATTTACTGTGTTTATGTCACTATTTTGTATCCTAAAAAATTGCATTTTGTTTAAAAAATTAAGTTAACTCAAATTTTTTTTTTTGTAATTTCCTCACTATATAACTCACCTTTCTTGCTTTACTACAACTTTTCCTCCTTCGACCTTCCATCAAAACCGGAAAAAATTATTATACGAATATTTATTGAACATAGTAGCCTTTATTAGGTCCATTTTACACTTTTCAATTCAGTGTCACTTTCCAGTATGGATCGTATTAAATTAATGTTACCAAGGTAAATTCGTATAGCGGCATCATTCACGACGTGCCGAATAACTTTACGCAAATTAGCTCAGTTCGAGTTAACCTGGCGCGGCGGCATACAGATCCACAGTCAGTCCCATCTCAGATCAAGTGGAAACAAATTTAATCCGCTTTCTAGATAATCTCACTCATCTGTTCAGATTTACGAAATGTGTTTTCGATTACACGGCTCGGACAGTGGTGTGAGGAAAATTACGTAGGTAATGAGAATCTAACGGCGGATGTACTTACATTAGAGAGCAGCTTGGAATGACCATCAGTAAATATCAAACTGGGCGGCCGGCGATTAGAGGCGGTAATTAAACATTATTGTTATTTCCAGATGGAAGGCAACACGTTTTGGCGTAGGAGGTGGTTGAAGATTTGCAGTTCGGAATTAACCTGGGACTGTATTGAATTCCGCTGATGCTGCAATGATTGATTCATGTCAAGAAATCATATGCAACTTTTGTAATTGGACCCTTTGCCGCATATTCGTTAAAAAGGAGTGACAACGTCTTTCGCACATAGGACTGTAGGGTAAGAAAATATAGCATGCGTCATTCTATTTTAAGGATCCTAGGCGAAAGAAAAGTATACAATTCACCTTTTTATTTCGCTTTAAACCTTTGTCATTTTGTGTAGTACATGAAATGTCATTTGTCAAAATTTGAGGTGTTTATATGAATGGGTTGGTCGCTACTGTATTTCAACACTCAGTTTCTCTTTATGATTTATTTTTCTATTTCTATTTCTCGACTGATAATTCATAATCCACCCCCTCAAAACCTTCCCACCATAACTGTAATTTGGTAGAAAGGCACATTTTTTTAAAACTTCCAATGTCAATATTATCACAGACTAACAGCCACAACACTCGAAACTATTCTTCACTCACATTAACGATCATTTTAAATATATTTTTAGTTGGAACTGTGGCCGCATTTGTGAGTACAAGAGGGATAGACCACTAGTGAAAAATTGTTTCTGAGTCTTAGGGATAACCCTTTTGCAAATGAGTGTTCTAGTAAAATTCGCAGATTGATATTTTTTGAAGGAATTTCCTCATATTGTAATGTCTGGAAGTCTGTGATACTACGGCCAAACATTTTTCTCGTAGAACCCATCTGGATTTGGTTTCGCAATGCCACATACTACCAAAAAATGGATCTACCATCGAAAGTGCGATATCAGCTTTTTTGGGTGGCCCATTTGAGAAATTTTGACTTTATATGAGGCATTTTTCAGAAATCCCAATATTCAAATTCGATTTAATTTTTTTCAGAAATATCATCAATATTTTCTAAACATGCCTGAAAGTATTCTTTTTGAAATGCAAGAAGAAGAAATTATTCTCGTTTGCCCTAATTTTAAATATAAATATTCTAAAAGGCCCTTTTTTATTCAATATTGATAATAACTTCGGTTATAAAAGCTTAAAAAGTTGTGTGAAGATAGTTTACGAGTAATCAAACAAAAAAAATTAAAAAATTTACGGCAAAAAAGAGTTGTTGCTAGGAACACCCTAAGTTGCTCAATTAAAATAGCTATAAAATAACCTCAGAAGATACAGGTTGCGCCAGCTGGATGTATCCTTTTTGCCTTTCTCAATAGAAAGGTATTGCAATTGCTCTGAAAACCGACTGTTTAACGGAGACCCGCAGGGCCTAGTGACATATACCATTCGATTCAGCTCGTCGAGTTCGGCAAATGTCTGTGTGTGTATGTATGTGTGTGTGTATGTGCGTATGTGTGTGTACGCGAACACAATCTCACTCACTTTTCTTCGAGATGGCTGAACCGATTTTCACAAACTTAGTCCCAAATGAAAGGTGCAACGGTCTCATAGGCTGCTATTGAATTTCTAATGGATCCGGTTCCGGAATTACAGAGTGATGAGTACGATCACGTAGAAAATGTCGATTTTAATAAATTCTGCAATGAATGTATAATGGTGAAAAATTTTCCAAAATGGTACCACAACTGCTTCGATTTGTAATACTAGGTCACTAACAGCCATTCAAAGTCTTTTTGGTCACATTGGCCACCATCATCGGTTCCGGAAGCCCCGGCAGAAGCATACAAATTCAGAATAACAATCACATCGGTTTCTCGGAGATGGCTTGACCGAATCAACCAAACTTAGTCTCAAATGAAAGATGTTGCGTCCCCGTAAATGGCTATTCAATTTTATCCCGAACCGACTTCCGGTTCCGGAGTTACGGGTTGTGGCGCGCGATCACATAGCAAATTGTGATTCAAACCAATATTCCGATGAAAGCAAAAATGGTAAAAATTTCGCTAAAATGTCTCTCAAACAACTTAAATTTGCAATTCTAGGTCACCGACGGCCAACCAAACTTTCGTTGACTACATTGACCACCATAGACGGTTCCGGAAGTGCCCGGGAAAAGCGGCCATCTTTCAAAACTAGCAAACTCATATCAGTTTCTTGGAAATGGTTGGACCGATTTTCACAAACTTAGTCCCAAATGATAGCTATATTATCCCCACAGATTTCGTACGGATCGCTTATATGGTTCCGGAAATATAGACTAAACCGTCCGGTCACATATGAAATTCCCATATAAGCCGGAGCTCAAAATTTTTTTTCAAAGGGAGGACCCCATGAAATTTTAGAAATCGAATTCGTATTTTTAATGCCAAACATTTTTAAAATGCATGAAACGTCGAGATTTTATGTTATCTCGAAAAAAAAATTTTTTTTTATGAAAATAGACTTTTTGGACTTAAGATTTCGCTCCTTTTTCCAATTCAATATTACCGTGGCTGGTTTTTCTTTTGCAAAATTTTAGAACTCGAATAATTATTTCTTTTCTTGTATATAGTTGTCATGTATAATAAAATTGTAATGCATACATTTGAAAACTTTTAATAAATATAAGCAGCTAAAAAATTCTCGTGTTCATGATTGAGAAAGGCACAATTGCACCGCTAGATGGATTAAAACAGGTTTTTTAACATTGAACTACTCCGCCATTTTTCAGCCGACTTTCACAAGTAAACAAGTTTTTTAGGATATTTTATGCCTTTTTTTTATAAACCTGGTTTAGAATACAACGTCGATTAAATGATTACCCTTACTTGATACTCAAAAAGCAGCTCTTTTGCGGGTATTTTGCATGACATTGGACCGCATTTCGGGCTTATTCGCAGCCATTTCAGCTCACATATTAGCTTTGAATTTGTCAAGGTTCTTAGGTTTGCTAGACCTAGAATAAACTTTACTTTTCAAGTAACCCCACAGAAAAATAAGTCTGGTACCGTTAAACCCGGAGAACGAGGAGGCCATTCCAAATCACCATTTTTTAAGACAACGCGTTCTGGTAATTTGTTCTGCAAGAACTTGATTGCAGCGGCTGTGGTGTGGCAAGATGCCCCGTTTGGTTGAAAATAGAAATTTGGGAAGTTGCCACAGACCCGTACTCAAGGAAATTTTTCACCAAATTGTCTAGTTTGTAGGCGCCCAATTGCCAGCCATATTTTTTACGATAACCACGCACAGTTTTCACTATTGAACGATCGTTTTCAATGTATAGTGCTACGGTTTCAGTGCATTCTTTTGGTGTAAATCGACTCGTAGCCAAAATGGCACTAAATGACGTTTCAGAATTTTGTTTATCTGTCAAAATTGGCTGGAAAATGGCAGAGTTGTCCAATGTAGAAATAGGATACAGCCAGATGGCGCACCCTGTACAACTATGACGTCTTCGGCAAAGTGGCTTGGTATAAGTTCCTCTACAATGTCGCTGAGGACTGCAATATTCTATCTCCTCACATTCAGAAAAACGGTTTCTGCCTAATGGTATGGTGGATTGGTTTTCTGTACACGAACTGGTTCACAACTTTATGAACAATATTCATTAAACCAAAGGTTAAATCGTGATTTTATTCATAGTTTTTGGAACATTATTCAGAGTCCGGCTATGCGAAGTGAACTGATTCATGATTTATTATACCTTAAGCATGATCTGGTTTTCGTGGTTGTGAAGTTTTTCAAAAAATCAAAGCATATTTTATCGTGAACTTTTTCACGAAACTCGGAATATTGCTCATGAATTATTTCAATCATTGTGAAATGGTTTATGGTTCCTATTATATTATTCACGATTTAATATCCTCGTTAGTGAAATAGGTCACGAAATCATAAAATGTATTCATGTATACGTGAACTGATTAATGATTTCTAATTAATCACAACTCACCATGATCATGCTCGTGAAATAGTTCACAAAATAATGAATCTTTGTCATGGAAACTTCTAGTATACCATGTGGGTCCGTGAAATAGTTCACAAAATTATAAAATATTGTTCATATCTTCGTGAACTAGTTCATGATTCCTAGTATAATTTTCACAACTCATAATTCGAGCTCGTGTAACGGTTCACAAATTCATAAAATATTATTCACGGATTCGTGAACTGGTCCATGATTCGTAGTGTACATTATTCTATCTGGAGTGTTTGTGATATTTAGAAGACATCCGTAATCATTTTAAATTTCATGTAACTCTGCACATGGTCTTGAAATTTTCACCTGAACTACAGTGAATACCCGATTTTATCAGCATCCGATTTTATCAGCCCCCGATTTTGTCTACCCCCGTTTTGTCAGCTTGTTGACCTGATTTTGTCAGCCTCATATGAAAATTAATAGTTGGTAGTTTGATGGGCTCTAGCAAACGTTCCAAGTTGATCTCGGGTAAAGTCAATGCATATTTTTCTCATCTTAGGGTTCAAAAAATATAATTTTTTTGTTTTGTTTAAATTTTGCAGTCAGGAAGGAAAAAGAAAATTTAAACTAAATAATCAGAAAAGGGTATGAGGCTTTATCTAGGGAATAGCTTCGGTTTATTAAAAAGAATGAAAAAATTTTGTTTTTTTTAAAAAAATATCATATAGTTATGTCCAGATTCTAGCGACTAGTAATAAGTGCGAGCAGCACATATATGTAAACTTTTAGGCCCTCGAAAATCTTTAATTATTTGATAGAGTTCAATGGGATGTCTGGCCAGAAAACGAAAACTGCGCTGACCGTGTTCGTGATGCATTTCTCAAAACAAGATACCGCGCATTAACTACTTACTCTTTTATGAGCTAAATCATATTGTCACGTCACTCCGAGCAAAAAATCCGATAGTAATTAAACAAGAATATGAGTCACACTACTCCCCATGCCAAATTCGAAAGTGGGCTCAAGAATAAAATATCACGATAACGTGACGCATATAAATTACGAATATTGTGTTAAAGACCCTGATGTTATGAACATACATTACACTACTCGTGACTAACATATCAAAAATCGTGATTATGCTCCTGAAATCATGAACACAAATCACTCGACTTGTGACTAAAATATCACGATAACGTGAATATCAATTACAGAAATCGTGACTGAGATCCGGTAAGCATGAACATAAGTCACACTACTCTACCACAAAAATCCAACACGAAAATGTTTGTAGCTGAACCTTACATTTTAGAGCTACGATGTCTTCAGGATAAATAACACTGGTTTACAAGAAAAATGAAGCTTCGAGAAAAAGTATTTTCTAGACTAATTTTTGATCGCTGAATACGAAAACAATATTCATTTTTTTTTTTTTTCAAAGAAGCGATTTCGAGATTTTTTCAAAAACTTGTTTTTGAGTACTTTTTTTGTTTTAGTTTCCATGTGAAAATCAGTCAATAAATTTAATCAATATGCAGGTTGATAGGTTCCGAGATGCCTTTTCCAAAAACGTAAAAATATGTGTCGATCATATGTAAAATTTTTAGTGTTGCAAGCGACCCAATTTAAAAAAAACCTGTTTTAATCCACCTAGAGGTGCAATTGTGCCTTTCTCATTTCTAAAACTATGATTTAATAGCTGGTTCGTACAATATAACATTATGGAAATGTCTTTCATTCTTATTACACTTGGTAAGTATATATAAGAGCACCTTTTTGCATTCATCGCGGTATCGGTTTGAATCGGAGTTTTCGATGTGATCGCACTCCACAACCCGTAACTTCGGAGCCGGAAGTCGGATGGAGATGGAATTTAATATCAGTTTCCGGGGACGCAACACCTTTCATTTGAGACTAAGTTGATCAAATCGGTCTAGCCATTTTCGAGAAACCAATATAACCGTTATTCTGAATTTGAATGCTTCCGGATCCGTCGATGGTGGCCAGTGTGGCCAAAGAGACTTTGAATGACTGTTGGTGACCTAAATCTACAAATTCAACAGTTGTGTTTACATTTTGGAAAAAAAATCACCTTTTTACATTCATCGCAGAATTCGTTAGAATCGAGATTTGCTGCGTGATCGTACGTATCACCCTGTAATTCAGGAACCAGAACTCGGATCCACACAAAATTCAACAGCAGCTGATGGAGCTTTCATTTAAAATCAAGTTTGCCCAAAATTTTGTTTTGTAACCATACTCTTCAACTCGTAATCCGGAACAAGTTGTTGGTTGAAAATGAAATTCAATAGCAACCTATGGGAATATTATACCTTTCATTTGAATCTTAGTTTGTAAAAATCGGTTCAGCCATCTCCGAGAATCCGATGTGTACATTTTATTAACAAATCCGCACATACACACACATACATACATACATACATACATGCACACATACATACATA
Organism: Topomyia yanbarensis; assembly: GCF_030247195.1. Classification (NCBI taxonomy): domain Eukaryota; kingdom Metazoa; phylum Arthropoda; class Insecta; order Diptera; family Culicidae; genus Topomyia; species Topomyia yanbarensis. The sequence goes on along the minus strand of NC_080672.1, from coordinate 273,459,981 downwards.
CATACATACATGCACACATACATACACACATACATACACACATACATACATACATACATACACACAGATATTTTGCGATCTCGGCGAACTGAGTCGAATGTTATATGAGACTAGGCCCTCCGGGCCTCGGTTAGAAAGTCGGTTTTTGGAGCAATTGCATAACCTTTCTATATGAGAAAGACAAAAGAATAATATTTAATTAGCTTAATCAGTATGAGTTCAATGTTATCTTCATGTGATTATATTTTGAAATGTTGGTGGAATGGGTTTGAAAGTGGAGGGAATGGGGGGTTAGTAGAGTGGGAGTGGAGGATGCGTCAGAAAACCTTCATCTTATTTCGGTATACGGGGTGGATGAAGGAAATGCGGGCGTGAGGGTGGTCCAAGGGGAGGGGAGTGATGAAGGAGGGAGGTGTAAGGGCAAGGCGGGGGGAGGAGGGGCGGCGACGTAATACTCAACTGCATATTTTGCCTTCCATTTGAGACTTGGTTTGAGAAAATCGGTTCAGTCATCACCGAAGAACCGATGTGACTTTATTTGTGGAATATGCCCGGAATTCCGGAATCGTCGATAGTGGACAATATATTCAAAGAATGTTTGATTGGCAATCAGTGATCTAGATCTGCGATTAGAAGTAATTTGGTGACCATTTCAATAGTTTTTAGTCTCTGAGGTATTACGATTGTACCGATTTATATGGGAAATTCCAGTGTATCCTTACTAACACCCCTGTAACTCCGGAAGCAAGAGTCAGAACCGAATGAAATTCAGCAGCAGTCAATGGCATTACTGTATCTTTCATTTGAAATCAAGTTTGTAAAAATCGGTAGAGAATTCGCTGGGGAATGGGTGTGATATTAGCTTAGGAACTTGGCGGGTTCCCCGGGGGCGTCATGATCCGTCATAGGTGGCCAATGTGATCAAAGCTGCTTTGATTGATCATTAGTGATCCAGATCCGCAAACTAGAGTAATGTTACATCAATTTTAATATGTTTTACATCATTTGAACATCATGGTGGTACCAGTTTATATGGGAATTTGCTGTGTGACCGCACTCTTCAACCCGTAACTCCGGAACCGGAAGTCGGATCAACTAAAAATTCAATAGCAGCTTATGGAAGCGTTATACCTTTCAGATGAAACTAAGTTTGCGAAAATCGGTTCAGCCATCTCTGAGAAAATTGTGTGAGTTTAAATGACACACACACACATACACACACACACATACACACACACATACATACACACACACACAGACATTTGCCGATCTCGACGAACTGAATCGAATGGTGTATGACACTCGGCCCTCCGGGCCTCGGTTAAAAAGTCGATTTTTACAGTGATTGCATAGCCTTTCTTTATATGAGAAAGGCAAAAAGTGAATTTTTGACCATTTTTAAAAATTATTCATTTTTAATTGAATTTTATTACAGCGAAACCATTGTTTTCGGATCATTTAGAATCTAAGATGACAGATAATATGTTTAAGTTAATTTTAAGCCTAATATCACTAACATCATATGGAAAATATTGATGCCTTGGCGCATTGAGCGAAATTAAAATTTTGTAATTTTAGCAGACCCTGCCCTGGTGCGCATGGGTAGCACTGTTCTCATAAGCTAGTCGTCAAATATTCGAGCCCCTGTCGAAGAATCGCCTGCGAAGCCTGTTGAAGCAGAAGACAAAAATTCCTCTAAGGGATTGTACTTTCAAGGCTTTGTAATAGCAAGACGTTGACCATATGTGTATCTGCACAGTTCAATAAATACCTACCAATTTATGGAATTAAAAAGAAATCTTCTTTCTATTATCCTTTAAGGTATATACCTTAGTGCTGTTCACACAATCACAATTCCGGTCGAAAAAAATCTATTCCCCTTGAATGCACTCGTTTGTTTTATATAGAGTCTTCTCGAATTTCCATCCAGCAATAGTCATCCATCATACCTTCGTCCCAGAAGCTCTCATATCACTTTTCAATTGCTGCAATGTCCTGATGGAATCTTCAGTGAAACACGATACGCATACCGACTTAGGAGTCCAAAGCACATTTACGAATTTATTTTAGAATCCGAAAAAATGGTTATAAGAAGTAAGAGCATTTTCGGTCAACCGGTTTCACACTCATTTGAGAGCTCCTTGTTGCAACACCACGAGAAATCTGTGTGTATTTTTTTTTTGTAAACGTTCATTCCATTAGGGTCCAGCAGTTAATGAAATGCGATATCGGAGTTTTTGAGACGGGGACATGATAGGTGACCACTGTTGGATGCAAGCTCAAGAAGACTGTACCCAACACACACGATAACTATCAAGCGTAGAAGATCAATTCAGCTGAAAGTATACAAAGTTACAATTTTCACTCAGTGCTCTAAATTTTTCATTCTATTTTTGAGTCCATTGGCTTAAAATTTATGTAAAACGATTATCTATCACATTAGATTCTAAAAAAATTTCTTCTGTCCTTGATTTGTTATAAACAATTAACTAGAAATATGCATTTTTAAAAAAGGGTCGAAAATTAGACTTTTTTACTTTGGTAGCTTGTAATCATAATAAATGTACATTTGATCTAGGCATATTATACATTTTCGGAAAGGGCACACCTTTCGAACTGTGAGTTGTTTGTTTCAATCGGATCTTTTTTAAACGAGATATTGACAAATGACAAAAAAAAACTTCTTAAAAACATCTTTTTCAAAGAAACCGTTCTTCTTAAGTTATCGCGATTAGATTATGAAAAATAATTTTTCTGTTATAAAAAATTATAGCAAAAACATTATAAGGAATTTCTTTCAAAAAGAAATTGAGAACGATTTTCCTGTTAAGCGACCCAAAATTAATCTAGAAAACACTTTTTCTCGCAACTCCTTTTTCCTTCTAAGCTAGTGAAATCTCATTTGAGACCAAAAGAGATAATTTGAAAACAGAACAATTTATACTCGGTTCTTAATAACATCAACAGCTTTTATCGAATTTTCGTGATCTTAGGCTTAAAATTCACGTGAAAAGTTTATTTGTCTCATAAGAATTAATTTTTTTTGCTGAATTATCCAAATCTAAATCAACCAAAACTGAGTAATTTTACAAAAAATTGCTCTCTGGTTGTTATATATTTTTGGAATGAGCATATCAACACCTTTCGAATGGTGATTCGATTGTGTTAATCGGAAGATTTGTTCCTGAGATATTGATCAATTACTTCAAAAAGTGCTCAAAAACACATTTTTCAAAAAATATCAAAAACGTTTCTTTGGAAAAGAAAATGGATATGATTGTCGTGTTCAGCAACCCAAACTTGGTTTAGAAAAACACTTTTCTCTTAACTTCATGCAATCCCACCCCAAAATTTGTAAACTAGTGTTATTTGTCCTGAAAACATCGTAGCTCTAAAATGAAAGGTTTAGCTACAAACATTTCTGCCTTCCTAAATTGTGGATTCGGACCACAGTACAATTTATTTATTTTCCATATGATTCAGTTGGTCTTAAGGAATATTGGGGAATGGGGAAAAGCCAATTTGGGTGAAACATTAACTCTTCTAAAATTGGCATAAAAACTCCAAATCTTTTCAATTAATTGCACCATACAGAACTTAGCAAATATAGTGAAAAAATAAAACAAAAACAAACTAATACAATAAAGTAAACAAATATAAAAAGTAGCAAATAAAAATACAAATTAAATTGTCGTCTGGTAAGTCAGAAACTGCTCAATAGATGACACGTTGAAATCGTATTCAGCAAACACTTCGTTGAATGTGGTAGACATGAAGCAAATCGGATAATGACCACCAAAAAGGGAGTTCCTATGTTCCAAAAGCAAAAAACTTAATTGACGGAGCACACGTTCCAGTAGATGTAGAGTTGACTAAAATTCTACGGAAATTATCATTTGAGAATAATTCAGTACCCGTAGCACATCCAAAATAGATTCCGTGGGTGGGTTCCCAGGACGGTACGAACATTGTAATTCATCTTGACGCATATCATAGGGAACGAATTTCTGCAGTACCCACGACATGTGATTCGATCAGAATCATTAACCACTTTCGAGAAGTTGTTACAAGCCATACTTTTGATGTAGAAATAAAGCGTAGCGGGTATGCAATATGCGCAGGAAAATAACTCTAACGGCTAACATGCGTCAATGGAAGCGAGCTTACACGCAATTTGTGATAACTCAGCTATCCACCAGAAGATGTCGCTTCTGGTGATAAAATTGGGCGTAACGTACTGCGCAGTGATAACGTCAAGTGAAAACAAAAATCCCAAGCAAATCTATCATTTTCACGCATCAGCACACCCAGATATAATCGTGCTTGAAGTCACGAAATTCTAATGCACTCGTACGGCCGATTAACAAAATAAACAAATAAAATAAAAAGAATCGCGATTGTAAAACACTAAAAATTTGAAAAGAAAACTTTCAGCTCTATTGACGACCGGAATATAGCAAACAGTGATGCCAAAAAGAGGCCAATGGTTAGAATAGCACAAATCAATCTCCAGCAGTTATGCATCTAACTCGGTTTACGCAAGAAAGTAAAGCTTCGGTTCAAAAGATGTACTTCCATAAAGGAAGCTTCTGCAGAAATTTTACCGCTGATGACCTCTCCGTCAGAGTGGCTGATAGCTAAATGGCTCGCAAACATGGCCGGCGGTATGGCATTGGTACTGGGAGAAACACCGCCACCAAGAAATTCTCAGCTTCAGCTAAGAAACCCTTTGAAGGTAGTGTAAATCATTATGGTCGACACCTCCGGATCGGTTCGTGTCTCTACAGATGACGAATTTTGCAACAGACCTGAGCAGGTCAGATATACCGAGAAGTTTGACAGGAAACAAGAAGAAGCAGCAATATGAAAAACATGAAACATGCAAGATTAACCCAGAATATATAGAGCATTAGTACTATTCCTACTGAAGTATTATCTACCGGTGGCCCGCATGAATGAGAAAGGAGCACACTTTATTTCTTCTGCCGAATCTCAGCCTTTTTCGCAGCTTTTGCAGAAACCTAAACAGCTGAGATCTCAGTAAACAATTAGAGATATTATATAGTGTATTCATAAGAGATATTATATAGTGTATTCATAAGAAGTTTCAATTTTATATTCAGCAAAGTTTATAGAAAAAGATATAATTCAATTATATTTGAAATACAAATTCTGAGGTTAGTTTCTGAAGCATTTGACGAATAGGGATCTTTAATTTGGGAAAATTGTGTCGGTTTTTCATATGTATTGATAGCGGGTGTCCTTACGAGTACACTCATATCATTCTTAAACCTTAATTATTCTTTTCTGATTTTTAAATTAAAAAACCTATTTTAATCCACCTAGCGGTGCAATTGTGCCTTTCTCAATCATGAATCACGAGAATGTGTGCGTTGTTTATATACATTAAAAACTTTTAAATGCATATATTACATTTTATTATTATACATCACATGACAACTATATACAGGAAAATAAATCATTATTCGAGTTCTAAAATTTTGAAAAAGAAAAAACAGCCATGGTAATATTGAACTGAAAAAAAAGGTGCGAAATCGGCAAAGTCCCAAAAAGTCGATCTTTATAAAAAAAATTTTTTCGAGATAACATAAAATCTCGACGTTTCATGCATTTTTAAGATGTTTGGCATCAAAAATACGAATTCGATTTCTGAAATTTCATGGGGTCCCCCCTTTGAAAAAAAAAATTGAGTTCCGGCTTATATGGGAATTTCATATGTGACCGGACGATTTAGTCTATATTTCCGGACCCATATAAGCGATCCGTACGAAATTTTATAGACAACTGTGGGGATATTATAGCTATCATTTGGGACTAAGTTTGTGAAAATCGGCCAAACCATTTCCGGGAAACTGATGTGAGTTCGTAAATTTTGAAAGGTGGCCGCTTTTCCCAGGCACTTCCGGAACCATCTATGGTGGTCAATGTAGTCAACGAAAGTTTGGTTGGCCGTCGGTGACCGAGAACAGCAAATTTAAGTTGTTTGAGAGACATTTTAGCGAAATTTTTACCTTTTTTGCTTTCATCGGAGTATCGGTTTGAATCACAATTTGCTCTGTGATCGCACGCCCAGGCCAGTAACTCCGGTACCGGAAGTCGGATCGGGATGAAATTAAATAGCCATTTACGAGGACGCAATACCTTTCATTTGAGACCAAGTCTAGCTGAATCGGTCTAGCCATCTCCGAGAAACCGATGTGAATGTTATTCTGAATTTAGATACTTCCGCCGGGGCTTCCGGAACCGATGATGGTGGCCAATGTGACCAAAGAGACTTTGAATGGCTGTTAATGACCTAGTACTACAAATCGAAGCAGTTGTGGTCACATTTTGGAAAAATTTTCACCATTATACATTCATTGCAGAATTTCTTAAAATCGACATTTTCTGCGTGATCGTACTCATCACCCTGTAATTCCGGAACCGGAAGTCAGATCCATTAGAAATTCAATAGCAACCTATGGGAACGTTGCACCTTTCATTTGGGACTAAGTTTGTAAAAATCGGTTCATCCATCTCTGAGAAAAGTGAGTGAGATTGTGTTCGCGTACACACACACACAGACGCACATACACACACACACACATACACACACAGACATTTGCCGAACTCGACGAACTGAATCGAATGGTATATGTCACTCGGCCCTCCGGGCCTCCGTTAAAAAGTCGGTTTTCAGAGTAATTGTAATACCTTTCTATTGAGAAAGGCAAAAAGGTGTGAAATCGGCAAAGTCCCAAAAAGTCGATTTTTATAAAAAAAATTTTTTTTCGAGATAACATAAAATCTCGACGTTTCATGCATTTTAAAGATGTTTGGCATCAAAAATACGAATTCGATTTCTGAAATTTCATGAGGTTTAGTCTATTTTTCCGGAACCATATAAGCGACCCGTACGAAATTTTATAGACATCTATGGGGATATTATAGCTATCATTTGGGACTAAGTTTGTGAAAATCGGCCCAACCATTTCCGGGAAACTGATGTGAGTTCATAAATTTTGAAAGATGGCCGCTTTTCCCGGGCACTTCCGGAACCGTCTATGGTGGTCAATGTAGTCAACGAAAGTTTGGTTGGCCGTCGGTGACCTAGAACAGCAAATTTAAGTTGTTTGAGAGACATTTTAGCGAAATTTTTACCTTTTTTGCTTTCATCGGAGTATCGGTTTGAATCACAATTTGCTATGTGATCGCACGCCACAACCTGTAACTCCGGAACCGGAAGTCGGATCGGGATGAAATTAAATAGCCATTTACGGGGACGCAATACCTTTCATTTGAGGCCAAGTTTAGTCGAATTGGTCTAGCCATCTCCGAGAAACCGATGTGACTGTTATTCTGAATTTAGATACTTCCGCCGGGGCTTCCGGAACTGAGGATGGTGGCCAATGTGGCCAAATAGACTTTGAATGGATGTTAGTGACCTAATACTACAAATCGAAGCAGTTGTGGTCATATTTTGGAAAAAATTTCACCTTTATACATTCATTGCAGAATTTATTAAAATCGACATTTTCTGCGTGTTCGTACTTATCACCCTGTAATTCCGGAACCGGAGGTCGGATCCATTAGAAATTCAATAGCAGCCTATGGGAACGTTGCACCTTTCATTTGAGACTAAGTTTGTCAAAATCGGTTCAGCCATCTCTGAGAAAAATGAGCGACATTTTTGGTCACATACACACACACATACACACACATACATACATACATACATACATACATACATACATACATACATACATACATACATACATACATACATACATACATACATACATACATACATACATACATACATACATACACACATACATACACACAGATATTTTGCGATCTCGGCGAACTGAGTCGAATGTTATATGAGACTCGGCCCTCCGGGCCTCGGTTAGAAAGTCGGTTTTTGGAGCAATTGCGTAACCTTTCTATATGAGAAAGGCAAAAGAATAGTATTTAATTAGCTTAATCAGCATGAGTTCAATGTTATCTTCATGTGATTATATTTTGAAATGTTGGTGGAATGGGTTTAAAAGTGGAGGGAATGGGGGGTTAGTAGAGTGGGAGTGGAGGATGCGTCAGAAATCCTTCATCTTATTTTGGTATACGGGGTGGATGAAGGAAATGCGGGCGTGAGGGTGGTCCAAGGGGACGGTAGTGATGAAGGAGGGAGATGTAAGGGCAAGGCGGGGGGGGGGGCGGAGGGGCTCTGATGCAATACTCAGCTGCATATTTTGCCTTCCATTTGAGACTTGGTTTGAGAAAATCGGTTCAGTCATCACCGAAGAACCAATGTGACTTTATTTGTGGAATATGCCCGGAATTCCGGACTTCCGGAATCGTCGATAGTGGACAATATATTCAAAGAATGTTTGATTGGCAATCAGTGATCTAGATCTGCGATTAGAAGTAATTTGGTGACCATTTCAATAGTTTTTAGCCTCTGAGGTATTACGATTGTACCGATTTATATGGGAAATTCCAGTGTATCCTTACTAACACCCCCGTAACTCCGGAAGCAAGAGTCAGAACAGAATGAAATTCAGCAGCAGTCAATGGTATTACTGTATCTTTCATTTGAAATCAAGTTTGTAAAAATCGGTAGAGAATTCATTGGGGAATGGGTGTGATATTAGCTTAGGAACTTGGCGGGTTCCCCGGGGGCGTCATGAACTGTCATAGGTGGCCAATGTGGTCAAAGCTGCTTTGATTGATCATTAGTGATCCAGACCCGCAAACTAGAGTAATGTTACATCAATTTTAATATGTTTTACATCATTTGAACATCATGGTGGTACCAGTTTGTATGGGAATTTGCTGGGTGACCGCACTCTTCAACCCGTAACTCCGGAACCGGAAGTCGGATCAACTAAAAATTCAATAGCAGCTTATGGGAGCGTTATACCTTTCATATGAAACTAAGTTTGCGAAAATCGGTTCAGCCATCTCTGAGAAAATTGTGTGAGTTTAAATGACACACACACACACACATACACACACACACACACACCCATACATACACACACACAGACATTTGCCGATCTCGACGAACTGAATCGAATGGTGTATGACACTCGGCCCTCCGGGCCTCCGTTAAAAAGTCGATTTTTACAGTGATTGCATAGCCTTTCTTTATATGAGAAAGGCAAAACCCAAATTAAATTCAACCGACAAACTGACAGTTGTCCTACTAAATGACGTATCTCCAAATATCTCGTTCGCCTCATTGTTAACTGGGACAGCACCCCACACAGCATGATCTGGTACTTTTGCAATCCGCTAGCAGTCTGCCATCCCAAGTTTCATGGTAGATCTGATAAGGAAACCTATAGAGTCGTACAAGTCGCATGGGTTTGGATTTGTTATTGTCCTAAAAGGAAACAAACTAAAAAATGTTTTGCCTTTCTCAATAGAAAGGTATTGCAATTGCTCTGAAAACCGACTTTTTAACGGAGGCCCGGAGGGCCGAGTGACATATACCATTCGATTCAGTTCGTCGAGTTCGGCAAATGTCTGTGTGTGTATGTATGTGTGTATGTATGTATGTGTGTGTATGTGTGTGTGTATGTGATCAAAAATGTCACTCATTTTTCTCAGAGATGGCTGAACAGATTTTGACAAACTTAGTCTCAAATGAAAGGTGCAACGTTCCCATAGGCTGCTATTGAATTTCTAATGGATCCGACCTCCGGTTCCGGAATTACAGGGTGATAAGTACGAACACGCAGAAAATGTCGATTTTAATAAATTCTGCAATGAATGTATAAAGGTGAAAAATTTTCCAAAATATGACCACAACTGCTTCGATTTGTAGTATTAGGTCACTAACATCCATTCAAAGTCTATTTGGCCACATTGGCCACCATCCTCGGTTCCGGAAGCCCCGGCGGAAATCTAAATTCAGAATAACAGTCACATCGGTTTCTCGGAGATGGCTAGACCGATTCGACTAAACCTGGCCTCAAATGAAAGGTATTGCGTCCCCGTAAATGGCTATTTAATTTCATCCCGATCCGACTTCCGGTTCCGGAGTTACAGGTTGTGGCGTGCGATCACATAGCAAATTGTGATTCAAACCGATACTCCGATGAAAGCAAAAAAGGTAAAAATTTCGCTAAAATGTCTCTCAAACAACTTAAATTTGCTGTTCTAGGTCACCGACGGCCAACCAAACTTTCGTTGACTACATTGACCACCATAGACGGTTCCGGAAGTGCCCGGGAAAAGCGGCCATCTTTCAAAATTTACGAACTCACATCAGTTTCCCTGAAATGGTTGGGCCGATTTTCACAAACTTAGTTCCAAATGATAGCTATAATATCCCTACAGATGTCTATAAAATTTCGTACGGATCGCTTATATGGGTCCGGAAATATAGACTAAATCGTCCGGTCACATATGAAATTCCCATATAAGCCAGAACTCAATTTTTTTTTTCAAAGGGGGGACCCCATGAAATTTCAGAAATCGAATTCGTATTTTTGATGCCAAACATCTTTAAAATGCATGAAACGTCGAGATTTTATGCTATCTCGAAAAAAATTTTTTTTGTAAAAATCGACTTTTTGGGACTTTGCCGATTTCGCACCTTTTTTCAGTTCAATATTACCGTGGCTGTTTTTTTTTCAAAATTTTAGAACTCGAACTCTTTTAATGAATATAAACAACGCACACATTCTCGTGATTCATAATTGAGAAAGGCACAATTGCACCGCTAGGTGGATTAAAATAGGTTTTTAGTTTTTTTCAATAGTTTCGGGCCCAAAAATTGAAAAAAGGACTGAGATATTAACTCATGATACTAATCTGCATCACGATATGCCTTAACCCGCACACCCCTAAAGATCCATATTTCGCGCTAAATCGTATTCAGAGTTGGCAGCACCCTCTCAGATTTTAATGAAACTTCTGTACATGAGACTTTATCACGAAAAGCCACTTTGAATATTTAGTTTTTCCAAAAATGATCTAGACTGTTTTTTGAAAACGGTCAAACTGTTTTCACCAATTTTTTTTAAATGGCTATAGTCTCAAAATTACAAATCCTACAAAAAATGTTGAAGGAGTGATTTTCACAAAATTAATCAAATTTTTGAATAAAAATATTGAAAAAATACTTCACACACTGAAAAAAATCTATTTTAAAAATTTAAAGTTTATTAAAAAGAAAACTATCTTTGATTTGGATGAAATTTTGCTCCAAGATAGGTAATTAAGTTCCCTGCCTTCCGTCAAAAATTCAAGTTGGGCACTTTGAAGGAAAAAAATTATTCGAAAAAAAATTTCCTTGTCCAAACTAATTTATTTGCAGTGTATTTTTATCGAAAACTAAACCAATGAAAGTAATAATCATCTCAGAATCCAATAAAACTCAGTTTGTGAGAAGATATTGTCTAATTTAGCAGCTAAGTATATACTAAGAAGTAATAATGGATTATTTGTTTAATGACATGAACTCGTTTCAATGGGATTCTCGATAAATAAAAATATATATTTTTATTATGCAAGAATCCCATTGAAAATAGTTCTTGTTATTAAATCAATATTCCATTATTATTTCATTTGTTGTACTGTTCAGTGGATATGTAGCAGAAACTTAATTTTGTTATATTTTTATCCGTTTGCTCCACTGTCCAGTTGTATAACTCTCTGGAAGTTGTTATGGTATTTCCATAGTCGCGAGCAAGACTGGCTCTTTTTGACATTCGCTTGAGAGGGTCCTTTTCCATGGGATGTTGCAAAAAATGCCATTCTGCGCTTAATTCATACTTTGACTGGGATCTACACAAGCTTGCGAAGTTTTGTTTATTTTTGTATTGTACTGCTGCTCCATCAGACAAAACATAAATTTTAGAAAAATTGTCAATCGTTTCATAAAATTTATCATTTTTGAGATGAACAACTGAACTGCAGTCTTCCAGTCTTCCAATCTTCCAGCCTTTATTCAAGTTTGTTATGAATTTATACCAAATTCGTTACCGATGGCTTGAATTTTTGACGTAGTAAATTTCATCCAAATGAAAAATGGGTTTTTTTGACGTAGGACTTTGTTTTCGATATAGGGGTGCACGTTGCAAATTCTACAAAAATGGCATGTAACGAAAAGTAGTCCAATTTTAAACGAATATAATTCAGCCATCTCACGATAAATTTTCAAACTTTTTGCGCATATCGCCCCGAAATACTTCTAAGAATAGGTTCCAATAGATAAACCCAAAGATTTTTGATATCATGGCATTAAAAATTTAAATAATGAACAACCTAGTCAAAATATCGCGCTTTTACACACAGAAGATAGCGCTTCCCTAGTCCAGCACGACAGATGTGTGTACCTAGCGCGCTACGCTTCTATGAATGACGTCATCGTCGACTATTTAAACGGACGGATTTCGCCAATGCAGCTCAGTTGCCTGTTGAACAGCAGGCGAAGCAGATCACTGCGCTGTATGTTTCCACAGTCAGTGTAGCTGATTTAGAAGTCCGTTACACTGCCTGTGGAGGTACGCTACCCAGTGAATGCGAATGAGCTTGTCCGTATGCTATCTTTTGTGTTGTGCTCGTTTCCAGCACACTTTTATGTATAATTATTCGTACACAAAATAGTTTGTACATGCGAGCTCCATTTGCAAACACGGTTAACATAGTATCGTGGTATTAGTTGTCTCTTTCGCTCTATCCATCATCATCAGCGTTGATTCATTTTGCTTTGTGCTAATGTTTGAGGCGAATGCGTAGGTAGGTAGATCTAATAAATTACACAACGAAAGTTTATTATTTACGTTCGATCAATTCATAGATTCATTTTTTCATCACGTGATTCATTTCCACTCAGCCTATAGTAGTATAATAGGTACATACTACAAAGCCTATTTATGAATGAATACACTGCCACTTGAAAAACCGTTGCAAAAACGCATCTTGTCCATATACAAAATTGTTTTCGATTCTTGTATATTTATAGTTTCGATATATGATTAAGACCTTCTCTATATGCGTACTCTAGAAAAGTTACAATGATGGCAAAATATAACTAGAATGCTTGGTCTATACATGAAATGTGATTATATCTGAGATCTTCTTAAATAAGTTTAATCGGATTCGATCACCTACTACAAATGAAATGACCTGATAACCAAGAAGGTTTGGTTCAATATGTAATATTCGATGTTGATTGGTTGTGATTAAACCATAAGTAAGAAATATGTTTAATTTATTATTACTATCAATGTAATAAGAAAATAAATATTTTACATTAAGGTTGGACAGAGAAAGGGTAAAATTCGCAAACGAAAAAAGCAGTTTTTTCCACACCGTATGTCAGATCTTCATAAAAATCAATCAGCAGTACTGTAACAACATTCTACATACGCTGATTGATTTTTATGAAGATCTGACGTATGGCGTGGAAAAAACTGCTTTTTTCGTTTGCAAATTTTGCGCATTCTCTGTCCAACATTAAGTAGTATAGTCCTACGTCTACAGCTCGTGCAACCCCATAGGGCTGCCTCTTGTAGTTCTTAAAATCGACTTTAAATTTTTAAAATCGATTTTTTTCAGTGTAGGAGTCAATGAAGAATTTTTTCAATATTTTATTAACTATTTTGACTAATTTTGTGAAAATCACTCCTACAACATTTTTTGTAGGATTTGTCATTTTTAGACTATAGCCATTTGAAAAAATTGGTAAAAAAAGTTTGGCCCTTTTCAAAAGACAGTCTAGATCATTTTTGGAAAAACAAAGTATGCAAAGTGGCTTTTTGTGACAAAGTTCTCATGTACAGAATGTTCCATTCAAATCTGAGGGGGTGCCTCCAACATTTGTTCGAGTTGGCGCGAAATTCGTCAATTTTTAAATTTCTCTAACTCTGGTTTTACTTGACTATACTACGAGCTTGTAGTAACAACTTTTTGGAGTGTATGTATTGCATGTTTACTACACACCGAAAAAATCTGAATTTTATCGTTGACGTAATTCCCAACTTGCCATAATCCAATAAACCGTAATTGACGAAATGACGAAATATAGCTGTGTTCTGTTTAATTTTACATGGAAGATGTACTTTCCATGCGCAGTGCCATAAAATTACACCTTTCAACATTTTAAACAAACGCCATATGTGGAGTAAAATTACGAGACTCGAAAAATTCAACGATATGTAAAATTAAAATCGAACGTTAAACTGTGTCATTTTTGATGCTCGTATATGTCATGGTCAGGAGACGTAAATTTACACGAGTTTTTCTAGGTGTGTAGCTAATACCCATCGCGCGTTGCTGCAACTTTCAACGTAATAGGAGAAAAACAATTTGTTCCGAAGCGCAGATGGCGGGCAGATAATCCCCAACCAAGAGCACACAAACACGCTCCATAAGAAATGCCCACTATGTATACATTTTTACGGCAATCGATTAAGCGGTTTGGGTGTCCATAAATCATATACGTACAAATATTGACTTTTATATAGATAGATAGATGGATAGAAGATAGATAGATAGATAGATAGATTATGTCCTAGAAGGAGTGTACTATTTTGAATCGTCCGTTACTCGCGCTAGTGGACTGAGTAAACAACGTTCTGAAATCCGTTACCGTTAGCGAAATCCTCTTAGAGCAACAGCGCCTGCCCGTGCAGCGAGCCTTTTTCGCGACTTCTGGAGGATAAAAAAGAAATCAACGCAAAATTTGCGATAACGTTAAAGTTACATTCATCGATGTGCGTTGACGATGAACGATGAAATCAACGCAAAAATCAACGCCATTGAATTCAACGGAAAAAATATCGATTCAACGATATCGCGTTAAAACGATACCGTTGAATCCATCGGGTTAACAACCCTGATTTAAACTGGTATTGTCACGAGTCACATTTCCACTGACAACAAGAAACCTGACGAAACACTAACGGTAACCGTACACTGGGGTACAAATGTACCCCACGCCATCTTTGACACCTGCTTCCACGAAGGCTATAAACAAACTGGCTATACCACCTTTTCCTAATATTACTAGGAACTCTAAATTGAATTATGATTAAGGTCCCAGGATAATAAATGCCGAATTCCATACTAAATTTGCAAAAGGGCGAATAAGATTTGTAAACAAACTTTTATTTTGATGATTTCTCTTAATTTCCTATAATTTCAAAGCAGAAAACAATTTAAATTACTTCTACGAAGGGTAAAAATTTACATTAACGCATATTTTTCATGAAATTCCACTCTGCAGCAGACTAATGAGCGAAACAAGCTTGTTTACAAAAAACACTTTCGCCCTTTTGACGATTTAATATTGAATTCTCGTTTTCACACGGCTCCAAAGAAGGCGTGGGGTACATTTGTAACCCAGTACAACGTGTTCTAGGGTTAATGCAGGTGTAGGCTGTGGTGGTCAAATCACATATATTTTGCGCGTACCCAACATCTCGCCTCGGTCCAGCACTTTGGACCCCGTTTTTTGGTTACTTCACCCCAAAAAGAGAATATAGGGTAAGCGTCTCGTGTACTAGTCGTTGACATATTTGTAAAATGTATTATTTATTGCTGTTTAACCGTGGTAATCAGGTCCGCTCCAGCTGATGTTGGGTACGAAATACTTGCTAGACAGCGTCCTCCTGTATTAATATGAGTGAAGTCTGTTTGGTGCGCTCTGTTTGTACAACACTTAGCACTAATCCATTGGATTTGTATGCGAAATACAGTTTCTGGTTTCTAATGCAAATAATTTTATCCAATGCGTACTGCTCCAGCTATCGGAGATCACTTTCATTCCATTGCTTTCTACTGTGCACCGGTTGTGAAGCTGTATACTATCAGATTTGGTGTAGTTCCAAGAATTCTGACAGCATTAATCACACTCGTTGCCCAGCTTCGTGCGAGTGACTGTTGACAATATCCAGCTTGAGTTCAGAGTTTATCTGTGCTTCGCTACCATCTGTTCAGGTATCTCCTCGGATCAAAATTCCATTCGGGAGTATTTATTCCTAGCGAACAGAGCAACATTCTACTTCTGCCGATATCCTGATTCATGGTAGGGTGATTGTTCTTATACTCGTCGTAACTGTCTGATGCTCATAATATAA
The DNA here is from genome assembly GCF_030247195.1 of Topomyia yanbarensis. Classification (NCBI taxonomy): domain Eukaryota; kingdom Metazoa; phylum Arthropoda; class Insecta; order Diptera; family Culicidae; genus Topomyia; species Topomyia yanbarensis. Next base: position 273,443,884 of record NC_080672.1, on the reverse strand, counting down.
TATGGAAAGCTTTGTATTAACTAAACAGTAAACGTAATCCTCAGTTCGTTGCTGTTGTCCTATCTTATGACTATATATCTTATATAAATCAAGAAACAAGTGTTCCGATAATACGATACTCTAATCTAGAGAGAAATGCTATTACCCTATCTTTAATATCCGTTAGGGGTGTTCAAAGTTTTAATGCATCATCCAGTGGGCGGAAATAAGCAGAGTTTGTATTGATTATATTGTAATATAGTACCTATTTCCATCCAAACCCATGTTTGTATAAGAAAATTGTTACGAGTATTTGAGTGAAGAGTGTCACCGTTTTGATAATTTCCAGCAACTTTTAAGGCGGACATTCGAGGCACGCTGGGATGCGGATGTCGTGCTGAACATAAGATTATACAACGACAAATAACAGTTCCGCAGCTCTTCTATTTTACAAATTTGATGATACCAGTAGACATATCTATCCATAACTCGATTTACTTGGTTACATCTGATTATCATCCACCACGCATCTCCATCGTTAGATTTAATATATTCTAGAAACCATTACTCAGTGTTGTTTTTCCTTGAGTCTGCAGAATCACATGCAAAGTTCACGTTTCACTGGAGCCCAACTGTCTGCATGCAAGGAACATTGCGAGAATCTATAGACCGTGTTTTACCATCATCTGCCACATGCGGTCGAAACGGTTATCGGGTGGTCTAGGTAGAGTAGTATGTAATGATGGCAATGGCGAGCCAAAGTATGACTGAATCTACAGTGGGACCAATTTCCTCGCGAGTCAATACCTATATCCGCGACCATTTGGTTTTGCACGAATCGCTAGCGCTCAATTTACATAACTAGGGCGCACGTACATGAAACTTCGAACAGCCGCATTTCATTATAGTGCATGTTGCTAGTTACTACTTTTTTCCCACAAAGTAATGATTAAAATTTCATGGAGCCATTTCATCCAGTAGAGCAAGAAATGTTTTCATTCGAGAGTGCAATTTGTTTTCCACACACGCACACTTCATAGGGAGCCTGTACTCAGAGCATGTGCAGGAAAATATCAATAAGGAAAAAAATATTCTCTGCTCAACTGCTAGTAGGACGAAGAAATGTAAAACAGAACACGGAACACGAATTGAATATGAATATTTACAAGCCGTATGTTTGAGAATTATTCGTCTGATGATTTATGAGAACAAAAGCAATAATTCAAGTAGTCTTTCGAGGAAAGAATTAACAGATGAGCTGTAGACATTAAGCTGCGTCGTTGGGTGGTACGCGGGTGGCACTAACTAATCCCAGTGGGTTTGGGTTCAATTCCAGCTGAGATTAGCTTTGGTGAAAAATCTGTGGTCACTTCTTTCTTCGGCAGGGATGCAAAGCTGTTGGTCCCGGTCCATGTATTGATGGGCCGATATCTCGGGTCCTGATGGGGGAGTTACCTCTCTGGCGTCGGTGATTGGCACTCAGTGCGGACAGAAGCCGACGGAAAATAAACAAAAAAAATAGGCTGCGTTCAAGTTAGTTATGACCATTTGTGTCAATAGTGTTTTAGATAATTTTCGTGACACAATTTATAATTAGTCCCCAATAGTACGAAATCGCCGCAAAGCTTTACTTTTATGTTGTTCCGTAGGAGACAGAAGAAGAGTAATGTGTGTTTTGTGGTTGGTCACGTAAGTAAATCCTACATAGTGTCAAAACACAATAGGTCAGCCTTTTGAAGCTTTTTAAAGCTTACTATAAATACACACACACATACATAGAGAGCTTAATCTCAATCATTGCGACATAACACAGCAACTCTTGTGGTAGTCGAGGACAGAAACGAAGTGCGACGTTGCAATTATTGTTGAACCGTATCGTGCCCCTCCCGGCAATGGTAACAGGTTTTCGGTTAGTGCAGGGATGGCAGAAATCCAAATGATGGGCAGTTTCCCTGTCCAAGAGGTGGTGGATGGCACACACGAAGGCTTTGTGATTACCAAGATCAATAGTGTATTCGTATGTAGCTGTTATGCTCCCAAAGGTGGACACCAGATCAGTACAATCGGATGCTGGATGCACTAACCGATTCGTTAGTCGGACGAACGCCGGTGGTTATAGGAGGAGATTTTTACGATTGAGCCGTGGAGTGGGGTATTAGGATGACCAACGAAAGAGGTCACAGCTTGTTAGAAGTCCTGGCGAAGCTGGATGTAAGGCTGGGCAACGAATGTTCCGCTGGCGCATTCCGCAAAGACGATCGGTGATCCATCATCGACGTAACATTCTGCAGTTCGTCGCTAATGGATAACATGAATTGCTCACTAGTACGCGCATAATGACCACCTGGTGATCCACTATATCATTGGTCGGAAGAACGGTCCTTTAAGGCGGAGGACTTCAACAGAGGCCGAAGCACTTCCTCCAGACAGCACCACTCAAATTCTGACCGCCGATAAGCTGTCGGAAACACTCGTGAAGTAATTTGACGTAACAATGCCGGGGTAACTGGAGTTGAGAAACAGCCGGCATCTGGCGTATTGGTGGAACAAAAGGCTCAACACCCTCCGTGGTGCTTGTCCAAAAACCAGAAGATGCCTTCATATAGCAAGACCAGGGGCAGTTAGAGCTGACCGATTTACCTAGAAGATAATTAATATTTTGGCTCATGACAAAGCCAGTTACCAAAAAACGGACTGGTTCGATTTTCAAATATATCCTTTTCTTCAAGAGAATGTGGTCAGATACATTTCAAATATTCCGCCAACAGCAAAGGTCCATCAAGAAAATTTCCATTCCGGGAAGATACTTGATAGAACTGGAAATTGAACCCTATAGCATTTCCGATAATTCTCTGTAAGACTATGTATATGTGTATAAAATAATGTCACACAATTTTTTCAGAGATGGCTGAGTCGATCTGCATAATCTTAGTTTCAAATAAACGGCTAAATATTCCCATAGGTCGCTACTGAATTTGTAGATGATCAGACTTCCGGTTCCGGAGTTACGTGTTGAAGAGTGCGGTCGCACAGCAAATTCCCATATAAACTGGTAACACTATGAAGTCCGAATGATGTAATACATATTCCAATGGGTTTAGCATTGCTTGGATTGTCGGGTCTGGATCACCAATTACCAACCAAAGTAGCTTGGACCAGATTGGCCACCTATGATGGTTCCCTGGGAAGTTCCTAAGTTAATGTCACGCCTATTTTCCAGCGAACACTTAACCGATTTTTACTTGATTTCAAATGAAAGATATAATACTGCCATTAACTGCCCTTTGATTTTTATTTAAATCTGACTTTTGGTTACTAAGAAATTTCTCATATAAACGGGTATACCTCATTGGTTAAAAATCTATTGAAATGCGCATCAAATTACTTCGATCCGCTGGCCTAGATTACTGATGGCGAATCAAAGATTTTTGAAATATATATTGTCCACCATCAATAATTCAGAAAGAGCCGGATTCCGGGCACATTTCAGAATTAAAGCCACCTCGGTAATAACTGAACCAATTTTCACTAACCTGGTCTGTAATGGAAGGTATAATATGGATCTATCTTTCTTCTCACTCCTCACCCCTCACCATACTATCTCAGAACAACCTTTTCATGCACCACGTATACCAAAATACATACACTGGAAATGTCGGAAACAATTGGTTTTCATCTGCCAACAAAATGCCTTTTAAAATAAAACGCATTGCCATCCCAAGCAAATACTTATGGGTTCAAACACCACACAGCCCCTTGAAAAGACCTTAAACATGGTCCGTGCTAAAATTCCCAACGAAGAAGACACCATAAAATGGTCTCAATAACCCATAAATACACCAACATATGGAGTTTTATATGGGATCTACCGGACCATGGTAATGGTGTTTTCATGGGTTGAACCCATTTCAAACACCCATATTAAGCCCCATGAGCATGGGGGTATTATGGACTTTCCATTTATTCGGGATATTGGTGAAAAGTTTTTCATTTCGAATATCAAATTTTTTACTAGCTCACAGGCTCAGGGTAGCCCTACACCTCCTCAAGAGTTTTATTGAAAACGTCTTTTTAAATTATTAATTTTTGGAATATAGTACAATCTACCATGTATTGAAATCTTGTACTCTCACTAGCGTCGCATAGTGAGAGTATCCCACACTAATCTGTCACCATCGGGCAGTTCTTGACATCTCGAGAAACTTTGCTGAAGGCATCACCCTTCTAAATTGCCATCATTTGGAAATACTGAATTGAAAAGATGTATGCTCACTAGCGCCGCCTATCGGGTGATATCCAATTTAATCATTACATTATAAAACAGCCCTTGTCGTCCTCAGAAACTTTACAGATCCCCCACATCATTTTCCTGCATTATTAAACTCTCATGACACAACATCATCTAACATGTACTGGAAGTTGTATTCCCCCTAGTGCCGCCTAGTGGCTGAATTCTGAAATTAACTATTCGTCTTCGGGCAGCACTTGACCCGCAGATGAATATTGCCAAAGACATTACACTTCCAAATTATCATGATCTCGGAAAATAGAATTTTAAAAATAGTACATGCGCACTAGCGCCGCCTGCCGGATCTATTTTGATTTAATTTGTCCATAATCGTATAGCCCTTGACCTTTTCTAGAACTTTGTCGAAAACACCATCTTTCTAAGTTATTAGACTTTTGGGATGTATCATATTCTATAATGTGTTGAAAGGTGGCATGCTCATTAGCGCCGCTTAGTGAGAGTATCCCTAACTAACCTGTCTCCATCTGGTAGTCTTTGATTTCTCGAGCAACTTTACTGAAGACAGTACCCCTCTAAATATTCTAGTTATTGAGATAAAGAATGGTTTTCACATTAGTTGAACATTTGAATTCGCACTAGCGCCGCTTAGTGGAACATTTCCGAGTTATTATTACCACCATCCAGAAGCTCTTAACTTTCTGGATAAATCTTCTTGAGACACCATCTTTCAAAATGATCAGTGTTACGATATATTTCATGATAAACCCATTCGTTGATAGTCACGTTCACGATGAGAGGTTCGATTTATTTACTCTCACCCCTGGCAGTACAGTTCTCAACTAATTGGATATCCAACTACTCTAAATTGTAGGTCCAAGTAAGCAGAACAACTTTGCCAAAGAAAGTATGGCGCAAAATGTTAACGCAGACAGCCCCAATTAGTCAAAATTTTATACGCTATAGGACTCCTATAGCGCGGATTCCTTTTTCACGCCCCCAGTTATTCGCGCAGTAGGAGACCCGACTGTAGGTAGTTCCCAACGCATCCTCCCCCTCCCACTACTTACGCACACCTTCGCTCCTCCACTATTTCAAAATATGTTAACATGAAGACAACGTTGAACTCACGCTGATTAAGCTAATTCAATATTACATTTCCGTTCGTTTCAAGTGTGTCAGCGTCGACATGATTCTCATCAGGTTCGTGGAAGTCGGGCAATTATATATACACCCAGATTTTTTTACGCGGTTTTTTTTTTGCGCGGTTTTACGAGGTTTTTTACGCGTATTTTCCAATTAACGTGGTTTTTTACGCGGATTTTCCAATTAACGCGGTTTTTGCAAAAATATTCTAAGTCCTTTTGAATGCAAAAGACTTAGACTTTTAAATGCAAAGAACTTTGGCAGTTTTTATTTTGGCAGTTTTTATTTTGCACGGATTTCGCAATAAACACGGTTTTTGCAAAAAAAAAAACAAATCTAAGTCCTTTTGAATGCAAAAGATTTTCGGAAAGATGGAAGAGAGGGGTCTGGATGATTCCTTATGGCCCACACCCCAACAATATGGGTATTTTCGGAATGGTCTTGAAGAGTAGGTGCCAGAAATTGATTTTTGACGCCATTTTGAAATCAAAGATGGCGAATTCCGGTTTAGCGAAATTCGCTATAACCCAATCAATATAGGTATTTTCGGAATGGTCTTGAAGAGTAGGTGCCTGAAATTGATTTTTGACGCCATTTTGAAATTAAAGATGGCGACTTCCGGTTTAGCGAAATTCGCTAGAACCCAATCAATGTGGATATTTTTGGAATGGTCTTGACGAATAGGAGACAAAGATCGATGTTTGACGCCGTCTTGAATTCCAAGATGGCGACTTCCGGGCTGGTCACATTCACTATAAGCCACTCAATATGAGTATTTTCGGAATGAACTTAACGAGTAGGTTCCATTAATTTTTGACACCATTTTTAAATCCAAGATAACGATTTCCGATTTCGCAAAATTCGCTATAACCCAATCAAAATTGGCATTTTTGGAAGTTGAAGTTGTAGTACAAATAGTTTTAATTCAACAGTTGAATTTACTTAAATTTAAGCAATATATTTAATTTGAATAAATTCAAACCCCAAACTCACACCACATACGTCTCATTCTTCTCTCTCTCTTCCATTCTTACCGCACTCTTCTGGATGATCACATAAAAATATTTTGCATTTTGCTGGTTTATGATTAGATCTTATATTTGAGGGTTATTTAGATGAGTGCCCAGATTTTTCATGCGGGAATTTCGGTAAACCGGAAGTCGCCATCTTTGATTTAAAAATGGTATCAAAAATCAATTTCTGGCACCTACTCTTCAAGACCATTCCGAAAATACCCATATTGTTGGGGTGTGTGCCATAAGGAATCTTCCAGACCCGTCTCTTCCATCTTTCCGAGAAAATTTTGCATTCAATTTTTTTGCAATAACCGCATTAATTGCGCGGTTTTTTTTATACGGATTTTCCAATTGACGCGGTTTTTTTACACGTTTTTTACGCGCTACGTATCCCCCGCGTAAAAAAAAACCTGGGTGTACTTAGGGGCCATCCATATACCAAGTGGACAATTTGGGGGTGAGGAGGGGTCACGAGAAAATCCACGCTTGTCCATGAGGGGTGGGGGTATTGGAAATGTCCACGTGGACTTTTCACTATATTTTTGTCTTTTAAAAGAAAATTAAATAAATTTGTATCGTCAATGGTGTGAGCGCGCACCTTCAAATTTTGATATAGTAAAAGTGCTTATAACAGAGTCAAACCACGACAAGTGGGTCTTGAAATTTCCACAAAATCACCGATTTTCATGAAAAATATTTTTTTGTGTAGGGGTCATTGAGTATAATTTTTGGTATAAAATTTTTGTTAAAATTGCTTAAATTATAGGCTTTTAAACTTGTGAAAACTATAAAGTTGCCATTTTTTCAATTTCTGATTTCTCAAAAACTACTCTAGATAATTGAATGAAATTTTGCACACTTATAGAATGTTGTTTACACTGTCATATAAATATATATTTACGGAATATTTGTTTTAACCGTTATGTGTCCAATAAAAAACATCTTTAATAGGCCAACGAGGGTACCCGGGTACCCACAAATTGAAATGCTCATAACTGTAACCTTTACTTCCTTTAACCGATTTGGACACTTTTGGATGTTTTGGATTCAAAAATTCGTCCTCTTTTTAATTCGGTAAATTTAAACTGGATGAATGGATCTGGTTCTTGGTAATCCGGATTTTCCGGAGTAATGTTCCAGTACTAGGGTATGATTTGTAAATTTTATTAATGTCCTAGCAATATGAGTATCAAAGTCTCGAAAGTCTGTTATTTATTGTTACGGGACCGTATGGAAATTTTAAAAATAGAATTGGAATGGAATGGCCACTCATGGTCCCACGGGAACCTGTTCCGGAATGTCCGTTCCGGAGTCAAATCATCAAATTATTCCAAAACCATGAAAAACAACCTACTGAAGCGATTCCAAGAATAGCCAGCATTCCATTGAAATTCACAAATAGTATCCCAGCACTGGAACATGCTTCCGGAAGTCCGGATTTCCGGGAACCGAATGAAGTAACCCGACTCATTTTTACTAAGTCTAAAAGTGGATGAGTTCTCGAATCCAAAACACCCAAAAGTATCAATATATGTGCAGCTTTAGTGAACTTATTGTAAGGTTGAGTGTTTCATATTCGCAACAAACTTAAATACGTCTGCACTGTTAGAACTTGTCTGACTGATATCTCCCGTCATACAACCAACACCAAAAAACACACATCCCGCATAGCTGTCGTCGCTATGGTACAGCATAGTCCGCACACTTTTGCAGCGAGAGGAGAGTAGTTACCTGACTAAACCCTATGTTAATATACAAATATTCAACAAAAATTACTACACCTATCTGCACGAATATAACCGTTCACAAACGCGAACATGAACAATGAAATTTACAACTAAATGTGAACGGTACAGAACAGTGGTGAGCATAATGTTGCGTAAATAATACACTCTGCGGAGAGAGTGCGCACAAACAGGTATATTTCCACCCAGTGCTAAATTGTTACTGTGACGGGTTACAACATAAATTTTACATTTTGCAAAAAGCTGTCACGGGGGAACATAGCGGTATTTACTGAATAATTTGAAGAAAATATTGCAATCGGATCAATACTTTCATGAAAAGTAATACTCGGCACTGAAACTGTTTCAACATCAATGCAATCACTGTCGTTTCAAGGTCTTACATGTTTTTTCTTGTTCTCAAAATTAAAATTTAAAAGTGAAAATATATAGCTTCGTAATACAAAACAAAATCTATTGCAATTTATTCCCCAAAAAAACAACTCAATTTCGGGCCTCGAGAGTAGAGGACCCACTTAATTAATTATTTAAATGTTGTTTGAGATTAATTAAAAAATGCATTGACATAGATCACATTCATGAAGTTCGTTCCGTTCAAAATCACGCGAGTATTTTCCTGATATTGACCTAAAACTTCGCATTGTTCGTTTTTCCGTCCAGGAAGATATGATAGGTGTTTCTCAAGCGCAACGTTTTAAGGACACACACCCACAAACGTACTACATGAATATAATTATTTGCATAGTCGTGTTAAGAAGGTCATGAAAGCTTAAGCACTTATGCTATTATATCTTGTTTCAGCATCACGCCCTTTTGCAATGAAAAATTGAAATTATTTCCTATTCTTAGCACTCTGCAGCCAACGAACACTCGTTCTGCCAGCGATGCATCTCGTCTCTCTAGGTATGTTAGTAGTGTAAATTTTATGTACAATCCAACCGATTCATGACAGAGCTAGTCTCATAAACAGTTTTTATTTATACGAGAACCTTGCCTAGAGCAAATATCCACATGGGAGCTTATTCAGAGCACACCGTGTCACCTGTTCGCTAAATCACGTTACTTGTCCTAGCCTAGGGCTTTCCTCTGAGTGCAAGTGCAGCCGCTCCCAAACAGGGTATCAAGATAGTAAATTCTACTACTAAATTCAAATTTTTGCAACTGCTCTAGAATGAACGTACGCTCAGAGTGTGTCCTGTATGTTAAAGGGCCCGGCAGATACGGAAAATTGAAAGTTAACACCAGTAGCAGTGGCGTAGCCAGAAATTTGGTTTGGAGGGGGTTTTGATGAAAATCGCAAATTTTTTGAAAAAATTCTAAAATTTAATATGAGTTTGATAAATTATTGAAAACTCAAAAACATAAGTAGTCTAACAGATGTCATTCCAGTCTACAAACAAGAAGGATCAACATGGAACTGTTTTCAAACCTCTATAGATTATTTTCTTGTATAATATGTCAATGAAGTCAAAAATTGCGATCTTTTAAAGTGGGATAAATTATCTAAAAAATGTTCAACGTTCAAGATCACCTAATATAATAATCCTTGACTTTGAAGGTTTGACAACTTCGGGAAGTTATCAACATAAAACAGCGCCTGCTTTGATATAGAAATTTTAGTGATTAACTCTCATAGAGGTAATTATGGTGAATTAATTTTTCAAAAATATTAAGAGACATGGTGCCTTCAGCAAAGTTTTTGATAATGTCATTTCAAACAATTTTGTTGAAAATATGAAGGCTACATGAATTCAACATATAGGGATTTAAATGGACTGGGCCTGCTATATTTCTTCTTAGTGAAGAAAAATTTAGGTGAAAACTATTTTTTTATGCGCTACGGATAAAATTGTTTGAAACAATCATTGCGAGTTGAGAACACAAAACCTATAACTAAATTATGGATGGATGGAACTGAAACTTGCGTTTCGACTTCATCTCATCAGAATCCGACACTAACTTGGTGGGCGGACTAAGCTTGCGCCGAATTGATGCTAGCTCCTGAAAATGGAATCACTCTTTGTGTTTTTGAGTCCTTTTAATATCTGGGAATTATTTTATATCCCTTATTTTTTTTTGTAAGCTTCAAAGGCACCTTGAACGCAATGTGAATTTATTATTTAATTACCGCAGAAGAGATTTATCAAATACTGTAATTTCAGAATAGCTTGTTGTAAAGGTTTTCTACTACTATATTTCGATACTCTGAATATGTGGGATATTTATGTCTTTGACAAAGTTGTTTGAAATAGCACTTTCGAAAACTTTGCTGGAGACATTAAGTCTCGACCCAAATTTGGTTGAAGAGTAATTCTTGTCTATAATTACTTCTAGGAGGATTAACCGTCAAAATTATTCTATCAGCAGATGAACAGTTTTACGTTTTGAAATTCTTCAATGTTACTTAACATCGAAATTTGGCAGTTTCGAATGAATGTGATCGTGACCGTTAAAAATTTATCGAGCATTAATTTTACTTTTCTTTATTTGTCAACCTCACAACTTGCAGTACTAGTACGTAGCACACAAAATTTTAGTACGCCATTCATTGCATCCTGCTAAGAGGCTATTCATATAGTTGATAATACAACAAAAATCCAATTCTCATAAAACCGATCCTGACCTGCTAAAGACAAAATTACATCAGCTTTCAACTAGTTTCTGAAATGTTATTCTTGTTGTTAACCATATTGAATTGTTGTCTAAACTCTACACAATCTAAAAAATACATTTTCAGCAAATGTTGAAATGTATGTAAGTTTTCGGTAAACAAGCTTATGTTTTATATGCAATCAACCTATTCAAATTTAGATTCCCATTCGAAAAATTGTCTCAAATCCATATTTTGAAGCATCTTTCCAAAAATGAGCTCATAATAATTCAGACAGTTATTTTATTTTACATTGTAGAAATTTGACAACTATGGGATTTTGGCTAAGAGATAAGTTACAAGATCCCCTTCCCATAATTTTACAAAAGTTCTCATGACGGTTTAAACACAGTTCTCAATGTAGTGATCAAAGAATATTTTTCCAAAAATATTTTGTGGAATATTAAATTAAATTCGTCAGCATCAATTTTTTTTTTCAATCCAATTAATTTTGGTTTGGGGGGGGGGGGGTTTAACCCCCAAAACCCCCCTGGCTACGCCACTGACCAGTAGGAAGCGGAAACCAAAGGAGGTGATAGGTCGTTTTGACTAAATATATAATAAGACCGAGCACCCCGAGTGACTGAAGGTAACGATGGATGAGAAGATTTATTTTTGTTTGAATTAAAACAACACGCCGCACGCACTGCGTAGCCTTGCTTGATTGCCTAGCTTTGCATCGGGTGAAAGAGACTGGCTCTGAAAAATGTTTGTCTAAAACTGCGGTGCTAGTCATTGTCGACGGCGCCCGTCGTTTTCATGGTCACTAGGTAAAAGCCAATGCCAAAGTCTGTTGCAATTGCAGGACGCTTTCGTACAGCCGTGTGGTACTAAAATAAACTCTGCTGTGTGTTTCACCCTAAGACGACGGACCGACTGCGTTGCCACATGGGTAAACGTGTGTGTCATTGGGTGGGTGCAACTAATAAAGCAGTATGTATAACGATTTGCAGTTTGCACTTCGAGAAAGTGGAATTTGTGGTTTGAGTAGATCCCTGGTGACGCGACCAGCGAAGGAGCGATAAAACTTGCGA